>NC_087356.1:76691019-76994049 GCF_030014295.1 Loxodonta africana
GAAAAGAACAAGGAGGATGCACTATTACAGACATTAAAGAAGGGACATCGGCATTGCCAAATGGCTCAGAAGGAAGATGAGAACTGAGAAAAAGTTCATGGATTTTCAATTTAGAATGTTTTGCTTCAAGATAGAAAGAATTCAGACGTCAGATTACAAGAGGTTAAGAAATGAATGATTCATGAGGACACAAGAAAGCTAATGCTCTCTGCAAGGCTGAAGAAGAAAAAAGGCAGAATAATAATTTGGTGGGCAAATCAAACCAAAAACTTTTTTAAAGATTTGAAAAGCCTGAATAAGAAAAGTCAGAAGAATTTTTTTTAAATAGCCTCTGAAGTATCCAAATCAGCATATCTCAAGTACTAACACTTTACTTCAAAAATACATGGCTTATTTTCTTTTACAACAAGACTATATCGGCTAGAATCCCTTCATGACACTGAGAAATTAGGAAGAAGCTGTAGTCTAACTCAAAACTCCCTTGCTTCATCTCTCATATTCCACAAAGATCCACAAAAGTTCTCCATTCCTATATTAATGAGAAAAATAGAAATTAAGTATTGCCAAAGTTGCAGATCAGAAAACATATCCTACACATTTAATAGAGTCCAAAAGGTACAGAGGGAAAAATAAGGGGAAATGGAATATTGTCCTACCGCACTGAGAATAAACTTAAAAGAAGTCAATACAAATCAGACTCTTGGTTTCCTTTTAAAATGAGCAAGTAAATCTTTCCCACAAAATAGCTTTAAAAATGGCTAGGAAAGTTTAAAATAAATAATTTGTAAGTAAATAACATTTGTGATAAGGACTCGGCTGATGAATTTTACCTCAATAGAAGACAATGTATAATCTCAAAAGCTAGAAGTGGGCTTGTTAGGAGACCCTACACTAAAGTACAATGTCACAATTGCTACAACTGTAATCATATTCCAGGATTCCCAAGCTTCCTTGCCTACTCAGAGATTCCTTTTTACCCATGCTGGAAGTCTATTCACACTGGTGATAAAATATCCGTGATATCAAAGAGATTTAAGTGAGTATGCAAGCCCTGTCCTGATCAACTCACCCCTGTGATGAGCGCTTTTTTGAGGACTCATGGTTCACGATTTCTTCCAAAAATGTATTTCAAGGGTTCTCAACAAACAAGCATGCAGAGAAGCCACACCTTACTTCCCCACTTAGAATGTTTCTATTACTACCAAGCCAATGGCATGTCTGAACCCGTGTTAATATTCCTATCACTGGTAAGAAAAATATTAGTACAATATTTCTAGTCAAAGATTCCTGAACTGTTAGTCCTAATCCAAAGCAACCAGCAAGCTTGTGCGTATATACCACGAATCTTGGAGAACAGTGGGGGAGATCCACTGCAAAGGCTTCTAGAGATGAATAGAGCAATAAGGATAGTGTCAGGTTCCCAAGGAGAGAATAAACTATAGGAAGCCTTTTCTGTAGAGCAGAAAGCAAGCCTCAAAAAATTAGAAAGCTATGTCTTACTCATAAACAGCCAAAACACTGTGGTGGGAAGAAAAACCATAAACTTGACATGCCACAAGACACAGTATACATTTCCTGTCCAATTACATGTAAAAGTTTAACCGCATTAAAAAAAAAAAAAAAACACTGGTCATGAAAACCCGAGCTAGAACTTTGTGTACGTATCTAAATAAAAGCAAACACTGAGGCTTCATAATATTAAAAAGTATCTGATATTATGGACTCAAGTGCCACGACATTCAAACAGTAAAATGTCTTAAATGAACGAAGAGATTGATCATCACAGGGATGAGTTGATCAGAACAGAGTTGGCATGCTAACTTAATGTATTCCCACATATATGTTTTCCTTTCATGAATGTCAAGCTAGGAAAGAGCTGCACCTGAGGAAACTTCTACTTAATAGACTTTGAGTCAGAATTGACTCAACTGCAGTGGGTTTGGTTTTAGTTTTGGGTAGAGAAAACCCAGTTTTCCTTGGAGGTCAAATCTGGAACCTTCCTGAAAAGAAATAATGTCTCAGTCTTCTAGAGATTATTTTAAAAGCCTTGGGTCCAGGCAGCCACTCTCCCAATCGCTCTTCTCAGAAGACTAATTAAGACTCCAAAGAAAGGAAGGCGGCAGGTGTAACCAGGAAAAGGAAGAGAAAAAATATGTATGAACTTCGAAACTGCTCCGTATTTTCTCTGGAAGACAGGACACCGTTTGGAAACATTAGTGTTTCAATCGTCTGTTGCAAAAGTTGACCACTGAGGTTAAACCTACCCTTTGTGAAGATTATTTTTAAAAGGTGCCATTTTGAAACTTTCCCGTTCAGGATAAGCTTCGGAGAAACTTATAAAAGGCACAGATTCTTCACGTGGAGAAAATAAAACACTTTGGTGTTTTTGCTACTGTGGATAATTGTGGATAAATTATGTAAGAATGGCTTCTCCAGCTCATGAGATGATTACAAAGAAAACGAAATTAAAACTCCCAAGAGCTGCTAACGCATCCTAATTAGGCCGGTCGGTATGCTGCTTAAATTCTGTGTGATCAAAAGTCCACAAATGAGACACGGGGAGAGGATGTCAGGAATTCAAAGTCCATCCGTGTGATCTGGAGGAACCTGACCCAAACATAGTAGAGACAATCACTTGCCTAACAAAAACAAGAGAAGAGGAGAAGATGGGTGATGTGGCCTGTCCTTGCTCTACAATGTTAGTTTCTAGCAACCTTGAGCTTCCACGTCACAGCCACATCAAAACCCAGGCTCCCTCTCCCTGCAGAAGATCACGCCATGCAGAGCAGACATAAGAAAGGATGCAGTTATTTAAAAAAAAAAAAAGGACGAAAGAAGCAGCATGAAGCAAGCTTCCAAGGTGCAAGGCTGAATTGGCTACATGATCTTACCATATGTCTCGGATCTACTCTCCTCTGAACTAGACTTTGTCTTCTTGGAGGAGCTATCTGCACAAGAGCGGGAGAAAAGGAGAGAGATATAGAAAATATGGAGACCAATGTAAGGGGAAAAAACTTCATGGGTGAAAAAAAGAAGGAATCATGATCAAGTTAAATCGTGCAAACACAAAGTATGAACATCGCAGGTGACAGCACTTAGAATAGTCACGAATAGCATAGGTAACGACAAATTTTAAAGATTTATCAAGGAAAAGACAGTGTAATAAAAATACATTCAAACAAAACAACACATGAATAACGAGAGTCTACAAAATACATCATCTGGCAATTGGAAAGATGACAAAGCACTGAAATCTGTAACAACTTCATTATGAAGCACTGCATACCCCTTTGCTAAATCTGTCTTTTGAGATGGGTACCCCACAGGTGAACAATACAGAATAAGTCAATCTAACATGACTATAATACTTTTATGAACACTGGGCTGAAACTTGTGACCCGAATTAGCAAGACAGTAACTAATCATATAAATGAAAGCCTCTGAACCCCATAACTTCAAAATTAGGGGTCAGAAACAAAGAATTCTCTCTTAATGGAGATCCAGACGTGACATGCTACCTACTCCCACCACCTAAACCTCCTGAACTGATGGCTGGAATTTCATTTTACTTACTGCCCCATACGCAGGTAAATTATTAACTATTCATTGATTACTTTTCCCTTTATAGATCATATTTATAATCCTTTTCAACATAAGAGAACAATTTATACTAAAAGTATGAAGCATCTTAATTAGATACAAAAAACATATTTACTTTCTATTAAATACTTAAAATTATATTTATAAATAAAAATGTAAAAATATTTATATATTTGAGACCTCAGCATTTACTTACTTTGTTGCCACAGAGACATACAACTGAATAAAATAGCACGTGTACAAAAAACATATATCGGTTCCAAATGACAAAAGCAAAATTATCAAGCAATTTTTATAAATTAAATACTGAGTGAGTTTACTAGGGGAAAGTTCTGAAACAATCTGCTTATAACTATGAGGTCAACTTTTAAAGCAAAAGCCTCTATTTTATAAGAGGAGTTCAATCTATACGCATAAAAATTAAGAATATAAATAGTTAACGGTCCACTAACATAAAAACTCTAGGATAAATATTCAACACAACTGAGACTGAACGACAGCTCTCTGACTTCAGAACACTTTTGACTGAAGAATAAGGGATCTTTATTCATTTGCTGACTCTAAAATGAGTCAATCATTAATTTTGAAGTCTTATTTTATGCAATGCTCTAATTCACCATGATCCCAACTGAATTTTTAAATGACTACAGAAGTTTGTAGTTTTTAAGTCTTGCCTTTATGACACACTGCTATTCATATTTATGATTTATCTTCATACTTAAGTCCTTCATCTGATCAAAATCTCCAATTAAGATATTACTCTGTTATTAGTATTATTTTTCAATATAATACTCTCAACAATGATGTTTCCAGAGTGGGAACTATAACGTTAAAAGTTAAGAATGCTTGCATTTCTCTGGTGTGCAAAGGTTTAGGTTATAAAATGCTGGGGGTGGGGGTTCGGGGTTGGGGGGAGAGAAGGGTATTAAAACAAATCTAACCACTACTTCTGGATGTTTCAGGAAGTTATTCAGCTTAAGCTATATTACTTCTGAACTTCCCTGCTTTCAATACTCTTTGGAAGAACTGACAGTGTTTTACCTGTGGGGTCAAAATCATGCGATGTACTGCGCTCAACTTTCTGCTTCTTATCTGTTGGTAACTCTCGGTTCAAAATACTTCCATGCCTAAATTAAATCAAAGCGATCAAGTGTTTACTATAAGAAAATCCTTAGAATAAAAACTTAATTTAAAAATCCCAAAAGTGTGTCTTACAAAGAGAACCTAGGAAATTAGTTCACCTTCAAAAACACCAAAAAACTTACGCAGTATCATAAACCACTCTAATTTACCTTTTTCAAGAAGAAAATTCAAAACTGAAAAATTTAAAACTCAGTCTATGCTATGTGTAATGCGCAGCCTATTTACTTTGGTTATAAAAAGTGCTTGAAAATAATACAGTATTTAATATTACAGTCTATTTTAGTTTTAGAAATAACTGCTTAAAAATGTTCAGTGGTTTTCAGAAGTTAATTACTATCATTTCCATTTTGACAGATAAGAAAACTGGGCCAAAAAGGAATCAAATAAATTCTCTAACCCTACAGCATGCATGGGAACAGTTAAAAAAAAAAAAAAAAAGTTAGGCAAGCCTCACTCTAAGCCTGCTTATAATTCTAGCATAGAAGATTTAGCCAACCACCTTCAGGCCTGGCTGGCACTAGGATTATTATTTTTCCCATGGCCCGCCCTATTACACTGATCAGATAATGGCTAAGCAACAAATAAGGCTATGACAATAATACATACACTATTAAATAACTGAAATGCCAAGATTAGCATTTGGTATCCTAGATTATGCTATTACTGAAAAATGATAAAAGTACTGTAGCAATTAGGAATGACACATTATTCTACATTTTAAACAACATTTATGGTAGCTAAGATAAGAGAGACGTTTAAACACAAACACTGAGGAAAAAGCATTTAATATCTGGAAGTGAATAAATATGTAGATATAAATATAGGCACAGACATATTTCACCATTTTAGATTTTTTTCTTTAACATTTTACAGTAATTAAGATTAAATCAGTTTGCCAGAGTTCAACAACTATATAAAACACATCAAAAACTTGAAACTCTTTTACACTCGCCATGCTGCTCGTGACTGAAAACATCACAGGTTTTAAAATTGAGTCTTTTCATAGGGAGTGATCTTAAGTATCAATTTGAACAAACTTTTAAAATGCTTACATTAAAAACACTGAGAATGTTATCAAAACAACACTGTCTTCTAGTAAAAATACGCAACACCTGTTATATTTTACATTTGTAAACATTTTGAAATTTTCAACAACTTAAAGCCTCATTTTCAAAAACCACGAAAATCCAACATAATTTCAAAGAAATGAGTCTAATTAAATTTAACCTAAACTTATGAATTGTAACTGGACAACTTACCTTATAGGTTTTTTGGGAGGAAACCTAAAACAAAGAGAGAAAAAAAAAAAAGATGCAGTTATTTCATTTGTAATATTCCGTAATTAAATTTATTCATTCTACTAAACCAGAATAAGGGATTTAAATCTTATGCTAACTTTCTGAAAGCCAAGATCCAACAAACACATGGAGTAAGAAGCTGGATACCACCTTTTAATACCTTAACTACTTTGCTGAATCTTAAATTGCAGGCACATTTACCAGGTCTCCCTGTGTATGGGTTCTCTTTTTAAAAATCCAAACAATAATAGCAACAGCTAAATTCATTAAGAGCTTGCTATAAGGTCACTATGAGTCGGAACTGATTTGACGATAATGGGCTTGGTTTTTGGTTTTTATATACTAAACGCTATTCTAAACTATATTATCTCATTTAATCCTCAAAAATAATCCCAAGAAGAGATATTGCTATTTCCATTTTACAAGTTTAAAAAACTGAAGCAAGGAGAACTATTTTACCATTAAGACATTACACTTAGCTTCTCTAGCAAGGAAAATCTTTTCCTGCTCATCACCTCTCCCCATCCCTCAAAATAAGGGGGTTCTGATTATTGCACTATTTGATCTTTGCCTATCCTTTGATCAAATCATGATCCTCAAGTATTTATGTTTGGCTTTAGTAACAAATAATAGGCACATCCAAGAAATCTAGATCAAAACTGGGGTACTACTAGTTACTAAAAATACATTTCACAAGTAGGAAAAATAAAATATAGGTTCTTTTTTTTGGGGGGGGTGGCTCTGTACACTAAAAGAACTACGGTATTTCTTCCCGGTTGTCTTTCTTGAAATAAATATTATTGGAGGTTTTGTGAGATGAATTTGATGCTAAACAAAAATACTAACCTAATTCTAAAAGGGTGGTCTCAAGTTTCCTCCTATTCCTCTTTTGATTTCTGTCCTTTTTAGATTCTACCAATCTTAGGCATTTTATAAAAACTATTTAGCTAGGTAATAAGAACAGTGCTTATCATCAGAGTTTAAAAAAAGGCTATTAGACTCAATGGTCTAACTGAGACTGGATGGACGCTGGAGGTCATAGTCCCCGGACCCTTTATTAGTCCAAGGTAGGAATTATCCACAAAGCCAACTCTTCAGACAGGGATTGGACTGGACTATAAGACAGAAAATGATACTGGTAAGAAGTGCCCTTCTTGGCTCAAGTAGACACATGAGACTAGGTGAGCAACTCCTGTCCAGAGATAAGATGAGAAGACAGAGGGGGAAAGGAGCTGGCTGAATGGATACGGGGAATACAAGGTGTAGAGGAGCAGTGTGCTGTCTCATTACGGGGAGAGCAGCTAGGAGTACATAGCAAGGCGTGTATACGTTTTTGTGTGAGAGACTGACTTGGTTTGGAAACTCTCACTCAAAGCACAAAAAAAAGGCTATATGAAAAAAAAGACTATTAGTAAAGACTGTAAGAAATAAACATAAAACAACCATACTTGAAAGAATATAATTAGTAGAGAGGTACTTCTGTTAAAAAAAAAATTCTAAAATATCCACTTAATTACAATCCCATTTAATTCCTATTTAAATCAAAGTGACTTACAGGAGAAGGCAAAGAACCTAAAAACTTCCCTAATAAGTGATGGCATGTTAACTCATAAGAAAGTTAGCGATAACAAGGAAAAGGGGTTCTGGAACAAGGGGACACTGCTCTAAGAGAACATAGGCTTACAAAAGACTACCAAATTCCTCAGAAATAGGAGTTCATAAATAGCCCCTTACCTGTTAGAGAAAGAGAGAAAATGAATATGAATGAGAATATGTTCTTTTTTAATTTACAGATGAATGTAAAAGTTGGCAGAAGAAGATTCCCAACTTAGTTTCTGCAAAGGACAACACCTATAGTTATTAACCTCAGCCACTCTGCCTCACAGCCATTATAAAAAGTCCAACCCCAAAACAATGCTGCTTTCATCAGGGACAGCAAAATCCAGAAGGATTCTGGTAAAGAATCCTGAAAGTTCTCAGACTTAACCAGTTTCTGGAGCTATTTTCTCCTTTAAGGGAATGGAAAAGGAGGGGAAAGAAGAGGACAATCTACATTCCACAATCTACATTCATTAAGTACAGAAACATTTTTCAAATAAAATTTTTAATTCATAACAATCTTTTCTCTAATCACTGAATTCTACTTATATGATCCATGAGACATACAGTATCCCACCCACTTCTTCTGGCTCTCAGATTTCTTGGGACTCTACTTTTTCCACTAAAAGCATTTGCCTTCCTCCAGTGGAAATTTGTGTAATGGCAAACAGCAAAAGAAACATTCATTGAAGCAAAATAGCTGGGGTATCAGCCTTAAATATAAGGTAGCAAATCCAGGAAGTGTGATTAGGTTGAAAAAATTGTCTCTTTTGGCTTTTGCACAGCTAAGTAAGCCTTGTAAGCATATTTATGGTTTCCTTGTGACAGTTAGGGAGCCCTGGTGAGTTTGGTTTCTGTGTGTTGCAATACATCCTGCCTTCCATAACCAGTAGGACAGACAGGCACTCACTAATCCTGGTGCCCTAGAATCCCTCCCCGCCAAGGTTTACGGGAACCACGTATTCCCAAATAATATTTCTCGAAACCCATATTATAAACCAAAAATTTAATTACACTCCAGGGCTCAGCATGCTTCTGTTAATGAAAACATATAGTATAAAAAAAAAATTCAAAGCAGAAAATAAAGGGTTAAAAGTATCTGGTAAAACAAACATCTATGTACATATGTGCATAACTACATAAACACATAAGTAACAATGTCAAGAGCCTTTATGATTATTTCATTTGCTCCCTCTGCTGCAGCTAAGAAAATCACCAAAATAATCCTGCAGTTTTGAAAAAATGCTGTCATCTCCTGGATATTAAGAAGGGGGTGCCATGGATTGAACTCTGACCCCCCAAAAATATGTGTCAACTTGGTTAGGTCATGATTCCCAGAATTGTGTGGTTGTCCTCCATTTTGTGAGTCTAATTTTATGTTGAGAGGATTAGGGTGGGATTGTAACACCACCCTTACTTAGGTCACCTCCCTGATCCAAGGTAAAGGGAGTTTTCCTGGGGTGTGGCCTGCACCACCCTTTATGTCTCAAGAGATAAAAGGAAAGAGAAGCATGCAGAGAGTTGGAGACTTCATACTACCAAGAAAGTAGCCCCAGGAGCAGAGCGTGTCCATTGGACACGGGGTCCCTGTGCCTGAGAAGCTCCTGAACCAGGGTAAGATTGAAGACAAGGACCTTCCTCCAGCACCAATAGAGAGAGAAAGCCTTCCCCGGGAGCCGACACCCTGAATTTGGACTCGTAACCTACTAGACCGTGAGAAAAGTAATTTCTCTTTGTTAAAACCATCCACTTGTGGTATTTCTGTTATGGCAGCACTAGATGACTATGACAGGGGGTGTAATCAGGTAACTGGAAAAAGTTGGGGATGGTTATTGAAACTTTAAACAGCATATAAAGAAAACATCGAATCCTTTGGGAAAACTAGCATCTCAGTGATGCAGAATGGGGGTGGCAGCCAATGAAGGAGATGAGGGTGACAAGTCAGAAAAGAAAAAGGGCTGTCACAGAGGCCACGGAAGAGGAAATAATCGATACTATCAAATGCTGAAGAAAGGCAGGTCTGAAAACTAAAAAGTAATTATGTCCTAAACAACAAATTAGTCCAACACAAGACTAGTGAAACAAATTCTATATTCTCAACTCTCCTGTCCACTGCACAGTCCATTCATGAAATCAAGGCAATCTTGTTTTGGTTAGGTATTTAAACCACCAAACCAAACCAAGTGCCATCGAGTCAATTTCGACTCATAGTGACCCTACAGGCCAGAGTAGACTACCCCATAGAGTTTCCAAGGAGCGCCTGGCGGATTCGAACTGCCGACCCTTTGGTTAGCAGCCGTAGCACTTAACCACTATGCCGCCAGGGGGGTAGGTATTTACGGAGAACAATCATACTTGAATGCTGATATAATGTTAGATGTGTCTAATCAAACTGGCCTAGCTTTTGAAAATATCATATTGATGACTTGGACATTGAGCCAACAATGAATATGTTTGTGTATATCCCCTGGGTAATGCAAATAATTAATACACTCAGCTGCTAACCAAAAGACTGGAGGTTTGATTCCACCCAGAAGTGCCTTGGAAGAAAGGTCTGGTGATGTACTTGCAAAAAATCAGCCACTGAAAGCCCTATGGAGCACAGCTCTACCTTGACACATCAGGGGTTGCCATGAGTCGGAATCTACTCGATAGCAAGTGCTTTGTTTGCTGTTACATGTGTTTGTGTACACCTTTCTAGATATAACCCAAAGTCAAAGCACCAATACGAAGAACCATGATGAATAAAGAAAAGGAGTATCAGGAATTCCAGCCATTTGGATAAGGATAAGACGCCCTGATTTACACTAAGTATACTCATGAATTGTGGTACATGTGTTTCTCTTACATGGCCTTTCTGACCGAGTTTACAATTCTCTTAAAATGATTGGTCAGGCCACAATCTGCCATGGGATTGGTTGAGCTGCAATCTACATGAGAGGATCGGTCAGTCTGCAATCCTGCCTGAAAGCCAGTCTTGAAATTAACAAGGAGTTTTCCTATATGAGACCAAACTCACAAAGGTTTTTGGGGACCTCCTGATCAACAAGCGTCTGGAGAGGAACACATCCTTTGGACTCAGGGTCTCTGGGCTCAGAACTGCCTAGACCCAAATGAAAGGGCTGCTGTAACACTGAGCTGGTAAAACCGAAGACAGTGCCCACAGGTGGCAGTAGTGGGAAAACCCATGGAACAGACTGCAGTAGGTGACACAGAGCTCCATCCAAAAGGGCCCAGCCCTCAGAGAAGATGCCACAAAGCAAGCGGTGAGCGGCGGGAGCCAAGAGGCCCATTGCTGGTGGCAGTCAGGGTGGCAGCGGGAGCGAAGCCAAAGACTAGCACTGCAGACCTCAGCAGCAGAGCTGTGGGGGCGCAAGGCCAAACCGGCTCTCAGCAGTATATGGCAGAGCGGGTCAAGCCACCCCACTGAAAAAGTAGCAGCAGAAGCCCCAGCTGAGCTGAGAGCTGTCGAGGGCACACTCCAGACAGCGGTACAGGGATGTGGACAGCTGCAAGAAAGACGGCAATCAAAGTCCCGGCTGAGCTGAGAGCTGTCAGGGGGCCCCCTCAGATGGCGATGCGGGCCAACCTGGCCACCAAAATGCAGAAGTGGACACCTGGCTGTGCTGAAAGCTATGATCCTTGGAGAGAAGGAGGCCTGCCCTAACTTGTGAACGGGGCCCGCTGGAGCCTGGCTGGGTGCACTGCAAGCGATGCTGCCTGCAGAGGCTTGGGCATACTCTGTGCGGGGGTTACAAATAAAACTCCTGCCTCCAGAGCTGACATGATGACGGCACAGGTCCAGGGTTGTCCCAGGTTGAGAGCTGGACCAGTAACCACAAGAAAGCAAAGGCTGCCAAGAAAAGCCACAGAGGGTGACAATGAGACAGAAAATACAGCAATGTGTACCTGGCCTGAGCTGGCAACACACATGGCCACCCGGTGACACAAAAATGGACATTGATTCTTTGGGAAGGTGAGTGGACACCCCCCCACTTATGTAGGTCTCTCTCCTAAGGGGTCCAGGTCACCTCAAATCTGTTCCCCTTGTTTACTGTTTGTTTTCCATGAGTAATTTGTTCCTGTTGTTTACTATTTTCCATAGGTAATAATGACTTTCAATTGGCAACACTTTGTAAAGTGTCTTTGTGTGTGCGACCCAACTGGATCCTAATGGTCTCATGACTGCTTGGGATTTAGAGTACAAAACTGTGTGTATGTACACATGCACACACCAAGGGCCTTAAATGTTCAGAATACATTTATTCTCTCAACCTGGGATGTCTTTTCCTTCTTGGTTCTGAGCTCTAATATTAAAACCTTAGGTGGCAATATGCAGAAACTTCCTCAAATTCTATTTTTTCACACCCCTCCCAATATGCTGTTATTTGCAATACAGTATATACACAAATGTAATTAATTAAATAAGCCTAGCACATTAGTTAAAAGCTCCGCTGCTAACCAAAAGGTCGGCAGTTCAAATCTACCTTAGTAGCCCTATGAGGCAGTTCTACTCTGTCCAGAAGGGTCACTGTGAGTCGGAATCAACTTGACAGCAATGCATTTGGGTTTTTTTGGTTAACCCAATAAATTAGTATGCTAGAGTCAGACTTCCTTTAGCAAGATTTAACTATTCTACAATATATACATACACACGATTTTATGATCGGGATATTTCTTTTAAAGGTTATTAAACAGAATTTCTTCTGGGTTAAAAAAAAAAACAATGGGTCACCAAATTTTTACGTTGCCACATATTTGCTTATAATAAGCAGTCTACTAGAGATCACATTTTCCTGTTACCGGTTTTAGTTAGAATAGTTAATTACTAGACTTTTGACAACACCCCAGTGAGAGGTATTCTGAAAACATCAGAAATGGGCAAGAATGGTATGGGGATATTATCAATGATTGTTACAGTCAGTCCACGTGATCTCAAGGCCTTCGGTAGGGGACTCCTCAGAAAAATATGCCTGAGTTCATATTATAGTTTCACAATTGAATAGGTGCTTCAGCTTGAGAGGTTGCTTAACCTCTCCAAGCCTCATCTGTAAAATGGAGATTAATAATAGCACTTAAATCTCACAAATTTGAGAATTTAGAACGAGAAGCATTGCCTAGCACATAGCACCAATTACTTATTATTAGCTATTTGGAAGAACAAAATGAAATCTCAACATTAGTGGTATGACTCCAAAGTAAATAGAATGGGAAAATAAAAGACTAACAATATTCAGTCACCGTATTTTTACGCAAATAATGAATTTGACCTGCTTTTTTTTTTTTTTTTGCCAACCGCACCCTCCCCCCAAGGTATTTTTGTAAGCACGTTATGCTAATTTTTTATAGCAACATGTAAAAACAAATTAGCATAGCAAGCTTATGAAAATACCTTGGGGCAGGCACGTTGGCAAATAAAAAAAAACCTAGAATGCACGCATTATTTGCGTAAAAACACAGTTACAGGCAAACCTCAGGTTATGAGCGTCCAACTTACAGAGAACTCATACTTAAGAATGGACTGCCATAAAGTCTATAATATTAAAGTTCTGAGTTAAAAAAAAATTCTGAGTTAAATACATACAGTAGTTCGTAATAACAAAAGCATCCACTACTTTGTGACACTGAAAACATCGCACAGTTTGGGAGTGTTCCTAAGCGTTTATATGCACAGAGAGGTAAAATATATATTACATACTAAGACAAACATTTGACTTCCTGATGCTAGATATGAACTGTATGAACACCTGTTCCGGCTTACCTACAAATTCAACTTAAAGACAGACTTAGGAACGGATCTCCTTCGTAGCCCAGGGACCGCCTGTATTCAAATAGGCTCCATGAGATCCACAGAAGTGAATAGTGCACAGCCAATGATAAAACCACAGATTTAAGTCACAAAGTCAAAAGTGCATAAAATTAATATCAATACTCAAAACAACTCCCAGATACTACAGGGTAAGAAAAAAAAATATCAGGTTATAACCTCAGCTTTTAATTTGCTTAGCAACCAGGGTCAGTGGTTTTTAGAAACATTATGAAATTTTGTTCCCCATACTTGCCATTTATCAGCAAACAAGCTCATTATTTCCTCATCTCCTTTAAAATATCAAGAATGATTAAGGCATTTTGTGGGCTGGATGCCGAATCAAGTTTTTCATTTACCTATTTTTTATTTCTATAAGATAATCTAAGCAGCCTAAAGCATAATGCTTAAAATCTGAAGCTACTCTAACATAAATATCAACCAGCTTGCTCTAGTATTATATCATTTTTCAAAAATAACAAACGAAACAGCTCAGAGAGCATTTGTCTGCAATGTGTAAGAACCCTTAAGTATAGGGATTTATCACCAAGTGCTGACTCCAGCTGAACTGTTAATTCAATCTTCAAATCTCTGAACAGAAAAATTTACAGAACCAAAAGCAGTAAAGAACCACCCCCCTCCCCAAAAATAGCAAGTCATAAATCCTTTCATCATCTACAGTGTAGCTGAAAGTCACTAAAAGAACTAGAAAAGTATGGAACTGGTCAAAAAAAAAAAAGAATCTGAACATTACCTGCAATAGCCTTACCGATGTACCTTTTTATATATCTACATAAACCCAAAGCATGAAAAGTTGTTAGCAGAGCTGCCAATAAAACATGAGTTCTATCAGTAGGACTGGAAAGCTGAAGCTACAGCTGACAGATGACTCACAGAGAATTTTTCATAATGTTATTTGTTTTAAACTTCTTGACTTTGCAATACAAACCACCTAATGACATGGATCAAGGAGCCCAGTTAATGTAAAATCCAGATCACTAGATGTAATGTAATATCTCAAATTAACCTTTTAAATATAGTTTAATACACTGCTACTTTTAATAAATAGAGCCTTGGTAGCTCAAAGTAAGTGCACCGTTGCTAACTGAAAGGTTGAGATGGTTCAAACCCACCCAGCAGCTCCGTGGGAAAAAGACCTGGTGATCTGCTTCTGTAAAGATTACAGCCACAAAAACCCTATGGGGCAGTTCTACTCTGTCACACGGTGTTGCTACGAGTCAGAATCAACTCGATGGCCCCTTACAACAACTTTTAATGAGAAATTGAAACAGGTGACCGACCCTTAGTGTCACTGTCAGCGGTCCCTGAGTCTGCTCCTGACTCCATCCACCCCCCCCACCCATAGAGTAGATTTATTCAAGAAAGTAAACATGTCTACTTATTATTTTATATTTATGTTGACGTATTATTTTATATTTTAATGAAATTCTTGGGCTCAGGTTGAGAAGTAAACACTATATGCTGGAACCTGTGTCAATGACACCAAAACGCAAAAGATAAATGCTAACTAGAACTTTCTGCTTTTTTCAGGAGCACAATTATATCTTCTGGCAAATTTCCAAAAAGCAGCTTGTCCTAACAGATCTTGTACAACTATTCTCACTTCACTTTACAAAATCTGAACAAGTAATATTAATGTAGTTTATAAAAAAAACATTGGTAGGAAAAATGCCTACCCCAGTTTAAGAGTATCTTTTTCCCTCTCATTTTTACTATTTTTATGAGAATATCTTGAAAGAGGGAAATGTGAAACAAGATTAAGATTTAAATTCCCAACTAACAAAAATCATGCACTGCCCCGACTTCATAAATCAAGAGATTCTGTAAATTCAGTTTATTGCTTATACTTGCTTGATTTAATATTCCTTTTATAAACTTGGACTTGATGGTCTGAGTAGTGGTCAATGGGATCAGTAGTGGTCAATGTGGCAGTTCTGTTTACCAGGTTTTCTGTAATGAATAGTTTAGGCTCTAAAAAGAAACTGTGTAACAGTGATGCTCATATATCTTAAAAGAAAGTTATGAATTAACCTTAGAGGAAATATTCACAAAGGTGATAATCTTCCAGGCTGTTAATAAGGAAATGGAAGCCTTTAACAAAAGCTGTGACATTTACCGTGACACAGTTCAGAAACAGCAATGTTCAATCCATAAGAGCGCTCTCTGGTAACCAAGTCAAACCCTACAAGTCGATTCCGACTCTTAGTAACCCTACAAGACAGAGCAGAGCTGCCCCATGGGGTTTCCAAGGCTGAAGATCTTTACAGAAGCAGACTGCCACACGTTTTTCCCAGGGAGGCTGCTGGGGAGAGCTCTGGTTACCACCAACCCGCTGCCCTCGAGTCAGTTCCGACTTGTAGCCACCCGACAGGACAGAGTAGAACTGCCCTACAGAGTTTCCAAGAAGCGCCTGGTGGATCTGAGCCGCCGACCTTTTGGTTAGCAGCCGTAGCTCTTAACCACTATGCCACCAGGGTTTCAGTAGAGGGAATTAAAATAATGTAGAAGAAATTTACTGTTTATCAAAGTAAGTCCAGGAAATAAAAGGCCCTCACTAAGGGTCTGGTCCCTGGGTGGTGCAAATGGTTAACATGCTTGGCTACTAAGGGAAAGTTTGGAGGTTCAAGCCCAACCGGAGGTGCCTCAGAAGAAAGGCCTGGCGATCTCCTGAAAAAATCAGCCATTAAAAACTCCACAGAGTACAGCTCCACTCTGATACACACGTGGTCACCGCAAGTCGGAGTCGAATGAACAGCAGCTGGTTGCTAAGCGTCTACGGGGTAATGGTGGTGCAGTGGTAGAGCTCCCGCCTCCCATGCCGAAGACCCAGGTTCAATTTCTGGTCAGCGCACCTCGTGTGCAGCCAGCAGCCATCTGTCAGTGGAGGCCTGGGTGTTGCTACGCCACTGAGCAGTCTCAGCAGGGATTCCAGGCTACGGCAAACTAGGAAGAAAGGCCTGGTGACCTACAGCTCATAACACCAGCCACTGACAATCTACGGAGCACAGTTCTACTGTGACACAAACAGGCTTACCACGAGTCGGGGTCAACTCAACCGCAGCTGGTTTGGTGGTTTTATATCATAATTAAATACATTATGTATAAAACTTTTGGTTACAGATCCTTAAAGTTATGAACGGTATATTCCTTAGTTGGTAAATATATTTCTATAAATATGTAAAATTTAGAGGCTGTAGGAATATAAAATATAGGTAAAGATAAGACTACTAAAAAAACTGATCACAGCCAATATCGTTACAATTAAATCTTCTATATAACAAACCTTCCACACATCCACGGAAACAGTATCTTAATTATTTTCTTCTGAGAAAATTCTTTTTCATTAAAAATACTTTTACTGGTTGTTTATATGACAAATGCTCTAATGAAAAGTTTCGCTTTATACTAAAAAGATTTCTCTTCATGACTGCTTTGGTTCTGGCATCAGATATTACCAATTCCTCTTAGCTATCTATCCACTGATTTTACCACGAAAAACACATCTTCGATTGCCAAATCTGAATACCCCAAGCCTTCAGACCATAACATAAAGAAAGATCTCCAATTTTATGTGGAAAGGGTGAGAAAATTAGTCATATATATGCCGCTTCACAGTTGCTTAGACAAACGTTTTTCCTCACACAAGATATTCTTCTCAGTAATACTGGCTCCCACAGCATGGAATTTGGAAGGTTGGAAGGAAGGGGTGTTTTAATGATTTTGATATTTCTCTTACATCATTCCAGCATTGGGAATCACTACTCTACAAAGTTTAGTTCATTTTCTAACTCACTTCTATTTTCTCTTTCGGCTGCTGAAAAATGTGACTTATCCTAGTACACGTTACACATAAGACTGTTGACGTTAATAGCCTCCAAATACATGTTACTATTTTGATAACATTTTCAAAACAATAATTCTTTCTCAAGGGATTGAGGAATAAAATTATCTTTTCAAAATATGAAGTTTCCCCTTTCAGCTCAGTAATGAAGTCTCCCCTGAGGTTCACCCTTCAGCCAAAGATTGGATGGCCCATAAAACAAAACGAGACTAAAGGGGGCACACCAGCCCAGGTGCAAGGACTAGACGGCAGGAGGGAACAGGAAAGCTGGTCATAGGGAACCCAAGGTTAAGAAGGGAGAGTGTTGACATGTAGCGGGGTTGTTAACTAATGTCATAAAACAGTATGTGTAGTTTATTTAGAAACTAGTTTGTTCTGTAAACCTTCATCTGAAGTACAATTAAAAAAAAAAAAGTAAAGTTTCCTAAAAAAAGCTCTCTACCTTTTCACTATGAAGAAGTATCTCTCTTCCCTGCTGAAGAATTTCACATCTGCTGTCACTATTGGTAATGGTGAGCACCTTTGTACACGCTGATTTGCCGTCTGTACATCTCTGGTGACATGTATGCTCGAATCTTTTGTGCGTTTTTGCACTGGGTTGTTTGCTTTCTTAGTTTTGAGAATTCTTTATACATTCTGGATACATGTCCTTTCTCAGATTAATCCCCTGCAAATATTTTCTCCAAGTTCTGTGACTTGAATTTTCATAAAAAAAAAAAAAAAAATTTTTTTTTTTTTTTGATAAAGTGTCCTTCAAAGAGCAGAAGGTTTTTACTTTAATAAACTCCAATTTATCTTTTTTTTTCTTTTATGGATTGTGCTTCTGCTGTTACATCAAAGTCTTTGCCCAATCCAAAGTACTAAAGATTTTCTCCTATATTTTCTTCCAGAAGTTTAATAATTTAGGATTTTATTTTCAGGTATATGGTATATTTTATGATAATTTTTTGTATATAGCATGTGGTATGGATAGTTTTTTTTTTTTTTTTTTGCATATGAATATGTAGTTGTCTCAACACCATTCGTTGAAAAGACCATCCTTTCTCCACTGAATTTGCCTCTCCACTTTTGTTGAAAATCAGTTGTCCATATATTGTGTGGGTCTACTTCCAAAATACCAGAGAGGTGAAGTGCTCTTCTCATCGTATCATACCAGAGGGTACATGATATCAACATGACTTATCACTGCTGAGGGTAACTTTGGTCATTTGGTTAAAGTAGTTTGCCAGGCTTCTCCACTGCAAAGTTACTATTTTTTTCTTCCATACTCTATTCTTTAGAAGCAAGTCACTAAATTTAACCCACATTTAGAGTTGGGGAGATTAAGCTCCATCTCCTGAAGGAGAGAAAATCTACATATATTATTTGGAATTCTTCCATAAGGAAGATTTGTGTCTTCTCCTCCACTTATTCATTCATCTATATCACCATGGACCCATGTACATCTATTTTATACTTTGAGTTCTAATCCAATGCTACATTATTTATTTTCTTTCTCAAATTGTTCTAGCTTAAGCCATTGACAGTTCTTTTAGGTAGGTGCCTGTGTCCCTTGGACATACACCCCAACTTTTGCTTTTGAGCACTTTCTGGCTTTCTTGTGTTACAAGATGCTCCACGTTCATCTTTTATTTTCCCTACTGCAGTCCTAGGAGCAGCCATTTCTCTAAAAAGCCATGGTTCCTTTTACTGGAGAATGGTAGTTAGAAGCCAAGATCTGGGTGCTGAGTGTGCTCACTGCTCCTGGGATGTCACTACTTCCAGGTCCTCTAAGCAGACAGGAAACTTATGTTCATAAACTAACCTATGTGTACACGCACTTACACACATTTCTGTAATTGTGTAACTATCCATTTGTATATATATTAAGCTAAACATAAGTTCATACTAATGTCTCTGATTCTAATCCAGTACCAAGTTTTTAGCTTTCCTATTGCTTATCTGCAACTTCCTTATCTGAGAAACCTGGCTCCAATTCATTTATTCATATTGATTGATTTTTGAATGTTGAACCAGCTTCACATTCCTAGAATAAACATAACTTGTTCATAATGTATTGTCCTTTTTATATATTATTGGATTTGATTAGCTAAAATATTGTTTGGAATTTTTGCACCTATGTTCATGAGAGATATGTCTATAGTTTTCTTTAATGTCTTTGACTCTATTTGGTATCAGGTTAATGTTAGCCTCATATAATATGTTGGAAAGTATTTCCCCTTACTCAATGTTCTAGAAGAGTTTGTGTAAAACTGGTATCATTTCTTTTTTATTGTCTGATAGAATTCATCAGTGCCTACAGTTTTCCTGTGGAAACATTTCCAACTATAAGCACAATCTACACAAACACATATCTTTAACAGATATAGGGCTATTCAAGTTATCTATTCTTCAGTGAGCTTTGATACTTCGTCTTTTAAGTAATGTATCCATTTCAGTCTAAATTGTTGGATTTACTGCCATAAAGCTATTCATAATATTCCCTTATTATCCTTCTAATACCTACAGAATATGTAGTGATGTTACCTCTTCCATTCCTGATATTGGTCATGGTGTGTCTTCTCTCTTTTTTTCCTTATCAGCTTGGCTAGAGGTTTATCAATTTTATTGATCTTATAAAAATAATCAGCTCTTCATTTCGTTAATTTTCCCTATTTTCTGTTTTCTGCTCTGATCTTTACTACTACTTTTCTTCTAGTTACTTTGGTTTTAATTTGCTCTTCTTTTTCTAGTTCCTTAAAACAGAAGCTGATGTCGTTAATATTAACCCTTCTTCAATTCTAATATAGGTGTTTAATGCCGTAAATTTCTAAGTAATGATTTAGTGGTATCCCCCAAATTATATGTTGTGTTTTCATTTTCGTTCAATTCAAAATACTTTCCCTGTTGATTTCTTCTCCTACCTACAGTTATTCAGAATTGTGTTGTTTAATTGCCAAATACTTGGGAATTTTCCAGAGTTCTCTTTTCAACTGATTTAACTGATTTCTAATTTAATTCCATTGCGGTCAGAGAACATACTTTGCATGACCTGAATCTTTTTGAATTATTGAGACTCATTTTATGCCCCAGAATATGATCTATCTTGGCAAATGCTCCACGTACACCTGCAAAAAAGGTGTATTATGTTGTCGGGCAAAGTGTTCTACAAATGTAATTGGTTGGTAGTGTTAAGTCTTCTATAACCTTGCAGATTTTCAAAGTCTAGCAATTATTGAGAAAGGAGTATTGAAATTATTGACAATAATGGTAGATTTGTCTATTTCTTCTTGCAGTTATATCATGTTTTATTTCATGAATTTTGAAGCTCCGTTATAAGGTACAAAAACAAGTTTTGAGCCATTATGTCTTTTTTTTAATTGACCCCATTATCATTTTTGCTCTGAAATCTACTTTGTCTAATATTACTGTTGTCACTCTAGCTTTCTTTCGATTAGAACAGCATGATATATCTTTTTACATTCTTTTATTTTTAATCTACTTGTATCTTTATTTTTTAAAACGTTACTTGTAGACAGTATGTAGTTGGGCTTTGCTGTTCTATACACTCTGAAAATCTCTGCCTTTTAATTGAGGTGCTTTAGACCATTTACCTTTTTTAAAAATAATATTTTATTGTGTTTTAGGTGAAAGTTTATACAGCAAATTAGCTTCCGCTAACAATTTTTGTACAGATTTTTCCATGCCATTGGTTACAATTTTCACAATATGTCAGCATTCTCATTATTTCCATTCTGTTTCTTTTCCCATTGACCTAGCTTGCCTCTCCTTCCTTGCCTTCTCATCTTGCTTTTGCATAAATGTTGACCCTTTGGTTTCATATGGTTGATGGTTTCAGGGAGGATGTTACTCACAGGTGATACTGTTTGTTTACAAGCCAACCTATTATTTGGCTGAAAGGTGACCTCCAGAAATAGCTTCAGTTCCAAGTTCAAAGGGTGTCTTAGGCCCATAGTCTCAGAGGTTCCTCTTGTCTGTATTGCAGACCATTTACTTTTAATATGATTATTGATGTGGTAAAGTTTAGGTCTATCATCTCGCCATGTGTTTTTTATTGTCTTAACTGTTCTTTAAAAAGGAGCTGTGATGGTGCAACAGTTAAGCGCTCAGCTGCAAACCAAAACGTTGACGGTTTGAACTCACTCAGCAGCTCTGTGAGGGCAAAAGACCTGGAGATCCACTCTTGTAAAGATTACAGCCTAGAAAACCCTGTGGGGCATTCTATTCTGTCATATTGGGCTACTATGAGTAGGAATCGACTCCACAGCCCCTAAAAACAACATCTATTCTTTGTCCTCCTTTTTCTCTTTCTCTGCCTTCTTTTGAATTAAATTATTTTAACCAACTAATTGTTATTTTAAACAATTTTAATAGCTTGTTAACTTGTCTGTCTCTTGCACTAGACCTTAAAATGATCTGAAGACAAAGCTCATGTTCCCTTTAACTTTATATTCTAATTAACTGGCACAGTGCTGAGCACATACTTGACATTCAGTCCATGTTTACTAAGTGAACACACTGAACAACTTTTACTTAGAATTATAGAGGATATAGGTGATTCCCAATGCAGAAACCACAACCTTCCAAGACAGCCCCAATTTTATTCAGTTATGCACTACTACCTTGGATCCCAGCAGACCCAGTCTGCAGCAAAAGAGATGGGCCTTTTCAGCCTAATGGTGATTCCATTCTTGGGTGATTGGTTCAGAAACAGGCAATGAGAATGAAAAAATTCACTGGACGTATCTGTGAAAGTACTTCCTTACTCTCAAGATAGAACCACAAGAAACTTCTTTCCCCTCCCTCCCACTGCAAACAAACAAGGAAGCAAGTAGCCCTGACTGCTACTGAATACCCATCCTTAAGAACTAGTTTAGGAAGAAGCTGGCACTAGATGGCAAGAGTGGAAGGATGGAAAGAACCTGGTCCCTTGATACAATCAAGCCACCAAATCAAAAATCCCTGAAGCCTACCCCTGGAATGTCCTTACTGCTTAAGTGAGTTTGATTTAAGTTCCCTGTTCCATGCAGTCAAATGCGTACTAAGTTACACAAACACCAACTTGTACCAGGCACTGTTCTCAACACTGGAGATTACTGCAGTGAACAGATAAGGCCCTGCTCACAAGAAGCTTACATTCTACAGGTAAGGTATAAACAGAACATGTATCAAATAATTTCAGATAATGATAAATGCTACGAGGAAAACAGAACAGATGTGATTATGATAAAAGGTGTTAATTTTGTTTATTCAAAGAGGACCCTCTGAGGCATTTAAACTGAGACCTAAATGAGGTGAAGAAACGAGCAGTGCGAAGATCTGGGGCCAGAGATTTACAGGCCAAGGAAATAGCTAGTACAAGGGTCATAAGGGAGAAGAAGCTTAGAGTATTTGAGAAAACAAAGTCCGCTGTGGCTCAACAATGAGTAATATTGAAATAAGATCAACAAAAGCAGACAGGGACCAGATAATGCAAGACTGTGAGCCATGGTAAGGAGTTTTAGATTTTATTCAAAGTACAATGGAAAAGGACTGGGGAGTTTCAGTCACAATCTGATTTATACTTCAAAGGAGCACCTGATCAATGAATAAGCCTTTATATTTCATAGATGTGAACACTAAGAAAGTCAAATTCAGTCTATGTTTACAGTGACAGTATATTTCACCACAAATATCATCAAATGAAACACCTAATATGTGAAGAACACTACACAAAGTTTACACTGTTAATTTATTCTGCCCTCTGTCCCATGGAAGAACTCCACATTACATTGAAGGTAGATTTTATTTAGGAAAAATAATAAAATGAGGAGAAACTAGCAAAGAATTGGGGGAAAAGGGGCACTGAACGAGCTATCGTTTCTTTCCTAATTTCCAAAAAAAAAAAAAATTTCTCTACGTATGTCTAAAACTCATACACTTAGTATTTTTTCAAAATGCATAACATGGCTGAGGCATTTGGTAAACTTAGAACTATATAGTTCAGCCATTTAGTCTCTGCCCAGGCAAGTGTTTCAGCCGTGTTCTGACACAAGTATTTGGATTTTTCCAAGAGCTGATGTCAGGGCTTTTCACAGAGACAGAACAGCATTTACAGGCCAGAGAAGGAAAAAGGGTTTCCCCAGCAGCTATGCTCAATGTGGCCTTTGTACTGTTCCACTGCTAAAGGCAGGAAGACCCTGCTAGATAGAGCTATTTAGTTCCCGAAAAAAATTCTATCCTGAGAGGAAGGGAGAGGGTGGATGGCGAGATTCCTCATTAAGGGAACCCAGCTTCTTTTTCTCTCAGTGCTCTACTCCAAATTTAAATGGGCTCATCATCAGAACAAAGGTTTCTTAATTCTTATGAGAAAAACCATTATGCTGAACTCTATTTAAAGAGGAGGTGAACTAGCTAGAAATAAAAAATACAGAGGTAAAGAATAATACAGTAAGCTGTTCCGTATTTCCTGGGGTTGGCTTCCCTAAAGCAAAATCTAAAACAATTACTCATACAGGAAGAATGGTTAGCTGAGGAATACTCAATAACTTTAAGTCACACTTGGTAGCCAAAAATTATTTGAGGCAGACTGCTCCAAATACACGTCCTCCACTATCCATGATGATACGTAACAATTAAAACCATGGAAACTAAAGTTAAACTAAGTTTGGAAACTAACTTAAAACTTAGTCCAGTACTTGCCATGTGCCAGTCTCTGCTTAAGTACTTCAGAGGTATTAATTCATTTAATTTTAACGATAAACTTACGAGATACATATTATTTTTAGCCTTATTTAACAGAAGAGAAATTGTGAGGTTCAGAGGTTAAGTAACTTATACAAGTTAGGTGACGAGCAGGTAACTGGAGACGCTTAAATTCAAACACAGTCTAACTACAGCCCCTGCTCTCAACCTCTGGACTTAATGCCTTACAACGAAAACATTACCAACTTCCTTTTGAATGGGTTTTTTTACAGTTTTCCACCAGTGGAACTCAGAAAACCAGATCTAGTATAACTACTATGGTCAGTAAAACTAAGCTTACCACAAAACAGCTCTCTATCAGTCATAAAGATATTTAGCTAGCAAGGTATTCACGCACTTTATATAGTTTCAGATAAGGCCGATTAAAAGATTAGCCAACATAAACTAGTTTAAAAAGAACTCCCAATCCTGCAGAATCTGTGTCTGCAAATCCCACAGCCAGTAGAGAATTCAGCTAATATCTAGTTGCCACATGGGCAACGTGCCAGCTACACATCTAAAGACAAACCTGTTTGCACCTGAATGTGTTTCTTCGTGGCAAACCACTCATTCCTTCTATAAATATGTGTTAAATTCCAGGTAAAGATGGAAGACAGCAAGAGCAGTTACTTCACTATCCTTCCTTAGAAAACACTAAAAGCAAAAATAAATTAAAAAATAAACAGAGGGAAAATAATCCATCTTCCATGAAAGGACATGACTATAACCTCAAACCCCTAACTGTAAAACATACTTGCCAATCTGCTCAATTCTGGACCAAAACCAAAGAAGTCTGGACTGGTAGACTTTGAACAGGAAAACAGATTTCCCTAAACGTAAGAAGCAAAGACCTAAAAGGCTGATCCAATCCTTTGATTAGGAAGGCAATATCCAGGTGTGTGTGTGGACCAAGGGAGTAAGGGACCCTGTAGAGACCCAGAAAACCAACGGGAGGTGGAAACAAACAAACATGTTGACACATTTCTAGGTTTAGGATACACTGCTGGGGTAAAGTGGAGAGAAAGAGCAACTGCTACCAGGTCACACAGAGAGCCTGTGACCTCAAAGACTTTGCTATGAGCAGCTCAGGCCTTCTGAGCACTGACAGAAGAGTAAATAACAGAAATACGGAATTGCTGATGATAATATCTAACCCTCGGTGTGCACGTAATATATGGCACTAACGGATGTTAATTGCATTACATATATTAACTCATTTAATCCTTTTTTTAAGTACTGTTATTATCCCTATTTTATAGATGATGAAACTGAGGCGCGGAAAGATTAAGGAACTTGCCCTAGATTAGATACTAAGCAGAGAGGCTGAGATACAAACCCAGACCTTATAGCTGTGGAACTTGTTTTTAATCACCATTCTTTACAGAATAAAGAGAACATTCAAACACAGCCTAGAAAAAAATTCCAAAATATAAACAATGACTTGAATCTGGAGATTGAAAGGGCATACTGAGCCCTAGAAAAAAATTGATAACCAGATAATCAATACTAACACGCTGCTAAGATAATCAATACTAACACGCTGCTAAAGCTATGAAAACAAGTCTTTAAAATAAAGAGCTCTATGGCACCTAGGGAAACCCTGGTGGCATAGTGGTTAAGAGCTATGGCTGCTAACCAAAAGGTCACAGTTCGAATCCCCAAGGCGGTCCTTGGAAACCCTATGGGGCAGCAGTTCTACTCTGTCCTATACAGTCGCTATGAGTCGGAATCAACTCGATGGCAGTGGGTTTGGTTTTGGGTTTTTGGTATGGTACCTAGACATAAAAATTTAAGACAAATGGGAAAAATTAAGTTGGCCTCAAGATTTCTCCAAAATAAGATCCAATGCAAGAAGATAGCATGCCCGAAATTTCTTTCCAAAAATTTTGTTTCTGCCCCAAGTCATCCAATATTAAAACAAAAGACATATATTTTCAAACTTATTGGAAAACTAAGAGTATAGAGCACTCACAAGCCCTTCTTGGACAGAAATCAAACAATAAAAAACCTACTTGACAAAATCCATCCAACAAAAACACAATACTACTACTAAAAGAATGCAGGAGTGGAGGCTAAAAGGATTGCGAATAAGCACTGGATCTATTAACACACAGAAACTAATAAGCACCTTGTAACAACAGCTACCCCAACCCCATTCGGCAAAACATTAGCATTTCTTCCCTAGAGAATTTGTATTAACTTTGTACCCTTTCTACACCGCATATGTCAGTTACTCAACAACAACCAATTTATGGAACATAAACTCTGTGACGGCAAGATCTCTGGTTCACTGCTATACTCCAGGACAGCGGTAGGCACAAAGCAGGTGTGCTCAATAGATACCTGCCTACCGAATGGATGGACATCAGACATGGGCAGATGGACCTGCTCCAACCAACTGCTTACTAGGCATGTTATTGTTGGCTGCCATCAAGTAGATTCCAACTCATGGAGATTCCACGTGTGCGGGGTAGAACCGCTTCATAGGATTTCAAGGCTGTGACCTTTCTGAAGCAAATCACCGGGCCTGTCTTCTGGGAGTCTCTGGACAGGTTCGAATCACCAATCTTTTGGCAAGTCGTCAAGTATATAACCATCCCAAGACTCCTTTTTCTGAGCATATTCTTTTGGCTATCTCACTGGCATTGCTAATTTAATAAATCCAAAACTAAATTGTCCCTCTGCCCCCAAAACCTACTTCTCCATCTCAATAGCCTTCTACTCACCTAACTGATCTAGTCAGAAATCTAGAAGCTATTAATTACACCTTCCTTTTCCTCAGCCCCACACTCAATGTAGCCAACTCTCCATCCACCCAATAATATTTATTGAGCATCTATTGTATACCAGGCAGTGTTCTAGAGGCTGAAGATACCATGATAAATAAACCTCTATTTTCATTGAATTTACATCCATCATCATAGTCTATTGATTTTTACCTTCTATAAATATCTGAAATTCATCTATTTCTGACCTTCTCCATTGCTAGCTTAGAGCTAGCAACGAATACTATAATAGTTTAAGAGGCCTTGTCATTACCACTCTTGCTTACTCCTCCAATTAATTTTCCCATACAGCAGCCATATAATTTAAAAACATAAATCTTATTGTGTCCCTTCTCTGCTTAAATGCCTTCAAGAGCTTCCCACTACATTTATGGAAAAAAATCCAAATGTCAAACATAACATACAAAAGCCCCAAGTAATAGAGCTCTTTGCCACCTCTCTAACTTTAACTCTTATCACTCTCTCACTCAACTATTCTCCAGCCATAGTGGCCTTTCTTCAGTGCCTCAAATGTTCTCTTCCACAAAAACCTGTGTCTCGCACGCTGTTCTCTCTATCCGGAACACCCTCTCACCCAGTTCCAACTTCTGAGCATACTTTAGGTCTCTGCTTAAAGGTTGCTTCCTCAGAAAGACCTTTCCTGACCTCTGCTCCTCCATTTAAACTAGGTTCCTCATGTTATTTTCTCCCATAACTACCCGTTTTTTTTTTTTTTTTTAACCATTTATCACATTTTATAGTTATACAATTACAGTGAAACCTGTGAGAGCCAGAACTCTACGGGACTGCCTTATTTTTCCAAGTCTCACAAGTTTTCTGCCTTTGACAGACTGCAGTCTTACTACTTTTCTATCACTTGTTTTAGAGGAAAATATTTGCGTTTTCCTTCTCTGACAGGTTTCCACCTATCTTAGTTATCTACTGCTGGTACAACAGAAACGCTACAAGTGGGTGGCCTTAACAGGTTTATTTTTTCACAGTTTCGGAGGCTAAAAGTCCAAATTCAGAGTGCCGGCTCTAGAGGAAGGCTTTCTCTCTCTGTTGGCCCTCATGGAAGGTCCTTGTCTTTTTCTACTCCTGAGCAATCTTCACGTGGCTCAGTATCTCTCTTCCCCTCATTTCTGTTCCCTCACTTGTTTGTTTAATCTTTTTTTTTTTAATTGATTCATTTATTTATTCAATGAATATCTGAATGCCTACTACATGCCAGGCATGGCTCTAGGTGATGATTTTAGAAGGGCCCTGTGTGTTGGCTCAGTGATATTTTTCAAGCTTTTCATTTTTAATGGTAGAATTCATTTTTAAAATATAAAACATAGCTGAAATGGGGCCCCAGCAATACCACCACCTCCCGTCCCTACCTTTCACAGTCTCTGAGGCATCATTAGTTAGTAGTCTCCTTGAAACAGTCTGAACACCACTGCTCTAAGGCTGAAGGTACTGTTCCTCTAACACAGCAGGTCTCTGAGTTCTGCATCTTTGCTTATGCTGTTCCCTCTGCCTGGAACAGGGCCTCCATCTTTACCACAATCATTCCCATCTGTCAGAGTCAGCTGTTTAATCTCTTTTATACATGTCTCAAAAGAGATTGACTCAAGACATATAACAAAGACAACCCATTCCCAAATGGGATTATAACCACAGGCATAGAGGTTAGGATTTACAACACATATTTTGGGAGGACTCAATTCAATTCGTAACGCCAGCTTACACAGGTTCTGGCTTTTGCAGGTTTTGCTCTATTTTGTGTCTAATATTAATCTACACCATTAGACAGCTCCATGAGTATATGGGACTGTAAACGCAGCAACTGGCTTAGCTCCTGAAAGTGTTCAATAAATGTTTGTTTAACGAATTAATAATTTAACCAAGGCAAAGAGCCAAGTAGAGAAATTCTAAGGAAAGGGAGTAGCACATGCTGACGTGTTTGGAGAAAATGCAAGTGGCTCAGTATGGCTGGAGCACTGGGACTGGGTGGAGCTGGAGAGATGAGCAGTGGCAGATCTCTATACACCATATAAGGTGGGTCTATATACCATACAAAGGAATTCATGGTCCCTCATGACTTGTGGTACCACAGTATCCCAACTGCTTCTTATGCCTCTTGAGTCCTTTGGGAATGGAGGTAGCTGACTTTATTACGTGTTTAGCCTTAAGGTGGGAGCCAGTGAAACTCGAGAAACCTGACTTGGGGCCTCATTTTTTTTCTGTAGACTGAACATTGTCTTAGGATGTGCCTCCTGGATGTGTGAATTTTCTAAACTTTTGAAGGCTAGTCTTTATTTCTGTGAGGGGGGTCTCCTCACTATGTTTCCCAGTTACTATGTTCTCGTGAAAATGTACTTATCACAGGAATAAGCTATTCCTAGTTTTCATTTAGTCACAGTGGCCGTTTTATCCCTGACGCCATTCATTGTTCCCAGGTGTCACTGGTTCCCTATATTTCTAGCTTCTGAACAGTGAACAGTGTCTTTGCAATAAGGAATAATGCACTGCAGCGGGACTTCACGAGACAAGAGCTCCTATAAGTTATTTTTACCCTCCCTCCAATATCAGGGCCCAAACATTGCTTCCACGTGTAGCAGGAGGAATGCCTGATGTCAGTGGTTCCGCAGTATTCTAGGGCTGCTGTAGCTGCTTCCTAGCTATTAGTACTGCTTTTGTTATAATGAAGAATACGTAGTTGACCTGTTGCCGTCGAGTCAATTCCGACCCACAGACAGACCTATAAGACAGAGTAAAACTGCCCCATAGGGTTTCCAAGGAGCAGCTGGTGGATTTGAACTGCCGACCTTTTGGTTAGCAGCCGTATCACTTAACCACTGCACCACCAGGCACCCTATATAGTACTGGTCATTTTCCTGAGATTCAAATTCCTTTAGTGTTACTTATTTGGCCTCTTCGTACTGCTTTGCAGCAATGAATAATGTGTTGGGGTGGTAATTTTCCAGAGATAAAAAATCCCTTGGCTTTATTTAGGCTGTAATTACTGCTTTTGCAGTAAGGAAGGATGCGTTGTACCATGTTTTGAAAAGTTTCATGAAAAATAATAAAAAGGCTAAGAAAAGGAAACCAGAATAAAATGTTATGTGCTGTCATTGCCAGGTGCCTTCATGTTTTACTGCATGTTTTGCAAATTTTCAAGAATTAAAAAAAAAAAAAGATTTTTATCATTGACCCATAGTGGCAGACTTAAAACATCCCAGGTGCCCTGAGACATATGTGATCTCTGTGGGTATCGAAATCCATGAATCGTAACAATTTTGGTCCTTTAATCAGCATGCCTTCCATTAGTGAAAACACATGGTATAAACAAAAAATTCAAAGGAGAAAATAATGGAGTCTTGAAAGGGTTAAACTTCTGTAGAAAAAAGGTTCTTAAGCTAGGGTTCAGCTTCTATGGGTAATGAATACTTTGGGGTAAGGGAGTCTCCAGGGAGATACTCAAAAGGGGTCGATAAAACCCTCCCCCAAAGAACCACTGCTAGAGACAATGTGATCCAATTTGTATTTCAGAAATACTGTCCTGCAAAACAGTGATGAGAATGGATGGAGAAGTTACGGAACTGGTGGCAGGGACACCAATTAGGAAACTGTAATAGTACATGTAAAAAAAAAGAAAAAAAGATTTAAACAAGGGCAATATCAAAGACGATAAAGAAAAGAATATAACGACCAAAAATAATATAATAATACTAAGGAAACAGGCACTATAAATCTAGTTGACTTAGAAAGTGAAAGAAGGAAGGAACGCCCAAGTTTCCGGCATAGATGACAAACAGGTAGTCGTGCCACTCACCAAGAAAAGAAATACGAGAGCAATTTTGGAGAGAAACAGTTTTATGTCTGTCAAGGTACCTGTAGGAACCCTGGAAAAGATGTCTACTACGGACTTGAGTTCAGAGGAAAGGTCTAATCTGGAAATTCAGATTTGTATGACATCAACATGACAGCACAAATCATGAAAGTAGATGAGATTCCCCCAGAGAATATCACACCACCTTAATATCATCTGTGACATGTAAGGGGTAGACTAAATAATCTGAAATGCCCTATAAATAGCTGTTGTTGCTAGGTGCAATGGAGTCTGTTCTGACTCATAGCGACTCTATGCACAACAGACAAAATACTACCCGGTCCTGCGCCATCCTCACAATTGTTTCTGTGCTTGAGCCCACTGCTGCAGCCACTATGTCAATGCATCTCCTTGAAGGTCTTCTTTTTCGGTGACCCTATACTCTACCAAGCATAATGCCCTTTTCTAGGAACTGATCCCTCCCAATAACACGTCCAAAGTATGTGAGACGTAGTCTCGCCATCCTTGCTTCTAAGGGGCATTCTGGTTGTACTTCTTCCAAGACAGATTTGTTCGTTCTTTTGGCAGTCATGGTATATTCAATATTCTTTGCCAACACCACAATTCAAAGGCTTCAATTCTTCTTCGGTCTTCCCTATTCATCTTCCAGCTTTCACATGCGTATGAGGAGACTAAAAACACCATGCCTTGGGTCAGGCGCACCTTAGTCCTCAAGGTGACATCCTTGCTTTTCAACACTTTAAAGAGGTCTTTTGCAGCTGATTTGCCTAAGGCAATGTGTCTTTTGATTTCTTGACTGCTGCTTCCATGGGTGTTGACTGTGGATCTAAGTAAAATAAAATCCTTGACAACCTCAATCTTTTCTGCGTTTATCATGATGTTGCTTATTACTCCAGTTGTGAGAATTTTTGTTTTCTTTGTGTGTTTTTGTGTGTGTGTGTGTGTGTTAAGGTGTACTATAAATAATACAAATACTGAAACACAAGAAATCAGTCAATTATTATCAGTGGTTTTTCTGTGTGGCTTATGGAAACAAGCCCATTATTTTGAAGTTTATATTAGACACCTTTAGTTTCTACCTCCTCATCGTGGTCTTACAATATATTTTGAATTCAGCTTTATGTCGCAGCTATTGCATAGGAGGGAAAATATAAGACGGCTTAGCTACGTCTTCTTCTGCAATGCCAGAATACTGGTAGTGGTAGAATTCACCTGCTTAAAACCTTTTTGTGACCCAATTATTTTTTCCTTTTAATTTGTTGTTGATACTACGTGTCTTCAATAATGGAGAGCATGCCAAATCACTTAGTGTGTATGAATTTTTGGTAGGTAATATGGTTTTTGTTTTATGCGTTATTTCACTAATCATACCATCAGAGTCCAGAGGTACATACGTGTACCCCTTGTGAACATAAATTTTACCAAGTCCAGAGGTGTACCAAGTAGAATTTTCCAAAACTCATGTTTTTTCTGCCAAAAATTCAATGATTCAGCACCACCTCATACAAAACCCTATTTAAAAAAGGAATTTGCAGCACATGCCTGTTCTATCCATTTCAGACTGTTATATAGGACCCTGCCTGTATAGTAGTCTACAGAAGAGTAGCTTCACAATGAATATGCCGCTGGTCCTGAAAGGGTTCAAAGAGTATTACCATTTTGAAAATACTCTGAAAGCCCTTCTTCCTAAAATATTTACATGTGATCATTTCTAGTCCTGAAAGCAATAAACACTTATAAAAAGTCTAACCTGACAAAGGACATCTACAGAAACCCACAGCTAACATCATGCTTAGTTGTGAAAAACTGAATGTTTTCCCCTAATATCATACCAGGACAGAGATGTCCCCTCTCACCACTTTTATTCAACACTGCACTATAGGTACTTACAGTGCAGTAAGACAAGAAAGATAAATAAAAGGCCTCCAGACTGAATACACACATATTTACATACACACATCAAAACTTACCAAACTGCACAATGTAAACATATGTGGTCGATTAGATACCCATAAAACCACAATAAAGCTGTTAAACATTTTAAAAGTCTAACATTCAAATAAAACAAAATACTAGCAAACATTTTTATACTTCATGAGAAATCATAAAAGATTCAATAGTCTGCATATTAAATCCCCTGTAAAGTGACAGCATTTGAGAGTATGCGTAAGTTAACTAATTAATCAAGAAAGAATTCTGCTACCATGCTTTTCTGTGTAGACATGAAATCATCTCATATCACTTTAGTAAAGTATTATTAAATAGACACTGAGCAAATCTATGATTATCAAGTTCTATACTATCAACAGCCTTATATGGGGAAATTCCAACAAACTTCAGTTTACTTAACTAAATTTGATTGTCTTGCAGTTTTCCTTCTCTTCAAGATTGTCACACTACTTCCTTAGAGGACTACTGTAAGTTAAGTAGAATAATTTTAGTCCCAGAGAATCTGTTTGTGTTAAAAAGTATATGTAGTTACTTATATATTTTGCCAATGTGCTGTACAAATCTAGGATTCATTTATTCGTTCTTGCAACATGTACATTTATTCAGTGTGTACTGTGCAGCCAGGCACTATTTTAGGTCCTTGAAATGTTTTTGGGTGAAGGAGGAGACAGGCAATACTGACCTTAATAATTAAGTGTATATTATAACTTGTTAAAAAGTAATAAACATTATAAAAAAACCCCTTAAAAAGTGTAGGGCAGGTCATGAAGGATCAAAAATGGAAACGGAATATAATAAAAACCTCAAAATCATGAGCCTCTTACACTGAATAGAATCACAAAACGTTAGACTAAACCGAAGCTTCAGGTTACCTCGGCTAATCCTCAGATTTTACAGGTGACATTAAATGATTTACATAGTCACTCAGTTCTTGGCAGAGGTTAGGATCCCTATCTTCTGTTCACCCCACTGGCCTCACTCTGGTTGTGTCAAATATTGTGATAAAAAATGCCTTAATCTGGTCTTATGGAAACATGGAAAGAGCTTTGGAATCTGGCTCGCCTGGGCCGCATCACTTCATTGTTTTGTTACTTACGGCAAATTAACCTCTCTAAATTTGGTTTTTCTCATCTGTAATAGAAGGGTGATGATAATCTTGTGACTGGGTTATTATGAGGATTAGTTTATGTACAATAAGTTATGTAACCTGTGTAAAATACCTATATGCCAGTATATGTGTGGTACAGGACATACGTGAGTTCTTAGATCCCTTATTAGACTATAAACCTCTTGTGGACAAAGACTGAACTGTTCACACATACACAGCTAATGTACCCTAATACAGTGTCTAACATGATGTAAATGCTCCATAAGCATTTGTTAATTTCTCAAAACTTCAGTTGCCAAAATGTGGCACACGATATGATAACAACTCCATCCTATAGGGCCGCTATGAGTCGGAAGAGACTCCATGGCACTGGGTTTTTTGGGTTATCACTCTGATGGAGATAATCAAATTAATCAAAAGCTTCAAAGCATGCTTCCAAATTTTTTGGTCTATCTTTTCTAAACAGAGAAAGCTGTAGCACTACACACTATTTAGCGTCATAAACTAGAGTCCTGGTGTCTTTTTGTCCACAAGAAAATAACTTCTATCATGAAAAACACCTTCAGGAGAAAACAAAAAAGCCTTCAGCATTCTACGTCTCTTCTCTTTTTCAAATGTATACCTTTGCTCCTGTGTTCACAGACGGGACTGAAAAAAATTTTAAAAAGGCAGAATGCAATTTCAACACCACCACATAGCAACCTGGCAGCTTCTTGATATTTATAACCAACATTTTAGCTGACAAAAGCAAAAATACCACAAACTGAACAAAAGAGAAAATAATTCAAATTGATAACAGTGTTTGATGCCATGGCTATCACCTTATCCAAATGATTATATATTTCAATTCTGTACAAATGGAAAAACCATCAGGACGATTAACCCCTCACTACAAGATTAATCCTCCCCCCCATGGCCCAGCCGTGGTCCCTTGGGTATCAAAGGGAAACAACCATCCCGAGGAGGCAGATAATTAAATCACAATTCACAGAATAATAAGTCAAAGTCCCTTGCTAAGATTCACGAGAGGTTATGTCAATCCACTTCTAAGAAGGTAAGAGGAGATGCTGCTTCCTAGCCTTCTGAAGGAAGATAGCCCTGCAACGCTGCGTGTTAAAACCTTTGTTCTCAAGCCAAGCAATTAAGGCACCGGGTTTCAAAACTAGGATTTTTTTTTTTCCCCCTACAGGTCAAATTAGGCTTTTTAAAACATGAAGAACCTTAAAAGATACTGTAAGAAGTAATAACAAACAATATAGAAATATCCTTTTCCTCCTTTATTTTATTCCCGTCATAGGTACATGCCTTTCTCTGAAGCTATTTTTCTACCATTTTGCTACAATTCACACACCACCGAGAAAACAAAGACAGCTATAGATTACCTGGATCACGGGACAGATCAGCAGACAAGTAACAGCTCGGAAGGCTGCTTTCCAGGGAGTAGAGGAGAATGCAGTCCTCATCAAAGCACCACTCCCTTAGCAATCCTAGGCTTTTCCTTTACATACACATTCGCCATCCTTGGAAAGGCATCTGTCTGATGATTTTACTGACCACAAGAGGGATGCTAAGAAGAAACCCCACCTCCTCTCCCACCCCCCAATCATCTACCACCATCATCTGAAGCCCACAGTGCGCTGCTAATGGATAACCAGAGAACAGCATCTATGTACATTTCGCTAGAAGGTTACGTCTAAAAATAAGGGATAAAGCAAGCAAAGATCAAGGCTGACAATTTTTTAAGGGAGCAGGCTGCACAGCTGCCATAAAATGTAAAATATGCTTGTAAAGAGTCCAATTATACAGACACACACAAAAAAAACTGATTTTCTTCTGAATCTCCTGAATATAGTATGATTTTTTAGAAAACATACAGTCTCTACCAAAAATAGAATCCCTTAAACATCTTAAAAATCTGTTGCTGCCATTGCTCGTTTCCCTAAAGCCGGATGAATTGAATCAAATAAGTTAAGATTTACAAAAAAAGTCTCCTTTTGTTGGTGATCCCTTCAAAGAGAATCTGGGACAGGAGGTGGAGTGGAGGAAAGAAGTTAAAAAAAAAAAAAAAAACAGGGGAAAGAAAATATTTTCTGCCCCAATAAGCCTAATTAAGTTTTTAAGCAAGGCTGGGAGGATTGAAATTTCTTCATGCTACTCTGTCTGTTTGTGTTTTATTATCATAAATCTTCCCCAGTCTCTAACTATGCCCCAGGCATTGTGATGTCTGGTACCATGTTAACTAGGATCCCTGCCTCTTACAGGAGAATGAAGGCGGGACAAGAAACACACTCATTCAATCTAACCCCTAGAAGCCATGTAATTTTGCCAGAACAGTAATTTGCCTCAAACACTGCTCTCTAACAAATGCAATGCCGTACTGTGCAGACGCTCTAGGCTCTACTTTCCTCTTCTGAAGCATCAATCCAGCTCGACAATTTGAACACACATAGTGTCTAGAGTCAACACATAATAATAGATGAGAAAAAATGTTCTTTGGTTTAGAAAATACATTCCATCTGAATACATCTGATTTTAAATTCAATCCTAGGAATTGCTTCACCCATATGAATTATATCCCATGGTTCTATGAACTTATACATGAATTCATAGAACATCAGAAGCACAGTTAGGAATCTATGAAAGATCAGCTTCCAAGGAACCACATCTTAGCAAATGCAGTTTGTAAAAAAAAAAAAAAAAGAAAAACCAGATGCGTCGATTTTGTAGATTTTCTGAACTACAGACTACTGACTGTGATGCCCTTCCTGGGCAATATTAAAGACCACATTTACTGAAGTTATGGTTTATAAGCACTTAATTTTTTTTAATAAAGAAGAAGTGATCATGACAAATAGCCCAGATTTGCTAAATAACAAGTCAGACTAGACTACCAACTCCTCCACCTTTCCTAGGGTTTCCGCAGATGCTCAGCACCTTCCGACCAGCCCCCACCCGAAGATTCATGACGCTCCCCATATTATTTGAAATGAAAGTCTGTGTTTGCCTATACTGCTGACACAATTAAACACCAGAGTGCACCTCAGAACTCAAGGCCAGTTCATTTCATTATGTCTTAACATCTCTACCATCCTAGGCCACCAAACAAGGCTTTAGTCCTCTGTAACACCTTGCTTCTAACAAAACCTTCCACTCCTCCCCTCCCTAACAAACATTTTCGCCATTTACTCTACAGCTGTCTTTCTACAAGAAATGAAACACTTCTACAATCTAAATTTCTTCATAAAATGTACTTTGACGTCCTTAACTAAAACTTCGCTCCCCCACAAAGGCACTGCTTCCCTTACAACCTTCTCTAGTGGAAATCACTCATCTCCCAAACCCCAAGGTTTTCAGAGCCCAGAAGGAAGTTTATTTTCTCAGTTCCTCTGAATAATTGATAAATATATATAAATGTGCTCAATTTCAGGGAAATGCAAATTCAAGCCACAATGTGATACTTCTACAGAGAAACAGAGAGAATGAAGGGATATACACAGTACTCTTGAGGATGCGGCACACTTGAGACCCCTACACACTGCGGGTGGGAATGTAAATTGGCACAATCATTCTTGAAAGCTGTTTGACTGTATTAACTAAACCTGGGCCAGCAATTCCACATCTAGGAATATACCTGGCAGAAAAGTATACATCTGTTCACAGAAAACATATCCATGAATGTCCCTAATAGCATTAACAGCAATAGTCTGAACTAGAAACTCAAGTGCCCATCCACAGTGGAACGGATGAATTGTGGTATAGTCACATGGTAGAATACCCATCAGATATGGGAAAAATGAACTACAACCACCAGCAACAACACAGATTAATGTCACAAGCAATTTAAGCAAAAGAAGCTAGACACAAAAGAGTAGATACTGCATAGCTCCATTTATGTGAAGTACAAAAATGGTCAGAAGTTAAACACAGACTTACCATACAACCCAGCAATTGCACTGTTAGGTATGTTCCCGAGTGATCTGAAAGCTTATGTCCACACAAAAACCTGCCCTAAAAACTGAAAGAAACCAAGATGTTCTTCAATAGGAAAATGGATAAACAAACTATGGTGCATCCATACAGTGGTATACTATTGAGCAATGAAAAAGGATGAACCTTAAACACATTTAACTAAGTGAAAGAAGCCAGATGAAAAATGCTACAGATTGTATTGTTCCATTCATCTGATGTACTCTGGAAAATGCAAAAATGTAGAAACAGAAAACAGCTCTGCGGCTGCCAGGGACTGTGGGAGAGGAGAACGGCTGACTATAAACAGAATGCGCAGGGAACATTTAGGGTGCAGGGTCTGTTCCATGTGGTACTGGGGAGGTGGATACAGGACTCTACGCATTTCTCAAAATCCACAGAACTGTACATCGTGAAGAGTGAATTTTAATGAATGCTAACCAGAAACAGCAACTAAAAAAAGGTACACATCAACCAGAATGCTCGAAGATCCCAGGATAAATGTGGACGATGACAAATGAATCTAACTGTATTACAAATGTATGACATTACTGCACTGAAGGCGTGGGGGAATAGAGGAGCTCACCTAAGTAAGTTTGGAAAACAGTCCTCTGACTGGAAATTCTAAGGCTAAAGACAAAAGAAACTGTACATAAACACTGTACTCTAGTTGATAAATTTGTTCCTCATGGGTATACAGGTTAACAATTCTGAAATTACTTTTCATGTATACTGGGGTTGAACAAATAAGTAAATGGGTGGTGGATGGTAAGAGCCAGGTTTGCCACTGTGAGGCAGGTCAGATAAACCAGAAATATTAGAATGAACCCTGTGGTACTTGATTAAAAGTAGGAGACATCAGTATGAACTCATGTTTAACTACACACACACACACAAGTACAGATAGATGGATTCAGAAATAACTATAGATATGTGTGAATAAACGTGTTAGCATGCATACATACAGAGCCCTGGTGGCACAGTGTTTAAGAGCTTGGCTGCTAACTAAAAGGTCCACAGTTGGAATCCACCAGCAGCTCCTTGGAAACCGTATGGGGCAATTCTACTCTGTCCTATAGGGTCCCTATGAGTCAGAATTGGCTCGAAACCAACAGGTTTGGGTTCTTTTATTTTAATGCATAGATATATTACCTGGTTCAGTCCCTTTAGACTAAGGGCCTAAAAGCCATGACATTCCAATAGCAATGAACCACACTGAGTTCAGATCTTGGTTTCTAAATACTATTCTACAATAAGTAAGGAGCCCTGGTGGTACAATGGCTAAGTGCTCAGCTGCTAACAGAAAGGCTGGCAGTGTGAACCCACCCGGCAGCACACAGGAGAAAAAGACCTAGCAATCTGCTCCCATAAAGATTACAGCCTAGAAAACCCTATGGCGCAGTTCTATTCTGTCACATGGAGCCGCTGTGAGTAGAAAATCAACTGGATGGCACCTAACAACGACAACAACATGATAAGGGCAACGAAAATACCAGATAAGCCTTGAGCATCTCATACTGTCAGAAAGTAGTGCTGAAAAAACAAAGGGACAGAGGCCTATCAGGGGCCACAACACCAACCTGAAAACTTCCCCAACAGTCAAATATGCAACAGCTTGAGCAAAAATAAAAACATAGTATTGGAACCCCGCGTGTTGCTTCCTGGAGCAGCCTCCGGAGGTCTCCCCTACAAATGGACTCCGTGGACTAGCTCCTCCCACCCCTCAAACCACCCATGAAAGCGCACCAAGGCCCATGAGTCCCACAAGCAAGAATAATGCAGCCATCCCCTCCAGCAGCTCACTCGCACCCACAACTATTGTCGGAGCTGCCTGGTTCCCATTTACAGTTAACAGCTCCCGCAGAATTGTGGAGTACCCTGGGGAAGACATCCCCCACCACCCGGGGCTTCGCAAGGCTGACCTGGGCCACAGGTGGGTGAGCTTCTACTTTGGGAAGGCCATTGTCCCATTCATTGTATGGAGTCACCAAGAACTCTTGGAACCTCCCCAGGCCTCAAGCAGTATGATCACCTATGATCTGGCTCAGGATGACACAAGGAAGCAGCCTGGCAGCCCGCCCAGCGACACAAGTGCCCAGCCCCCTCCTGAGCAACCACCACCACCGGCTGGCAGTTCCAGAGGCTCCAGGTGCCACAGCCCTTCCCTGCCCCTCCCCAGTCTGCAGACTGCTCTAACTGGAAACTCGGTGTACCATCTTTGCAACTTCTTGGTAAATCTAAATTTTTCCAAAATGAAGTTTATTGAGTAATTAATCCATGGTGCTAGAAGTCAGAATACTGGATGCTTTCTGGGGAGTGATAACTTAAATCACTGGTTAAAGGCATTCTCACAAAGAAAACTCTACGTTCATTTTTTTAACCTTGGTTAGGCAAAGATTCTTAGATGGGACCCAAAAAGCACAAACAAGAATTGAACATCAAAATTTAAAACATGACACAGGGCCAAGATGGCAGAGTAGTCAGACCTGGAAAAACAATTATATATATGACAAGCTAGGAACCCTGAACATCAAAGGCAAAGTCAGAAAACGGACTGAGCAGCAGGGGGAGGGAGAGATGGTTGAAAAGTGGCAAGGAGTTGCTGGACCTGAACTGCCAGAAACCCTGAGGCACCACTTCCTGGAGCGACCACGGTGGGGCTGGCGGTAGCATTCCAGACGCGATTTCCTCAGGGATAGACAGCGAGCTGCACAGCCTACTCAGGCCTCCGGGACCAGAGAAGAACAGTGCCCTCCACAAAAGCTGAGTACTTGCATTTATTTTATGGTGCCCCAGTCCCTAGCTGGCTTCAGTGGCTGTTGATTTCCCCGGGCCTGAGATAAGTTCTGCTGCATGCCCTGAGCCATTCTCCTAACCTTGGAGAAGGAATAAATTCACAATTGAGGGAAAAGATAACCTGTCAGGTCCACTAAGCTGGGGAGCTCAGGACAGAAGCAGCTCCTGTCCAGGCACAAATGGTTCGCGGACACTGAATACCTTTCACCCCTGCATGGACTTGTGTGGGCCCATGTCAGGAGAATACGCCCTTCTTGGAAGACTGCAACCGTTTCAGCTGTGCGGTAGAGAGGTGGGTATTTGACGTTTGACACCATTTTGCATACTAAACAGGGTCCTCACCTACCCACATCATGCACCTAAGAACTGGTGGCTCCACCCATGACAGGAGTCTAAGGACAAGTGGTACATCCCAGTCCTTACAACCAAAAGCACTGGGTGCCCATGGTCTGTCTGCAGAACCCATTCACCTGCGTGCTCTAGGGAACCGGGACATGCTTTACTCACAGATACTCAGGGGACGGTTGTCAGCCCTCTGCCTTGTTCACAGCGTGACCCCCTGCTACAACCAGATACCAGTACCTACATCAACCACCCCTGCCCCTCTAAGACTGTAGGACAGAGCCTGTACCATACACTTGATGACCAAGTACTTGGACACCTGAGCTGAATCAATACAAGAAAAGCGAATGGACTCCTAGGCTCATATTCCTGGTAACAGCTCTATCCACCTGGTGACAGGACATTAGAGCTTCAAAGGTGAAAATAAGCTAGCTCACTCAAGCAGCCTATCTGGAGATATCAAAACAAAACAAAGCAAGAAGCTAGGATGCAGTAAGCAAACATAAAATACACTAATACAGTAACATATAGATGGCTCAATATCAAATCACATAAAGCAGCAGATCATGACTGCTTCAACAACCTCTCAAAACAAAGAATCAAGGAATCTTCTGGACGAACGTGGATTCCTGGAATTACCAGAGGCAGAATACAAAAGATTAATACACAGAACTCTTCAAGAGATCAGGAACGAGATCAGGAAAAACGCTCAACAAACCAAGAACACACAGGTGAAGCAGTTGAAGAAATTAAAAAGGTTATTCAAGAACATAATGAAAAATTTAATAAGCTGCAAGCATCCATAGAGAGACAGCAATCAGAAATTCAGAAGATTAACAATAAAATTACAGAGCTGGACAACTCAGTAGAAAGTCAGAGGAGCAGAGTTGAGGAAGTGGAAGGCAGACTTAGTGAGACTGAAGACAAAACACTTGGCACCAATGTATTTGAAGAAAATCAGATAAAAGAATTTTAAAAAATGAAGAAACATTAAGAATCATGTAGGACTCTATCAAGAGAAATAACCTACTTGTAACTGGAGTACCAGAACATGGAGGGATAACAGAAAATACAGAGAGAATAGTTGAAGATTTCTTAGCAGAAAAACTTCCCTGATACCATGAAAGATGAGAAAATATCTATCCAAGATGCTCAACGAAATCCACATAACATAGGTCTCAAAAGAAAGTCACCAAGACATATTATAATCAAACTTGCCAAAACCAAAGATAAAGAGAGAATTTTAAGAGCGGTTAGGGATAAACGAAAAGTCACCTACAAAGGAGAGTCAATAAGAATAAGCTTGGGCTGACTGCTCTGCAGAAACCATGCAGGCAAGAAGGATGACTTATATAAAGCATTGAAGGAAAAAAATTGCCAGCGAAGAATATGAAGGTGAAATTAGGACATTTCCAGATGAACAGAAGTTTAGGGAATTCATAAAAACCAAACCAAAACTACAAGAAATACTAAGGAGAGTTCTCTGGTTAGAAAATCAGTAACGCCAGATATCAACCCAAGGCTAGGACACAGGACAGAGCAACCAGATGTCAACCAAGATAGGGCAATCACAAAAATAAATCAAGATTAAAAAAAAAAAACACTCAAGACAGGGAAACAGCGATGTTATTATGTAAAAGAAGACAACATTAAAACAATAAAGAGGGACTAAGAAATGTAGTCACAGATCTTTCATATGGAGAGGAAGTCAAGGCAATAGAAAGAAAATAAAAGTTAGGTCTACACTTAGAAAAACAGTCATAAATATTACGGTTAACCACAAAGGAGACTAACAATTCTACCCATCACACAAGAAAAAAATAAAGACTCAGCAAAAACGAAACAAACGAGTAAGAGGAGAAGATAATATATAAACTACTCGGCCCAAAAAACTGAGTGGGAAAAAGAAGCCATCAACAATACACAAAAAAAGGTATCAAAATGACAGCACTAAACTCATACCTATGCATAATTACACTGAATGTAAATGGACTAAATGCACCAATAAAAAGATACAGAGTGGCAGAATGGATTAAAAGACACGATCCATCTATACGCTACCTACAAAAGACACACCTTAGACTTAGAGACACAAACTAAAATTCAAAGGATGGAAAAAATTTATCAAGCAAACAACAGTCAAAAAAAAGCAGGAGTGGCAACACTAATTTCTGACAAAATGGACTTTAAAGTTAAATTCACCACAAAGGATAAGGAAGGATACTATATAATGATTAAAGGAACAATATGCCAGGAGGATATAACCATATTAAATATTTATGCACCCAATGATAGGGCCACAAGATACATAAGACAGACTCTAAGGACACTGAAAAGTGAGAAAGACAGCTCCACAATAATAGTAGTAGACTTCAACACACTACTTTTGGTGCAGGACAGAACATCCAGAAAGAAGCTCAATAAAGATACGGAAGATCTAAATGCCACAATCAACCAACTTGACCTCATAGACATATACAGAACACTCACTCAACAGCAGCCAAGTATACTTTCTTCTCCAGTGCTCACGGAACATTCTCTAGAACAGACCACATATTAGGTCATAAAGTAAGCCTTAACAAAATCCAGAACATTGAAATATTACAAAGCACCTTCTCTGACCACACGGCCATAAAAGTAGAAAATCAGTATCAGACAAAGCAGGGAAAACAAATCAAACACTTGCAAACTGAACAATACCCCTGCTCAAGAATGACTGGGTTAGGCAAGACACTGAGGATGGAATAAAGAAATTCACAGAATCCAATGAGAATGAAAACACTTCCAATCATAACCTTTGGGACACAGCAAAAGCAGTGCTCAGAGGTCAATTTATATCATAAATGCACATATACAAAAAGAAGAAAGGGTCAAAATCAAAGAATTATCCCCGTAACTTGAACAAATAGAAAGAGAGCAACAAAAGAAACCCTAAGGCACCAGAAGAATGCAAATAATAAAAATTAGAGCAGAATTAAATAGAACAGAGAACAGAAAAACAACTGAAAGAGGTAACAAGACCAAAAGCTGGTTCTTAGAAAAAAATCAACAAAATTGATAAACCACTGGCCAAACTGACAAAAGAAAAACAGGGAGAGGAAGCAAATAACCTGAATAAGAAATGAGATGGGTGATATCACAACAGACACAACTGAAATTAAAAGAACCATTATCAGATTACTGAGAAAAGTTGTACTTTAACAAATTTGAAAACCTAGAAGAAATGGATGAATTTCTAGAAACACATTACCTACCTAAACTAACACAAACAGAGGCAGAACAAGTAAATAAACCCATAACAAAAGAAGAGATTGAAAAGGTAATTTAAAAACTCCCAACAAAGAAAAGCCCTGGCCTGGGCAGCTTCACTGGTGAGTTCTACTAAACTTTCAGAGAAGAGTTGGCACCACTACTAAAAGTATTTCAGAGCATAGGAAAGGATGAAATACCCCAGAAGAACTCATTCTATGAAGCTAGTATAACTCCAATACCAAACAGGTAAAGACACCACAAAAAAAGAAAATTATAGACCTATAACCCTCATGAACTTAGATGCAAAAATCCTCAACAAAATTCTAGCCAATAGAATTCAACAACGTATCAAAAAAAAAAAAATTCACCATGACCAAGTGAGATTCATACCAGGTATGCAGGGATGGTTCAACATTAGAAAAATAATCAATGTAATCCATAATATACATAAAACAAATGACGAGAACCACATGATCTCATCAACTGATGCAGAAAAGGCATTTGACAAAGTTCAACGCCCATTCATGATAAAAACTCCCAGCAAAATAGGAATAGACGGAAAATTCCACAACATAATAATGGGCATTTATACAAAGCCAATAGCCAACATCATCCTAAATGGAGAGTCTGAAATCATTCCCCTTGAGGACAGGAGCCAGACAAGAATGCCCTTTATCACCACTTTTATTCAACACTGTACTGGAGGACCTAGCCAGAGCAATTAGGCTAGATAAAGAAATAAAGGGCATCCAGATTGTAAGGAAGAAGTAAAAGTATCTCTATTTGCAGATGACATGATCGTATACACAGAAAACCCTAAAGAATCCTCAAGAAAACTGCTGAAACTAATAGAAGAGTTCAGCAGAGTATCAGGATACAAAATAAACATACAAAAATCAGTTGGATTCCTCTACACCAACAAAAATAACACTGAAGAGGGAATCGCCAAATCAATACCACTTATAGCAGCCCCCAAGAAGATAAAATACTTACCAGAGACCTAAAAGACCTGTACAAAGAAAACTACAAGACACTACTGCAAGAAACCAAAAGAGACCTACATAAGTAGAAAAACATACCTTGCTCATGGATAGGAAGACTCAACATTGTAAAAACATCTATTCTACCAAAAGCAATCTATAGATACAATGCAATTCTGATACAAATTCCAATGACATTTTTTAATGACATGGAGAAACAAATCACCAACTTCATATGGAAGGGAAAGAGCCCCTGGATAAGTAAAGCATTATTGAAAAAGAAGAACAAAGCGGGAGGCCTCACACTACCTGATTTTAGAACCTATTATACCACTGCCGTAGACAAAACAGCCTGGTACTGGTACAACAACAGATACATAGACCAATGGACCAGAACTGAGAATCCAGATATAAGTCCAACCACATATGAGCAGCTGATATTTGACAAAGGCCCAAAGTCTGTTAAATGCAGAAAAGACAGTCTCTTTAACAAATGGTGCTGGCATAACTGGATATCCACCTGCAAAAAAATGTAACAAGACCCATACCTCACACCATGCACACAAACTAACTCAAAATGGATCAAAGACCTAGATATAAAATCTAAAACGATAAAGATCATGGAAGAAAATGTACAGACAAGGCTAAGAGCCCTAACACATGGCGTAAACAGTATACAAAACAATACTAACAAGGCACAAGCACCAGAAGAGAACCTAGATACCTGGGAGCTCCCAAAAATCCAACACCTGTGCTCACCCAAAGACTTCACCAAAAGAGTAAAAAGACTACCTACAGACTGGGAAAAAGTTTTTAGCTATGACATTTCCAGTCAGCTTCTGATCTCTAAAATCTACATGATACTGGAAAAACTCAACTACAAAAAAGACAATTAAAAATAGGCTAAGGATATGAACAGGCACTTCACTAAAGAAGGCATTCAGGTAGCTAACAGATACATGAGGAAATGTTCACGATTATCAGCCATTAGAGAAATGCAAATCAAAACTACAATGATTCCATTTCACTCCAACAAGGCTGGCATTAACCCGAAAAACACAAAACAATGAATGTTGGAGAGGCTGTGGAGAGACTGGAACACTTACTTATACACTGCTGGTGGAAATGTAAAATGGTACAACCACTTTGGAAATCGATTCGCGCTTCCTTAAAAAGCTAGAAACAGAACTACCATATGATCCAGCAATCCCACTCCTGGGAATATATTCTAGAGAAATAAGAGCCTTTACACGAACAGATATATGCACACCCATGTTCACTGCAGCACTGCTTACGGTAGCAAAAAGATGGAAGCAACCAAGGTGCCCATCCATGGATGAATGGATAAATTATGGTATATGATAAATTATGGTATATTCACACAATGGAGTACTACACATCGATAAAGAACAATGATGAATCCATGAAACATTTCATAACATGGAGGAATCTGGAAGCCATTAACCTGAGTGAAATTAGTCAGTTGCAAAAGGACAAATATTGTATGAAACCACTATTGTAAGAACTCAGAAAATAGTTTAAACAGAGAAGAAAATGTTTTTGATGGTTAGGAGAGTGGGGAGGGAGGGAGGGGGAGGGGGGTTCACTAATTAGATAGTAGACCAGAACTATTTTCGGTGAAGGGAAAGAAAATACACAATACAGGAGAGGTCTGCACAACTGGACTAAACCAAAAGCAAAGAAGTTTCCTGAATAAACCCAATGCTTCAAAGGCCAGCGTAGCAGGGGCAGGGGTTTGTGGACCATGGTTTCAGGGGACATCTAGGTCAACGGGCATAATAAAATCTATTAAGAAAACATTCAGCATTCCACTTTGGAGAGTGGCATCTAGGGACTTAAAACACTAGCAAGCGAGCATCTGAGATGCATCAGTTGGTCTCAGCCCACCTGGGGCAAAGGAAAATGAAGAACATCAAAGACACAAGGTAATTAAGGGCCCAAGAGACAGACAGGGCTACATAAATCAGAGACTACATCAGCCTGAGACCAGAAGAACTAGATGGTACCCAGCTACAACTGATGACTGCCCTGACAGGGAAGAAAACAGAGAATGTTTGATGGAGCAGGAAAGCAGTAGGACGCAGACCTCAAATTCTCGTAAAAAGACCAAACTTAATGGTCTGACTGAGACTAGAAGGATCCTGGAGGTCATGGTCCCCAGACCTTCTGTTAGCCCAAGACAGAAACCATTTCCAAAGTCAACTCTTCAGACAGGGATTGGACTGGACTATGGGAAAGTGATACTGGTGAGGAGTGAGCTTCTTGGATCAAGTAGACACATGAGACTATGTGGGCTGCTTCTCTCTGGAGGGGAGGTTAAGAAGGCAGAGGGGGACAGAAGCTGGCTAAATCAACCGGAAATACAGGGTGGAGAGAAGGAGTATGCTGTCTCATCAGGGGGTGAACAACAAGGAGTATATAGCAAGGTGTGTATAAATTTTTGTATGAGAGACTGACTTGATTTGTAAACTTTCACTTAAAGCACAATAAAAATTAAAACGTGCTCTTGAAAAACATTGTTATGGAAATAAAAGACAAGCCAGAAACAGAACTTCAAAACACACAGCTGATAAACAACTCATGTCTAGAGTATATAAGTAACTCTTACAACTCATGAAGATGACAACTCAATGTTTAAAAAGGTATGAACAGACATTTCATGTAAGAAAACAAATGGCAAATAAGCATATGAAAAGTTCTCAACATTAGTCATTAGAGAAACGCAAATAAAAACTACAAGGAGATGCCATTACACACCCAATAAAAAAAAAGAATGACTAAAATTAAAAAGACTGATAATGCCAACTGTTGGGGAGGATGTGGAGCAAGTGAGACCCTTCTGCATTGCTGGTGGCAATGTAAAATAACAGCACTTTGAAAAACAGTTTGGCAATTTCTTATAAAATACATACTTACCATACTCAGCAATCCTACTCCTACGTATTTCCCAAAGAGAAATACTCATATGCAAATGTTCACAGAAGATTTATCCAAAGTAACCAAAAACTAGAAACAACCAAAATATCCATCAACAAAGAATAGATAAAAAAAAAAAAAAAATACACTGTATATTTACCCAATGGAATACCATATAGAGCAATAAAAAGGAACAAACTACTGCTACAGGCGACAAAATGGATCAATCTCAAAAGCGTCAGGCGCAATGAAACAGAGCACAGACGCAAGAGATCCAATTCCATGATTTCATTTTCATGAAATTCTAGAAAATGCAAAACCATCATGACAGAAAACAGATCAATGGCTGCAGGGGACTAGACGCAAACGAAACAAGAGAACTTTTGAGGTGATGGAAATGTTCTATATCTTAATCGTGGTGACGGTGGTTAAACGACCGTATACATTCGTCAGAACTCACCAAGCTACACTTAAAATGGGTGAGCTCTACTATATGTAAATTTTACCTCAAAGTTTATTTTTAAAAGGATAAAATGAAGGGAACAAGTCTAGGTATGCAGAATTTAAACAGCTAATAAATTGACCAGCTTCTCTTCCTACTTAATATATTAAAACCTTAGTTATTCTCTATAGGAAGGTAAATCTGTATTTTAAAAACAAAATTTTAAAGACTGAAAATTTTAGAAGTTTAATTCCAAGCTCTAAACATATTATTTGTAAAAATCTGTAACATTTCAATGAGCAGTATATCAGTATGACTTACTTTAGTGCCAAAAAGAAAAAGCAATTACCAGAGCAAGTCATGCAACTAGGATACCCCTGCCAGAACATTCCAACACTTTACAGTAGAGAAACCTAACAAACACTACTTCAGCCAGGTGATCAAGGTCAATGTCAACAGTCATAACTCATCATGGTAACACTATGCACCCTCGATACGATGTAATGAAACTGGCACTTTACTTCTGTGATCTTCCTCTCAAGAAATTCGTAACTCGAATCTCATCATGAGAAAAAAACATCAAATTTCAATACAGACCATCCTATAAAACGGTCAGGTTTTTTGTGTTTTTTTTTTATAAAATACCTGACCAAAACTGTCCAGATCATCAAAACCGAGGAAAGTCTGAAAAATTGTTACCAACAAGAGGAGCCTAAGGAGACCTGACGATTAAATGTAATGCATCCTGGATTGGATTCTACAGCAGAAAAATATTAGGTAAAAATATAATAATAAAAAACCGTGGACTTCAAAAGTCAGTTGCATCAACAGAACTTAACTGAGAACACTACAGAAAAGGGCAAGGGAAGATGCAAGGGGAAGGCACTCAAGAAAAGGATTGTATGGGTGCTAATTTAAAGAACATCATCACAGCTTTGGTAGGAAATTCTATTATAAAGCACTTTTTATTTATTTAGTGGAAGAAGAGAAAGCATAACAGGGGAGGTCAAAAAAACGATCTAACAGGGACGTTAAAAATCCTCTTCCCACTGCTTATACAGCTGTACTGCTGTTTTGACATCAATCTCAAGACTCCCATGGGTTACAGCAACACTCCACTCTGGTGTTCGCTGTGTAAATTTCAAAGTAAAACCAGTTGCTAATGAATATTCATGAGAAGACTAACTTGGGTTAAAACCTGAGACACGCAGTGGCTAACGATGGGGGGAGAAGGGGGATGGAGCGGGTCACTGGAGCATACTTATTTGAGTTCTGGAACATCACTGAACCTCAATTCCTCACACATAATGAAAATAAGTACTTGCTTTACAGGAATGTTGTGACGGTTAAAAGGATTTTGGACACACTAATTTTAATACACAAATGCTGATATCCTTTAATGAAAAGTCTACTGAAATATAAGAATATCATCTTAAGTTCCACATAAAGTTTTCTTATCATTAAAAAAAAGTATTCTAACAGATTTTTTATTATTAGAAGCATTTAAACAACAATTTTCTCATGCTGTTCCATAATCTTTAGAAAAACTCTCAACACTTTTTTCCCAAAAACTACAGAACATTTTGCAAAGCTGTTCACATATCGCGAATGTTCTTAGATGTGAACAGAAGATTCAAAAATCATCTACTCTCTTCCTTCTTGGGCTCTGTGAGTCCCTACTTCAGTAAATGCCAAAAGGTCAGACGCAGTAAAGCTGCTGGACGGCAATTAAGCGGCTTCAAACTACCCAACTCTACTATACCACAGTGTAGTAGTGACTGGCGAGAAATTCTTCTTTTCTATCTATCTACCCACCTACAGAATATACGTCATCATGCGATCACCCTGCAGGGAAGAAAGGCCTGGTGACTGACCCTGAAAAATCTGCCACTGAAAACTCTACAGAGCCCAGTTTTACCCTGACACACACAGGGTCGCCATGAGTCCAGATCAGCTTGATGGCAACTGGTTTTTGGTTTGATGACCTTGAGGAGGAGAAGATAGGCACGTTCAGAATAAGGAAACTGGAGTCAGAATGTTGGGGACAAGCTGTGGTCACATTAATTCACCTGCTGCTCACAACCAGAGAAATTAAGAGATCAGCCAATACTTTTGTGGAAAAATAAGGAACTTTGTATATTTGAATCACCCAGAACATAACACTCACTGGGTTATTTTACTGCCCGTGAAAGGATAAAAAAAACTCTCCGAAAGCAAGTAAATTTAAATTAAATTTGGGGTCCTTTAAGAACAATCTTTTTGGTACTGTTTTCTGTTTTTAATCGACCCTTCCTCCAGAGTCCTGCAATAGAGGATCAACTGGCAAATCTTTTTTTCTCTCTAATTTGACCTAAAAATAATCTTTCCCTAGTTGGGAGGCGCTCCTTTTCACTAAGCTTACAGCTTCAGGAGTGGTGAACATAAACTGGTGACCAAGTCAACTAACACTTATCATGCTGACCACGTCCACTGACTGGCCATTCACAAGGTTAACAGATGTCAGAAACATAGTACCTTTACAGTCACATGACCTATTTGTCCTTTTTGAGCTTAACAAATTAGAAATAGGGCGTTCAACAAGAATTGTATAAGGAAATTGTATAAGGGAAACTACTTAATTAATGACCTCCCTAAATTTAAATATTCCCCAAATACTTTTTTCTTAACAGCCAAACTTTCATCTCAAATTCTTCACATTTACAGTAAACATCCAGAACTTGAGAGTCATCCTAACCCAGAACCCAGTGCCGTTGAATTGATTCCGACTCATAGCGACCCTACAGGAGGGATGACTCTTTTTCCTTTATTCCTATGTCTTATTCGGAATCGACTTGATGGCCTGGATTTGGTTTTTGGTTTTATTGGTCACAATAAACCAAAACCAAACCCACTACCATCAAGTCAATTCTGACTCATAGCGACCCTATAGGACAACTGAGGAGAACTGCCTCATAGGGTTTCCAAGGAGCAGCTGGTGGATTCAAGCTGCAAACTTTTGGTCAGCAATCTGAGCTCTTAACCACTGCACCACCAGCACTCCTAGTTCTCTTCAATCCTATCACCACTGCTCTACTTCAGGAACTCCTCATATTTCACAACATAGTCTCTCATCTGCATTTCTAGTCTCAAGAATTACTTACCTCCAACCATCTATCAGATTACTAACTATATTACTTATTCAGTAGAAAAAAAACCAAATAAATTAACGAATAAATAAAAACAAAATAGAGCTGCCACATAAAACCAAAATAAAACCCCTCTATTTACAAAAGAGGAAACCCCGGTGGTGTAGTGGTTAAGTGCTACGGCTGCTAACCAGAGGGTCGGCAGTTCAAATCTGCCAGGCGCTCCTTGGGAAACTCTGTGGGGCAGTTCTACCCTGTCCTATAGGGTCGCTATGAGTCGGAATCGACTCGACAGCACTGGGTTTGGTTTTGGTTGGTTATTTACAAAAGAAATAAGTATTCATTGTTAAAAGCCTGGAAAATACAGGTTAAGTATAAAAACAAAAATCGCCTATAATCTTACAACCCAGAAACACTGTTAAAAATTATTACTATCCTAGAAGTATTTTTTTTGTAAACAGTTTAAGTATATATACATTTTAACTTGAAAGGCCTTAAATTTGAAGCTTTATCCCCTACTTTTTCACTTATCATTGGAACTTCCCCACTCAAGTTTATTTAGAAATGTTTTTAATGCTTACATAATATTCTATCAACTGACATACAGTAATCTATTGACCCCAGTACCCTGGGAGTTCCTTGCTACCACAGTCTCTAGGTCTCCCTCTTCAGGACATCTTTACATAAAAACTGACAATTTAATCTTTACTTCCTTGAGGTCTTCAGATACATACTCAGAAGTGACATTACTGGATCTAAGGTTTTCAACATTTTTTTAGGCTCTCCTGAGCTATACCGTCAAAATACCTTCCATAAGGTTTAACCAAATGCTGAATATAAGAAACACTCTTTACCTCAGGTCTCCCTACCACTGAATATTTGTTTAAATTGCCATTTAAAAGAAGACAATGGCGACAGAGACAAGATAGTAAATATGAAGCTCTGGCACAGCATGGCCATAAGAGTTTTTCTAAAATTTTTTTTGCTTGATGCCCATGATTGGGCCTATACGCGATGGCACTAAAATTCTTATTTGGGTTTGCTTGTTCATTCATCAATTTATCCAAGTACTTCCTGACTGCCTAATGTCTTCCAGAAATTGGAAACACAAAAGTTACTAAGACAGACAAGTTCAATAAAGCCAGGAAAAAAAAGCTACACGGTTCCTCTATCCAAAGTAATGTCCTCAGAGCTATCAATTCCACTCTCTGCCAATGGCTTTCTATGTCTGATCTGGGACTTCTCCATGAGGAGAGACAATCCCTAAATTCATCAACATGAAGTTTGTGATAAGGGAAAGTGGTGATACATAAGGCTGGAAAACTCAGACAAAAACCAAATAATGAGTGGCCTTGACTGCACATTAAGGAACTTGCCTTGATCTTGCAGGCTATTTTCCACACTTAAATTATTTGAATATTATCTTAATATTGCATTTGCCACAGTCATATAATCCCTGAACTATTAGTTACTTAATATTTTTCTTTAGGAACATTACCTTCATTTCCAAAGGAAACCTTATTTCAATATTATAAACAGAAAGTCAGTATAATTTGCCACAAAGAGAGGGCAACAGTAGAAAAAAGCTATTATTAAATTCTAAAAATTATAAATGAAAGGCAAGTAAACTACTCCTAGAAACAGGACCACTAATTAAATCAGCACATCTGCACACAGTCATTATAGCAGCCCCGAAAAGGAGGAATTTCATGCACATGAATCATGTTTCCTTCTCTTCAAATCTCCTAAAGTCATAACGTGCATTTAGTCATACAGTAAAAACTGTCTTATAGAAATCCATTGGTACCAGTGGTTGATCACTTGATGGAAAACAACAGTTAAAGTAGGAAATTATTTAAAAAAAAAAATTCATATATATCTTAAACATTTTATTTCACCTTAAACGGTATTAAACGTATATCATATTAAAACAAAGTTTGTCAATTTTTAAATGTAGAATCAAGGCCTTTTCATTAGGTAAGGGTCTACTGACTGGACTGCCCTATTATCTTTCTTGTACTAAAAGTCATACATCAGCTACAATTTATTTCCTGTTTTGGTTTCCTTATGGTGGAGCATGAAACTAAAGACACTTGTAATAATCTAGGTATACTTTTTTCCCCCAAATAGCTTATCTATTTGACAACAATTTCTTTAGTCACTAGTCTTTACTTCTATTTCCAAACCATAGTTTTCATAAAAAAGAATTTTTGCACTCATATTTCAATGGTTTTCCTAATATTTAACTAAATTATCTAATTATAATTATAATAATTATAATATGGTTGAGATTATATAACTCAGCTGGAAGCAGTAGAAGCGTTCAGACACACTAGCCCAGTAGACACAAACATTTAACTCACGGTGGGTAAAAGTCATGCTCTTCAGAGGAAATGGAGTAGGTACACTGAATGAGGGTCACTAACGGATTTCAACTACTGCTTCTCTCCGCTATTCTTCCTGAACATATTGGTCATTTCTTCCAAGACTTAATGTTTAGTTTCCTTTGATGTTATAAGGACATCATGAATTCCTAAATGATCACCCATCTTTACTACACATTTCCTGTAGTAAATCTACTCAGCCACCCTGAGACACTTGAAAACTTTCATCCTAACATCAAGCATGATACTCTTCCTCGGCACTTTTGCAGCCATCTCTATCACTATTATTTGCATGCCTTTTGTCAGCCGATACAACTCAAAACCATTCATTAAACATTTTATAGAAGTATTCCCCATTTCAACTTCAAAAGTAAAGCTACATATAGAGTTTGGCAGAAAGAGTGGAAAGTCTTCAAATATCCACTTGAGTTGCAGGAAGAATTTCAAATATTTCTGGAAGAATCTTCAATTTGTGAGATTATCTGTATGACTGAGACAAGCTTTACAAATAAGCATATTTTGACAAATATATTTGTTCTTGTGAACTACTTAAATTTATCCCAACAAATTTTTACGTATTCCACGTACAAAACACAGTGAACAAGGTAACTGCAAAACCAGAACTGTAAGATATGTAAGTGAGTTGGATTCTTTTTGCTCTCTGAAAGAGCTAGTTAAAAGCTCCTCTGAAAAACTCACTGAAAATATTTTGAATATTATAAAGGACACTTGAAAGAATTGGTAATTTTCACCCAAACTGGATGGCAGCAAAGAGCAGATGAGGAACTTATTTTCCATCACTTCATGGAAGTCAATTAATAAATAACTTGACACGTTCAGAAGAACAGATGTTAAAGATTATTTCAGATGGCTTCTTGGAACAAAAGGTTTAAATTTTATTAGTGCCTAACTGTAGATCAAAGTCAACTATTAACAATCTTATGATCTTCTCAACTACAAACACCTGTGAGTTGGGATTCTTGGTGCTTGTTAACATCAAAATTAAAAATGGAACTGTTCTCATGACCTCAAATCTCATCTTAGTTATAAAGCAAACAATGTTCAAACAAATATCCCTTTATTATTATCTGACCAAGACCAGTCTTCTCACTGAGGAACTTATTTTCAGGCAGACATTTCTGTAAATCAAAGGACGTATTACTGTATTTCCTTTTTAATTGTTTAAATTTAATAATAGTTGGTATTTTATATACTGTTGCCTTCTATATGTGGCAAACAATATTGGTTTTCTATTCATGATAATAAAATACAGTTTTCTTTGTAAATGAACTTTAAGTTTAAAAACTAATGTCACTTAAAGAAAACCAGTAACTAAAGTGCATTATATGACTACGGCAAATCATTAAGGTAGTATCCAAATAATTTAAGTAACAAAGAATCAAGAGCCTACAGCATAAAGGTAAATTCCTTAACATGTATTCAGGACTACTCTCATCGGCCTTCTAGCCTCTTTTCTCACCACTTTCCCTCAACACAAACTTCATTTTCTAGCAATATTCCACACATAACATACTGTCCTTTCTGCCTAGAATGCCCATAACCACTAGCAACAAACACCTCATCCCTGTCACCACATACACACATCCCCTAAACACCCAACTCAACCCCTTCTTATCCTTTAAAGAGGCACTACACTAAGTCACTATCTCCAAGAAACCTTCCACTCATATCTCCTCATACTGTGTTATGTGTTATTAGGGACTCTGTCTTATTCATCTATGTACATTTCTCTGGTCCCCCAGCATAAGTCTCAAGAAATCTTTATTAGGAGAATGACTTTTTTCAGTTTTATTCTTACTTAACTACTCTGCATCATTTAATAATGTTAACTGCATTCTACTTTCAACTTTTCTCCCTTCATGTCTTCTTTATAATGACTATTCCTCCGTTACTGCTCCTTTTCGATAGTTTTTTAGGGCACTTCTGTCCTCCCCTAAACGTGTGATCCAAGATACTATATTGGGTGCCCTTCTGGCACAATCTCACTCTTGACCTCACCTAGTCAAATTACTTCAATTACCATCACAAATACAGTATTCAGGAGCCAAGACCTCACTCCTATATATCTAACTGCCTATTTTGACATTTGCACCTAGATATTCCATAAGTACCTGTGGTAGACAGCATCCTCAATGACTCCCAATGACCCCTGCCTTCTAGTATTCATGCCCTTGTATAGCTCCCTCCCATGATGAATAGGGCTGATATGTGTAATCAATGTTCTTGCTGTTGTTAGGTATTGTCAAGTCGTTTCTGACTCATAGTGACCCTATGAACAACAGAACGAAACATTGCCTGGTCCTGTATCATCCTCACAATCGTTGCTATGTTTGAGCCCACTGTTGCAACCACCATGTCAAAAATGACAGTGTGAAACTTCTTAAAAGTTAAAACTTTTAACTTTATAAAATATATATGGCTTCCACCCTGCTCTGTCTACATCACTTGTTCTGGGTAAAGTCAGCTGCCATGTTGTGAGAACCCTCAAACATCCCCATGGAGAGGTCCACCTGGTGAGAAACCAAGGTCTCCTGTTAATACCAGCACTCACCTGCCCAGCAGGTGAGTGAGTCTTGGAAGTGGATCCTCCAGCTACAGTCAAGCCTTCAGGTGACTGAACCATGAGACCATAAACCACAACGACACAGCTAAGTCGCTCCCAGATTCCTGATCACATTTAAACTATATGAGATAATAAATAGTTAGTAGCACTGCTTAATAAAATTTTTTGCAATGATTAAAATGTCCTATGTCCACCATCCAGTACAGTAGCCACTGGATACATGTGGTTTCCGAACACTTGAAACTAGCGTGACTGTTGTTGTTGCTGTTGAATTGGCTGCGACTCATGGCAACCTTACACAGAACAGAATGAAATGTTGCCCAGTCCTGTGCCATCTTCACAATCACTGGTTGTTTGAATCAACTGTTGTGGCTACTGTAGCAATCCATCTCATCGATGGTTTCCCTCATTTTACTGACCCTCTACTTTACCAAACATGATGCCCTTTTCTAGTAATTGGTCTTTTTGGATGATGTGTCCAAAGTAGAGAGCCAAAGCTTCGTTATTCTTGCTTTTAAGGAGCACTCTGATTGTATTTCTTCTAAGTCTGACTTGCTTATTCTTTTGGCAGTCCATAGCATATTCAGTATTGTTCACCAACACCACCGTTCGAATGCATCAATTTTTCTTCTGTCCTCCTTTTCATTATCTAGTTTTTGCATGCATAGAAGGCACGAGGCACTGGAAAGACCATGGCTTTGGACAGGCACACCTGACTCATCAGAGTGACATCTTTGTTTTTCAAACTTTAAAGAGGTTTTTTGCAGCAGAATTGTCCAAGGCAGTATGTCATTTGATTTCTTGACTGCTGCTTCCACGGATGTTAATTATTGATCCAAGTAGAATGAAATCATTGACAACTTCTATTTCTTCTTCATTTATCATGATGTTGCTTATTGGTCCAGTTGCGAGGATTTTCGTTTTCTTCACATTCAGTTGTAATCTATACAAGGTCATCCTTGACCTTCCTCAGTAAGTGCTTCAAATCATTTTCATTTTCAGCAAGCAAGGTTGTGTCATCTGCATGTTGCGGGTTGTTAATGAGTCTTCCTCCAATCCTGATACCATATTCTTCTTCATATACTCTGGCTTCTCAGACTATTTGTTCAGTATACAGATTGAGTAAGGTGAAAGGGTACAACCCTGTGCACGCTTTTCCAATGTAAATTTTCAATTTTATTTAGTTTTAACTAATTTAAATTTAAACAGCCACATGTGGCTAGTGGTTATCATATTGCACAGTGCAAGTTTATTGTTTTAGGATAATCTCTAATGCAGCAATAGATAACTAATATACTATCTTAAACTAAATCTGTCCCTTACTACATCTGTTCTCCAGCTAATCAATCAGCCAAACAAAGATAACAAAACAAGACACATCTCCTTCCTTTTATGTTCTGCGTCTTGGTGATGGTACCAATAACCACTCAAGCAACCAAACCAGAAAGTACCTCACTTTCACCATCTATCTTTTTTAACCCAGTGGTATTTGTCCCTTCTCTCTCTCTCTCTTTATTATAGTGATATACATATAACAAAACATACAATGTTTCATCAGATCCTACATGTATACTTCAATGACACTGATTACACTCTTCAAGTTGTGCAGCCATTCTTGCTATCTTTTTTCCAAGTTATTACACCACCATTAACATGCGCTCAATGTATTCTGCTCAAAAAACCCACTTTCTCGTTCCTTCCACCTGTGGTAACCACTAATTACTTAAAGTTTCTATATATTTGTTTATTTCATAAGTGGTATCACACAGTATTTGTCCTTTTGTGTCTAATTTTGCTCAGTATAGGGGTCATCCATGTTGTGACATGCATCAGGACTTTATTTTTTTTATGGCTGAGTACTTTCTCTTTTAAAGTTATCATTACAACTTCAGTTTAGAACTTTATCATTTTTCATCTGATACTAAAAAATGTACCCTTATTGGTCGGTCTCTCTGCCCCTGATACTACTTCTCAAGACTAGTCCAATTCTTCACACTGCCACCTGAATGAACTTGCTATAACACAAAACTGATCTTATTACCCCCCTGATTAAAATCCTTCAGTGGCTCCCCACAATACAGAGGATGACATCCAAACTCCTCAAAATGATATAAAAAAAGCAACTCACTGCCATCAAGTTGAATCTGACTCACAGTGACCCTACAGGACAGAGCAGAACTGCCCCATAGGGTTTCCAAGGCTGTGAATCTTTATAGAAGCAGGCTGTCACATATTTCTCCTGCAGAGTGGCTGGTAGGCTCAAACTGCCCGTCTTTTGGTTAGTAGCTGAGCATTTTAACCACTGCACCACCACAGATCCTAATGACATAAAAGGCCCTCCATAATCTGGTGCCACCCATCTATCTGATCTATCTAGGTAGTACTGATCATTTCTTTCCTTTGAGTTCCCCCTCTACCCTGTGCACTTTGCTATCTACATTTCCATCTCGCTTTATAAAACTCTGAGACCCTAGAAAGCAGAAACATATCTGATCTGACTCTACATCTGGCACTAAAGCATAGTATTTAAGAATGCAGTTTGGGAAGTCAGACAGACTCCAACTAGAACCCCAGTTCTATCATTCACTAAGCATGCAATGTAAACTCTCTGAGTTTGTTTCTTCACCTGTAAAATGGAGATTATATAATAAAATTTAGTATCTCAGAGGCAGAGCCAACATGGCACCCTAGATAGACATACTATGCCATTCCCCTGCAGCAAAGACCTGAAAAACTAAGTAAAACAGATACCACCGTCAATTTTGGAAAAACGAGCATTAATCTAGTAAAAGAATACAGAAATAGATCAAACACCAAATGGGAGAAGAAACTGATGGAAAACAGAACCAGGAGAGACATCGAGTGGAGGTCGCCTGCCTATTAACACAGCACAACATCGCCATATTGAAACACAGCTAATGACCTCAGACAGGGAGTGCAGGAAGGCACCTTCACAGAGCTGCCAGCAGGAGACAGAGCACCTGGTAGCCAGAGAAACATGTTTTCCCACCCCTCACCCTTCTGGTAAGTAGAAGCAAAAACACCCCATTCCAGCAGCCCCCACTGCTGGGGTCCATAATATGAGCACCCCTTGGCCCCCTGAACCCACACCGCCCCTTCCCATCATGCAGCATTTTTTTTCCTTTTGTTCTTCTCTTTTCTTTCTCCTTTTTCTCTCCCTTCCATGTAGCCCCATACACCACCTCCCCCTCTTCCCACTAGCCCCTGCTGTGCCACTGTAGCTAGACAGCCACTGGCCTGCCACCACCCCAGGTCTGCCCCACCTCCATCCACTGACTCTCGCCATGCTGCCATACACCACCTCCCCTCCCTTTACATCAGCCCCTGGGTTCACCCACCCCCACTTGCCTGTCCCCTCTGTGCTGTCACTTTTTTTTTTCTTTTTATCTTTCTTCCTTTTCTTTCTTCTTCCCACCTAGCCCTGTATGCCACCTCTCCCACCATTCTTGCCAGCTCCCATCACTCAGCCACACCTAGAGAACAACCGGCCTCCCACCGCTCTGGATCTGTCCTGCCCTCACCCATCAGCTCCTGTCACGTCTTTTTTTTTTTTTAACCTTTTTTCTTTCTCCCTCCTATGTGACCTGCCCTCCCTCATGGCCCCCTGGTCCGCCCCACCCTCACACATCAGCCCCAACTGCACTGCCATGTTTTTTCTTTCTTCCTTTTCTTTCTCCCTCCCACCTACCTGGTACACCAACCCCCCACCCCACCACCAGCTGCCACCATCCTGCATCAGCTGAAGAGTCACCAGTCCACTGACAACCTGGGGCCCACCCTGCCCCAACCACTGGCTCCTACTGCACTGCCATTTCTTCCTTTCTTTTCTTTCGTTTCTCCCTCCCATGTAGCCCCAAAACCCACCACCCCTCCCTTCATACAGGCCGCCAAGTCTGCTGCTCCCCAACTTGTGGGCCCCCACCAAGCTGCCATTTTTTTCCTTCCCTTTTTTCCCCTCCCACCTAGCCCAGTACAGAATCTCCCTCAGCTTCCCAATGGCCTCCGCACCACCGCCACAAACAGAATAACACCAGCACACCAACCCACTGCTGCACTCATCCCACATTTGCCAGCCCCAACGTGCTGCATTTTTTTTTTAATCTTTTTATTGCCTTTTCTACCTCCCACCCACCTAGCGCCGTATGCCACCTCCCCTCTTTCCTGCCAGTGCCTGGATCCTCCCCAACCCCAACCGCTACCAGCTCTTACTGTGCCACTCTTTTTTTTTTTCCTTCTCTATTTTTTCTCTTTTCTCCCCCTACCTAGCCCTGTACACCACCTCACCCCCATTCACGCTGGCCTTCACTGCACCACCACGGCTAGAGTGCTCCCAGTGCTCAGGAACACCACCGAACTGAGCCTGCACTGCCCCTGCCCTCTCATCAGTCAACCAGACACTGAACAGCAGGAGCAAGCCCGTACCACACCGCATCCAACACACCCACTCATTTCATGAGCTGTGAACACTCACACACCGCTAGACCAATATCAGGAGACAGACCACACTCTACCAGTCTGCCCTCAGCCACCTCACCAAACCAGTGTACAGCAAAGCAGGCTCACCCTGTCTGCTGCTGCCCTGTCCGCCCCGAAAAGGTGGTGAGAGCTGTCATGCCCATAGACGGAGGAAGCAGCAAAGAATGCCCAGCTCGCCCACCCTGACATATTGAAACAAAACAAAAAAGCAGGACGAAACAAACTTACAGTTGATAAATAAGGAAAATAATACCTTAGTGTCTCAGAGACAGAACACAGTATCAAAACATATTAAAAAAACAGGACAAAATGGCTCCAGCAAATGACCAAAATAATCAGATTACCTTCCGGTAGAAGAAAAGTCATTGGAACTTCCTGACATGGAATTCAAAGTCTAATATTTAGGGCTCTCCAAGAGATTAGGAAAGAGATCAAGGAAAACACAGACAAAAACAATGAAAAAAATAGCCAAAATCATAGCAAACACAGACAAAACAGCCAGAATCAAGGAAAACATATACAAAGCGATAGAAAAATAATACAAGAACAAAATGTCAAAACAAATAAACAATTAAAAAATCATGCAAAAACAGTGATAAAAATCCAAAAAAAAAAAAATCTCAGAAATGGATAACTCAATAGAAGATTTTAGGAGCAAATGTGAAATAACGGAAGACAAAATTAGTGAGATTGAATACAAACTCATGGGCACCACTTTGTTTAAGGAAAAATCAGAGAAAAGAATGAAGAAAATCTAAGAATTATGTGGTACACAGTGAAGAGCAAAAATTTTCACAATGGAATTCCAGAACAGGGGAAGAAAATGGAAAACACAGAGAAGATTGCTGAGATTTGCTGACAGAAAACTTCCCAAATATCATGAAAGATGAAAAGCTGACCATCCAAGAAGCTCCACAAACCCGACATAGGACAGACCCCAAAAGAAAGTCACTAAGACATATCATAATCATACTTGGAAAACCGAAGACAAGAAAGAATCCTGAGAGTAGCTTGAGAAAAATAAAAAGTCACATACGAAGGGGAAACAGTAAGACTAAGCTCTGATTACTTGGTAGAAACTATTCAGGAAAAAAGGCAACGAGATCACATATATAAAATCCTGAAGGAAAAAAACTGCCAATCAAAAACAGTACATGCTGCAAGACTCTCTCTCAAATATGATAGTGAAATTAAGACATTTCCAGATAAACAGAAATGAAGGGAATTCATAAAAACCAAATCAAACTCACAAGAAAGATTACAGGGAGTCCTTCGTTTAGAAAACCAACAGCATCTGACAACGACTGCAGTCTAGGGCACAGGATAGCATCAGCCAGGTACTTACCTAGGTAAAGGATTCTCAGTAATAAAAACAAAACTAAAAGACTTAAAAGAAGGAAACAGAGATGTCAATCTGTAAATGACAACAATGCCAAACAATCATAAACTGTGTAGGTACAGAGCTTTTAAATGTACAGAAAATCAAGGCACTATCAAGCAATAAAAGACTGGTTCATACTTAGGAAAGTAAGGGTAAATGCCAAGGTAACCACAAAGAAAATTAACAAACCTACTCATCAAAAGAAAAAAGAAAAACATAATCAGTAAACACAAACTCTGTAATAATGAAAGAAATTTCACAAACAAAAGAAACTCAGCACAGGAAAATAAGAGGAACAAAGAAAACATCGGCACCACAAAAAAAAAAAGCACAAAAATATGACAGCAATAACCTCATACCTACTGATAATCACACTGAATGCAAATGGCTTAAATGTACCCATAAAGAGACAGAGACTGACAGAATGGATTTAAAAAAAAAATGACCCATCAGTATGCTTTCTACAATAGACACACCTTAGACACAGAGGCAGTAATACATTAAAAATCAAAAGATGGGGAAAAAAAACATCAAGCAAACAGTAACCAAAAAAGAGCAGAAGTGGCAATATTAATCTCAGATCAAACAGGCTTTGAGATAAAATCCACCATAAAAGACAAGGAAAGACATTATATAATGCTTAAAGGGCCAATCTACCAAGAAGACATAACCTTAATAAATATATACACACCCAACAACATGTTTCCAAATTACATAAAACAAGCTCTAATGACACTGAGAAGAGAAAGAGACAGTTCCACAATAACGGTAGGAGACTTCAACACAAGGCTTTCAGTAAAGGACAGAATATCCAGAAAGAAACTTAACAAAGATACAAAACATCTAAAGGCCACAATCAACCAACTGGGCCTCAAAGACATATACAGAACACTTTACCCAACAGCAGCAAAGTACATATCCTTTTCCAATGCACATGGAACATTATCCAGAAGAGACCACATTTTAGGCCACAAAGCAACCCTCAGTAAAATCCAAAACATTAAAATAATCACTACACCATAAAAGCAGAAATGAATAACAGGAAAACCAAGAGAAAAAAAAAAATCAAATACACGGAAACTGAGTAACACCTTGCTTAAAAACAACTGAGTAACAGAAGAAATACTCCTAGAATCAAATGAGAATCAAAACACATCACTCCAAAATCCATGGGACACAGCAAAGGCGGTGCTCTCAGAGGTCAATTTATAGCAATAAATGCACACATCAAAAAAGAATGGGCCAAAATCACTATGTTAGCCCTATAACTCAAACAAATAAAAAGAAAACAGCAAGAAAAAAAAAAAAAGCCCAAAAGTGCCAGAAAAAATAATAAATATTATAGAAGAAATAAGTGAGAGAACATAAAAACAATAGAAAGAAATGAGACCAAAAATTGGTTCTTTGAAAAAAGCCAACAAAACTGACAAACCAATGGCCAAATTGACAAAAGAAAAATAGGAGAGGAAACAACCCAAATAAGAAATGAGATGCGGGACATTACAACAGACCCAATTGAAATTAAAAGGAAAACAGAATACTATGAAAAACTGTGCGCTAACAAATTTGAGAACCTAGAGAAAATGGACAAACTTCTAAAAATATACTACCTACCTAAACTAACACAAACTGAGATTTAAAAAAAAAAAAAATCTGTAACAGACCCATAACAAGAAAAGAGATGGAAGAGGTAATAAAAAAATTCTCAACAAAAAACAGTCCTGCCCCAGGAGGCTTCATTGGACATTTCTATCAAACATTCAGAGAAAAGCTCATACCAGTACTACTGAACTATTTCAGAGCATAGAAAAGGGAAGAATACTCCCAAATTCATTCTATGAAGCTGGCATAACCCTGATACCAAAATCAGGCAAACACACCCCCAAAAAAAGAAACTTACAGACCAATATCTCTCATGAGTATAGATGCAAAAATTCTCAACAAAATTCAGTATCATATCAAAAAAAATTACACATCGCAACCAAGTTGGATTCATACCAGGTACACAAAGACGGTTCAACATTAGTAAATCAATGTAACTCACCACATAAATTGAACAAAAGAAAAAAAATGACCTGGTCATTTCAACCAATGCAGAAAACACATTTCATAAAATCCAACACCATTCCTGATAAAAACTCTCAATAAAACAGGAATAAAAGGGAAATTTCTCAGCATAATAAAGGGCATCTATACAAAACCAGGAAACCCTGGTGGCATAGTGGTTAAGTGCTACGGCTGCTAACCAAAAGGTCAGCAGTTCGAATCCACCAGGCGCTCCTTGGAAACTCTACAGGGCAGTTCTATTCTGCCCTAAAGGGTCGCCATGAGTTGGAATCAACTCGACGGCAGTGGGTTTGTGTTTTTGGGTTTTTATACAAAACCAAGAGCCCTGGTGGCACAATGGTTAAGCACTTGGCTGCTAACGAAAAGGTCAGTGGTTCAAACCCACCCAGCGGCTCCACTGAAGAAAGACCTGATAGTTGGTTTCCATGAAGATTACAGCCTAGGAAGCACTATGAAGCAGTCTACTCTGTCACATGGGGTCACTATGAGTTGCAATCAACCTGATGGTACACAACAACAACAATACAAAACCAACAGCCAGTATCATTCTGAATGGAGAGAGGCTGAAGGCATTCTCCCTGAGAACAGGAACAAGACAAGGATGCCCTTTATCACCACTCCTATTTAACATTGTCCTGGAAGTCCTAGTTAGAGCAATAAGGTAAGAAAAAGAACTAAAGGGCATTTAAATTAGAAAGGAAGAACTAAAACTATCCCTATTCACGGATATGATACTATACAAGACTCCACAAGAAAACCGCTGGAACTAATAGATTCAGCAGAGTAGCAGGATACAAGGTCAACACACATACTTTGAAAAGGAAATCAGGAAAACAAGACCATTTATAGAGCCTCTAAAAACATAAAATACTTAGGAATAAATCTAACCATACAAAGAAAACCATAAAACACTACTGCAAGGAACCAAAGGAGACCTATATAAATGGAAAAACATACTATGCTCATGCACAGGAAGACTCAATATTGTGAACATGTCAAATCTATCCAAAGCAATCTACAGATATAACGCAATCCCGATCCCAACACCAACAGCATTCTTTAACAAGATGGAAAAACGAATCATCAACTTTATACGGAAAGGAAAGAGGCCCTGGAAAAGCAAAGCTTTATTTAAGAAAAGGAACAAAGTAGGAGGCCTCACACTACCTGATCCGAGAACCTCCTACACAGTCAGAGTAGCCGAAACAGCCTGGTCCTGGTACAGTGACAGACACACAGGCCAATGCAGGAGACCTGAGAGCCCAGACATCCATCCATCCATCCATGGTCAGCTGATCTTTGACAACGGACCAAAGTCCATTCAACGGGGAAACACAAACTTTTTTAATAATAAATGGTGCTGGCAAAACTAGACGTCCATCTGTAAAAAGTGAAACAGGACCCACACCTCATGCTACGTTCAAAACTAGCTCGACAGGGGTCAAAGGCCTAAATATAAACCCTAAAACAATGAAGACCACGGAAGAGAAAATAGGGACAAGGCATGCATTCAATACAAGCCATAAGTAGCAATGCACAAACACCAGAAAAGAAACTAGGTACCTGGGAGCTCCTAAAAATTAAACACTTATGCTCATCAAGAGATTCATCAGAACAGTAAAAAGATAACCTACAGGCTGGGAAGATATTTTTGGCAACGACACATCTAATCTCTAAAATCTACAGGATATTTTAACACCTCAACAAAAAAACACAAATAATCCAATTGAAAAATGGGCAAAGGATATGAACAGACACTTCACCAAAGAAGCCATTCATTAGCCCCTAGAGAAATGCAAATCAAAACTACAATGAGGTACCATCTCACCCCAACATTACTGGCACTAATGAAAAATAAAACAGAAAATAACAAATGTTGGAGAGGTTGTAGGGAGACTGGAACTCTTATGCACTGCTAGTGGGAATGTAAAATGGTACAACCATTTATGGAAAACAACATGATGCCTCCATAAAAAGCTAGAAGTAAAAATACCCTACGATCTAGCAACCTCACTTCTAGGAATATATCCTAGAGAAATAAGAGGGGTCTCATAAGCAGACATACACACGCTCAAGTTCATGGCAGCATTACTTACAATAGCAAAAAGATGGAAACCTAAGTGCCTATCGACAGATGAATGGATAAACAAATTACAGAATACTGCACAAGAATAAAGAACAACAATAAATCCACAAAACATCTCATAGCATGGATGAATCTGGAAGGTATCATGCTGAGTGAAGTAACTCAATCACAAAAGGACAAATATTATATGAAAACACTATTATAAAAACCTAAGAAAAGATTTATACACAGAAAAAACAACCTTTGATGGTTATGAGGGAGGCAGAGGTGGGGAGGGAGGATCACAAACTAGATAGTAAACAAGTGTTAACTTTGGTGAAGGGAAAGACAACATACAATATAAGGCAGCACAACTTGACCAAAGTCATAAAAGCTTCCTAGACACAACCGAACAACTGGAGGGATCAAGTCATTGGGGCTGAGGGCTAGGGACCATAGTCTAAGGGGACATCTAGGTTAATTGGCATAACATAGTTCATAAAGAAAATGTTCTACACCCTACTTTGGTGAGTAGCATCTGGGATTCTTAAAAGCTTGCAAGCAGTCATCTAAGATACATCTATCGGTTCCATACTGTCTGGAGCAAAGAAGAATGAAGAAAACCAAAGACACAAGGAAAGTATCAGTCCAGAGGACTAATGGACCACATGAACCACAGCCTCCACCAGCCTGAGTCCGAAGAATTAGATGGTACCCAGCTACCACCACCCACCACTCTGACAGGGATCACAGTAGAGAGTCCTGGGTAGAGTGGGAGAAAAATGTAGAACAAAATTCATATTCACAAAAAAAGATCAGTTACTAATCAGACTGGAGGAACCCCCAAGACTATGGCCGCCAAACACCCTGCTAACTCAGAACCGAAGCCATTCCTGAAGTTCACCTTTCAACCAAAGATTAGACAGGCCTACAAAACAAACAACAACTAAGGAACAAGCTTCTTAGTTCAATCACGTATACAAGACCATGTGAGTAACACTTGCCCAAAAGCAAAGATGAGAAGGCAGGAAGGGACAGGAAGGCTGGACAAATGGATACCAGGAACCCAGGGTGGAAAAGGGGAAAATGCTCACAGATTGCAATCAATGTCACAAAACAATTTGTGTATAAATTTTTGAATGAGAAACTAATTTGCACTGTAAACTTTCACCTAAAGCACAATTTAAAAAAAATTATGCTGAAAAAAATTCCCTATCGCACAGGATCATTGTGAGGATTAAGTAAAATAATGTATACATAAATGTTACAGTGCCTACTACATAATTTTTACTTAAAAATATATATTTTGAATGGTTAGATTAATGGTCTTGGTTACTAACCCCTAGGTAGGTGAAGAAGGTGTGAGCTAAGTCAAAACAGACAGTATCATCCTTGAAATACTTTTCCTAGGCTACTCTAAACAAAAATAATAAGTAATCCAGGAAGCCTAATTCAGCATCTAATGAATGGTCAGAAAATTGCAGGAAATGGAAAAAAGACTGAACAAAAAAGTCAAGGATAAGACCCAAGGTGGGGTCACATGGTAGAGGTTAGAAGCCTGGTGTCTTAGTTACCTAGTCCTGCTATAACAGAAATACCACAAGTGGATGGCTTTAACAAAGAGAAATTTATTTCTTCACAGTAAAGTAGGCTAAAAGCCCAAATTCAAGGTGTTAGCTCCAAGGGAAGGCTCTCTCTCTCTCTCTCTCCCTGCCTTCTCATCAATCTTCCCCCAGACTACGAGCTTCTCCGCGCAGGGACCCCAGGTCCAAAGGACGCGCTCTGCTCCCAGCACTGCTTTCTTGGTGGTGTGAGGTCCCTGACACTCTGCTCACTTCTCTCTTTTATATCCCAGAAGAGATTGCAACAAGACACAATCCAGTCTTGTAGAGTTGAGTCCTGCCTCACTAACACAGCTGCCGCCCATCTCCTCTTATTAACATCATAGAGGCAGGATTTACAACATATAGGAAAATCACATCAGATGCCAAAATTGTGGACAATCACACAATACTGGGAATCACGGGTCAGCCAAATTGATACGCACATTTTTGGGGGGACTTAATTCATTCCATGATACCCAGGGATGACAAGGAAGGCTAAGGGTACGTGCAAAAGGATATGGAAGAAAAGAAATAGAAGACGTTGTTACTGTTAGCTGCCACCGAGTTGGCCCCCGACTCATGGCGACCCGTGCATAATGAAACAAAACACTGCGCGGTCCTGTGACATCCCCGTGATTGGGTGTGGATCAGACTGTTGTGACTCATAGGGTTTTCACTGGCTGATTTTTGGAAGAGATGGAAAAACACAAAGATTTGAAGTAGAATCCTTCCAAGCAATGACAAAATCTAAGATGTAGTCATACCGATTGAAAGCCATAGGCTGAATCATACGAAGTAGCAAATATTGGACTGTTTTTGACTAATAAAATGGATTGAGCCATTTTCAATTAATAAATTGGATCCTTTTATACTAAGAAAATCAAAATTTGGGGATTACGCACTAATTCTATTTAACATACAGCCTTTTGTCTTGAGTGCCTGAAATAAGTTAGGGCTCGCAGGACAATTAGGTGAAACAAAAAAATTACACCCTCATTAAAGCGTTAAGGCTGTTCCCTAGATCACAAGTTAGGAACTGTTTACACGATTCACATCAGAAGACAAGAGACACCAGGAAGACAATTAACCAAGAACGTGGAAGATTTATACACAAAAAACTATAAACATTACTGAAAGAAACTAGGGAAGGCTTGAATAAAGGAAGGACAGTCTGTGTTCATGTAACGGAACGCTCAATATAGTTAAGATGTCAATACTACCCAGACCAATCTATAAATTCAATGCAATCTTCATCAAAATCCAACATCCATCTTCGCAGAAATGGAAGGGTAACCCACTGCCGTCGAGTCGATTCCGACTCATAGCGACCCTACGGGACAGAGTAGAACTGCCCCCACAGAGTTTCCGAGGAGCGCCTGGCAGATTCAAACTGCTGACTTAGCACTTAACCACTATGCCACCAGGGTTTCCTATGGAAGGGTCCAAAAAAAAGTGACCCTAAATAGCTAAAGCAATCTTGAAGAATAATAAAGTAGGAGGGCTCACATTTCCTGACTTCAAAACATGTTATAAAGTTACAGTAATCAAACTGCATGACACTGGTATAATAATAAACCTGTAGACCAAAGGAGCCCTGGTGGCGCAGTGGTTAAAAACTTGGCTGCTAACCAAAAGGTCAGAAGTTTGAATCCACCAGCCTGTGGGACAGTTCTACTCTGCCCTATAGGGTCGCTATGAGTCAGAACTGCCTTAAGGCAACAGGTTTGGTTTGATTTGGTTTGGCACAGACCAATGGAATAAAAACGAAAGTCCAAAAATAAATCCAAACATCTATGGTCAAGTGATTTTTGACAAGACTGCTAAATCCACTCAATGGAGAAGGAAGAATCTCTTCAATAAATGGGGCTGGGGAAATTAGATTTCCACACACCGAAGAATGAAACAAGATCCATGCCTCATGCCGTATCTAAAAACCAATTCAAAATGGATTAAAGACCTAAATGTGAAAACCTGTAAAATTCTAAGAAGAAAATATAAGGGCATGGCTGCAGGACCTAGTATTTAAGGAGGGATTATCAGATAAAACAACAAAAGCAGGAGCAGCAAAAGGCAAAACAGGTAACTGGGACCTCAAAAACATTACTTTTGTTCATCAAAGGACTTTATCACAAAAGTGAAGAGACGACCTACAGATTGGGAGTAAATTTTCGGGAACCATTTTTCTGATAAGGGTCTAATATCTAAAACGTATTTTTTAAAAAACTCCTACGACTCAATAACAAAAAGACAAACAACTCAAAAACTGGCCAAAGAATCTGAACAGACAGTTCACCCAAGAAATATTCGAATGGCCTACAAGCAGATGCAAAGACACTCAGCGTCATTAGCCACTGCTGTTATGTGCTTCTGAGTCAATTTCAACTTATAGCGACCCTATAGGACACAGTAGAATTGCCCATAGGGTTTCCAAGGCTGTATAATCATTAGAGAAGCAGACTGCCACAACTTTCTCCCACAGAGCCACTGGTGGGTTCAAACCACCAATCTTTCAGTTAGCAGCTGAGTCCTTAACCACTGTGCCGCCAGGGCTCCCTCATTAACCGTTAACCTATAAAAAAACCAAACCTGTTGCCATCGAGTAGATTCTGACTCATAGCAACCCTACACATATCAAAACCACAATGAAATATCACCTTACCCACGTTAAAATGGCAGCGATGAATAAAAACAGAAACAAAGAGATGCTGGAGAAGATGTGAGAAAGTGGAACTCCCATCCAATTTCCTTTAACTTTTTGACCACACTCATCCACTGCCGATGAGAATGCAAAATGGTACAGTTTGGCAGCTCCTCAAAAGGTTGAACGTAGAACTACCATATGACCCAGCAATCCCAACCCTAGGTAGACACCAAAAAAAAGTCAAAGTGGGGATGCAAACAGAAACGTACACACTAATGTCCAGTGCAGCACTATTCAGAATAGCCAAGGGATGGAAACAACCAAAATGTCCATCAACAGGTGAATGAACGAACAAAATGTGGTACATACATACAATGGAATATAGCTCAGCCGTAAAGAGAAATGAAGCCCTAATACATTCTACGACATGGATGAACCTTGAAAACGTTGCTGTGTGCCATCGAGCTGATGCCAACACATACCAACTCAGAGCGTAAAACTGCCCCATGTGGTTTTCTTGGCCATAATCTTTATAGAAGCAGATCATCAGGTCTTTCTCCCGCAAAGCCACCGAGTGGGTTCAAACCACCAGTCTTTCAGTTAGCTGCCAAGTACTTAACCACTGAACCATCGGGCTCCTTTTGAAAACATTATGTTGAGCAAATAAGTCGGCCACAAAAGGATAAATACTGTATGACCTCACTTATATGAAATAAGCAAATATTTGAAAACCAAAGTTTATTAGTGGTTTACCAAGGATGGGGTGGACGGGGTAAGGGGAAGTTTTTGCTTGGGGGCACTGTGTTTATGTTAATGGTGGTAGAATAATTCGAAAAAAACAGGGATAAGGGCTGCACAACATGAAGAGTGTAATCAATGCCACCGAACTGTGCAGACACCGGAACTGGGGAAGATTCTGTTGCGTACACTTGCACCACAATTAAAAAAAGAAGACAACAAAAGAGCCAATAAATCATCTTCTTTGGTTGAAACTTCTCATTCGAATTTTATACTTTCTACTTGTGTCTGGATTTTAACTTCACAAAAATAGAGCTACCCAACATTGTGTGCAATAACAAATACAATGAACCAAGAATCTGAAGACCTGATTTTAAACCTGGTTCCAAAATGTGCTAGCTGGAAAATTCTGGCCTAGTCAGTCTTAGTTTTCTGATCTGCTCAACAGGAATAACACCTGCCTTGTAGCACTGTATGTATTAAATATAATGTCTGGAAGACACACAGAATTATATTTAATAAGGAGAAGCTGGCTGTTACTGTTATCAAATGAGAAAACAGATGCAAAAGCATGGCAAATGCAAAGGTAAATTACTACTAGTACACAGATAAACAGGTGACAGTGACAATGATGTGTTAGATATGACCAGGCTGAAGTGAATCATATTGGCTGTGTGATACTAACCTCACTTTAGAAAATAAAGTTAATAGGGAAAAAATAAGCACAGGCAAATATTTCTATAATAACGAAATTATCTATGGTCTGTGAACTGGCTGTTTATCCGTCATTTCTCCCCCGCCCCCCAATCAGGCTTTTACTTCATCAATCCTCAAAAAATGACAGAACATTTTCCAGACTAGTCATATTGATAACAATAAACTTTTCAAGCTGGATAAGCAAAGTCTCCTTATTGCTAACAGTGTGAGGAAGCAAGGCTAGCTAAAATGAGATATGGTAAATATTTATGCAAAATTAACAGACCTTTACCCCACAGGGAGGCTGCAAGCATGGGAAAAGGCAGCTTCCCAGAACTCAGCATAGCGGATGTCTGTAGTTCTCCCTAAGGGCTAGAAAGTCTCCGCAACCATAAGAATGCTTCAAAGGGCATTGCCTTTAGCATGGTGCCGCTCTGTAAATCTTGAACGTAGTAAAATCCTCTAATTACAATTCTCTAGTGTTTCTCTACCTAGAAACAGTACTTATTCAAAGATTTGGTTTGTGGCCTTCTTTTTTAAACCAACTATCTACCCAGCCCTGTTCTATATTCTCCGAGTAAAAAAGGATTAAAAAATAACATACACCTAAATATCTCTCAGGCAAATTTTCTTTCCAATGTTATGGCATAAAAAATAGCTAGAATAAAATGATTCATGCCATGGAATTTCCGTAACAGGAAAAAAAATCATTTGTAGAGAAAAAAAATGAAGATTAAAAGTAACAATTTTTTTTGGCCCAGAAGGTGAACCCAGACCTAGAATAAAAGAGACAATGTACTTATTTCTGTAAGTGGTAGAAAATATCAGCTGAATGATAAGAGAAGATCACTACCATAACAAGAAATGTTTAAAAGGAAAATCTTATCTCCATGGCTACTTAACCAAACATAGATCCTTGCTAAGACAAAACAGAATCCAATTTGCTCATATTATTTATGCCTCACAAAGGCCGGATCATCTACTATTAAAATCATTTGTTTGTTGACTTTTCCCCCTTATATAATTAATGTAACAATTTTTAAGTCGCTGTTTACTGCTTTGTGTGTCTATCACACATACACAAACCACAAAACTTGTATTCGATGGGCCTTATACTTCTTAAAAGAATTTTAGAATAATTATGATGGAAAACTGCTTATAAGCAATACAAATCAGGCTTCAAAAAAGTCCAGTGTTCACAGATGTGTGTATATTTAAAGCAATGACTAAAAACCTGAACAGAATGTAGGCATTTCTTAGAGGAAATGACACAAAATTCCTTGTGTCAGAAATCTGGAAAAAGGAATATGTATATAGGTAATTGAGAGCAGAAAGAATAAAATATAATTACAAAAGTATTCTTTGAAGAAAACACTTAAACAGTGCTGAAAACGATATCCACTTTCTGGGTTCATCCAGAAGATTCCAAAGACTGCCCCATGAGTCAATTAGTACATGGAGGAGTGGGACAGGCAGGCCAACAGGAAACGGGCACTGGAGTCATCCAAACCCCAACTCTTCTGTTTAAAAACCACGTGACCTTGAATAAGTCAGTGAGCCTCTGAAAGCCTCATTTTTCTCAGTTTTAAAATGGAGACAATGATATTAACGTACAGAGTTGAGAAGATTAAAAAGACAACACACAGAAAGTATCCAGGACAGCACCAGCACTTAGTATTCACTCATTTCTTTGTAATGTTAAATTCCATCCAATCTTTAAGAATGCTCATTTCACCTACACCGCAGTCTTGCCACTTTTCTCAAGTCTAAAATAATAAAGTAACAAGTTATGATTTAACACTGCCTTGCTAACCAAACCAAACTACCAGAATCTTCAAAATCTTTCTCTGACCAAATCACCACCATATGTAACCAGTTTTTACTGGATGCACAAAACTCAGGGTCGCTGAGGAGTAGAAAGGTTCTCTGAGAAGCGACTGAAGCAATGCCTAATCCTGAAAACGTGATTTCCTTCTCAGGCTTTAACTTTCGTATTCAAAAGGAAGGAACCTCTAAAGCTTCTCAAATTTCAATTTACACCACACCCTTTCCATTTCGGCTTAAGCAACTCACCAAAAAACACTTAAACTGAAAAATAAAACAAAAAGATAAAAGGAGAGTATGCAATAGAAGTAACCATATTTATTTTTTATTTGCGAAATAAATTTACTCACTAATTATGATTTCATACCACTACTTGCCCAAAAGATACATGACTTCTCACCTTTATCTTCAGCACTATTCAATGAACTATCACTCTTACAGGTAAATTTCCTAATTCTTAAATATAAATCAACAGGTAACAAGAGCTCAAAATAGCTTTGCAACACAAAGACCGATACAGAGCTGGCATTTGGTATTTACTGAATGAACAAATGAATTAATACTGATAAATCTAGAAGTGGACAAATCCAAAGCGATCAAAGACAGATTCAGAAGCTGACTGCCAATCTGAAAAATCTTACCTATTCTAGAACTACAGACATTACCTATTCACAGTCTGAACTGAGATAACTGTCTCTCTTTAAAATACTCCTCACATTCAAACGCATCTTGATTCTAAAATCAGCCTATAATTCAAAATATAAAGGATAGAGAATATTGTAAGAGCAAGGGGAAAAAGCAGCCCTAGTGGCACGGTGGTTAGGAGCTCAGCTGCTAACCAAAAGGTAGACAGTTCAAATCCAACAGCCACTCCTTGGAAACCCTATAGGGCAGTTCTACTCTGTCCCATAGGGTCCCTATGAGTCAGAATTCACTCAAGGCCAATGGGATCTTTTTCAGTGGAAGAGGGAGAAAAAAACTCTTAGCAGCACCAGGTGTAAAGGCATGAATTAAAAATCACTTTACATACATAAATAAAAGTAGGAAAACAATTTCCGAGGTTTCAACAGAATCAGCTGCTCTAACTTCCTGATCTCTTACTATGTGCTAGCTACTTAAACACATTGTCATTTAATCTCCATAATAATAACTCAGCAAAGCAAGTATTCTCATTTTTACAGACGAGGCAACTAAACTACTATTCAGAAAGGGTAAATAATTTGCCTAGCAAGTAGCACACATCTGACAGACACCAAAACTCTGACTCTCTTCTGTTCTCCTCATTCAGTTCTCTTCCACTGCACAGCTACTCTCTTACATGGACAGGTTAAAAAAAAGAAAGAAAAGAAAAGAAAAAAAGGGAAGTAAGGAAAGAAAAGAAAAATATTTATATACAAAAATATAACTAAGGGCTGAGATACCTTTTCCTTTAAAAGCTAATTTTTATTTCTGATAAAGAAGATAGTCTCAAAAAAAGATTCTGCTAGGGAAGTAAAAATTAATTGCTAATATTTATCCAGATAATAGAGACTTAATTTCTATTTTTGGAAACAGAATTGTACTTTGTATCCTATTAAGCTACAATTGCATGGTGAGAAGCTTCTCATTTTTGACTGTTCACATCCAGGCAACACACTCAATTTACCTTTAAATACTGTCTCAAGAATTCTAACCATGTAGGGCTTCTGGGTAAATACAGTAACTAAAAACCACAAACCTTCCCCCAAATGGTGCACTTGTGGTGCACTGGTTAAGAGCTCAGGCTGTTAACCAAAAGCTCAGCAGTTCGAATCTACCCGCCGCCCCATGGAAACCCTATAGGGAAGTTCTGCTCTGTCCTACAGGGTCACTAAGTTGGAATTGGCTTGACAGCAACAGGTTTTTTCCCCCCCACAAATTATGCAACTAAAATGCAACCAAACTACAAGTATATTATCTTGACGAAGGTACTGACAAACTATTATCTCCGAAAACTAATGTTTTTCAACTGTAACAGAAAAATAACACAAACAATGGCAAGTGAGTTACTCTCCATGAAAAAAAAGGTATTTATTTACTTGTTTGTTTGTTTAGATTTTAAAGGGACTACATGGCCCCAAACAACCAAAGCCAGAATCAATTCAATGCCAAGAAAAACTCAAATTTAAATATAAATTTTATTTACAAGTCAGTGATAGCCATTTTTTACTGTAGTCCCTACATGGATTCTGAAATGAGATTAACAATATCATTTAATTAAAGAAAACTAAAGCCATCTGGCTATCTATAAAGGTCACTTTAATATAAATTTGTCTATGCCCATGAAAGAAGCCAGTTAAGATGATACAGTTTATTTGATAGTGGTACTATATTAAAATATTTTTATCATGTTACGTACAATAATTTCTCATTATCACCTGCCAAACAACTCTTTAAATTTGTTTAATCTGCTTTCTACCAATTATTACATACCGAAAAACAAAAACCCAGTGCCATCGAGTCGATTTCGACTCCTAGCGACCCTATAGGACAGAGGAGAACTGCCCCATAGAGTTTCCAAGGACCGCCTGGTGGATTCCAGCTGCTGACCCTTTGGTTAGCAGCCGTAGCACTTAACCACTCTGCCACAAGACTTTCCGTTTATTACATAATACCCCGCAAAAAGAATGCCCAGTGATGATCTTAGCTCTACAGTGTAATGCCTATTACACCCCACAACCATACAGATGACAAGTAGACTTACTGTATTGTATTATATTATATGCTAATAACATCTGTGATGTCTTGAGTCAAAATGGAGGTTTTAAGGTCCTCAGACCAACTATCCCAAGCAGTCGAAAGTGGCTTTAATTATATGTAAACTAAAATTAGGTAAGATTCAGTTCCTCGCTTTTACATTACCTGTTTTTGTTTTTTTTTTAGGGATCTGATAGTCCTTTCTCTGCACAACAAATAGCATAGGTGAATGCAGGATTTTTGTAAATTATCCTGATGTTCTTCTCCAGAGTAAATAACATCATTGACTGAGAGCTCCCAGAAGACATGAGCCCATTCAGGGCTGGGGTTCCTTTCAATTGGCTTCATTCCAACAGAGGCTCACAGAGAAATGCAACCGCTTGCAAATCAAGTCTGTTGCAATGTTATTTTTTCCAGAGGTTAATTACCTGCTTCGGCTACACACACACGCAAGTGAAGAAAAGAAGATGCTGGGAAAGTGGACAACATTCTGCTATAAGCCTCCCCCAGAAATACTCAAAATGAAATCCAAACAAGTTTCTGGTTCTCAAATTCTAAATACACTCCATGAACATCCTCCTCTCCTACTTGATGCTTGTCGGTCCCTGATACCATCATCTCAAACTATCAGGCAGTCAGAATTTAGTATAAGAAGCCACACTTCCAGACTTTCTTTTTAGAGATGCTTAATGAAATATTTATGAGTGAATTATATGATATGTGGCAACTGTTTCAGAATAATCCAGTGGGGAGTCAGGGGAAGAAACAGACAACCAAGATTGTCTGTGCAGTGGTAACTGCTGAAGCTAATGACAGAAACCCGGAAGTTCACCACGCCATTCCCTCTACTTTTGTGCATTTCAAATTTTCCATTAAAAAAAATTTCAAATTCAAAACAAATCACTTAACAACCATTTACTGAAAACCTCCTGCGATAAACTGTATTATCGTTTCTAATTATTCACTGGACCCTTCCCTTCTTTAAAAGGATTACACAGCCCTCATCATCATGTGACTCGCAATGCCACCTGTGGAAAGACTAAACATCCCTGGCCCACAATGAGCTTGACCGTATGACTTGCTCTGGCCAATGGTATGGGAGCCGATGTGATGTACACAACTGAGTGGAAGCTTCAAAAGCCACTGCATGTTTGCATTAGTCTTCTTGCTCTTTCCCTCCACCGCGATAATGACATATCCCAGACAGGGGCTGCTCCTTCAGCCAGGGTTCCAAACCTAGACTCACGAAGCAATGCTGCAGCCAGTCCACAGCTGCCATCATGTAATGTGCACAAGAAATAAACCAGTTTTATAAGCCACTGAAATTTGAAGGAGCTGCTATGGCAGCATAACCTAGCAAAAGCTGGCTGCCATGGGCTAGGTACAAAGAATATTGAAATAATAGGCTGGTATACACGAAAAAACAAGGTGTTGGAAAAGACGCCAGAATTTAACAATGGTTACCTTTGGGCACAGGGGCTAAGAACTAGTGGGAGTATCACCAAAGAGAGAGATTTTTAAATTTATACCATTATATACTGCTTGAGTTTTCTTTATATATATATATACACACACATGCACACAGACACTTTTTTTTTTTTTTAATCTGAACAGCATTATCTGGGTAGTTGGCCCATTTTGGCCATTTTTTCTTCTTTATACTTTCTGGCATTAAAAAAGAATAAAAATACTAAAACAAATAGGATCGTTCCCTCAGTATCCATGGAGGGTTGGCTCCAGGACCCCGGAGGATACCAAACTCCGAGGACGGTGAAGTCCTTTACGTAAAGCGGTATAGTATCTGCAGATAATCTGTGCACACCCTCCTGTGCACTTTAAATCATCCCTGGATCACTTACAATACCTAATCAATGTAAATGGCATGCAAAGAGTTGTTATTCTGTATTGCTTAGGGAATGACAAGAAAAATGTCTTTTTTTTTTTTCCGATCCGCATTTGGTTGAATCCATGGATGTGTAACCCACGGATACAGAGGGCCAACTGTAGTAATTACAACTATCATCCTCAAAAAAAAAAAAATTTCCAATCAAACCTGTTGATTCCAACTCAGACTGACCCTAAAGGACAGAGTAGAACTAACCCTAGGGTTTCCCTGATGGCACAGTGGTTAAGTGCTACGGCTGCTCAAAAGCTTGGCAATTCAAATCCATCAGCCGCACCCTGGAAACCCTATGGGGCAGTTCTACTCTGTCCTATAAGGTCACTATCAGTCAGAATCGACTCCACAGGAACTCTTTTTGTTTTAAGGTTCACGGAAGCAGACTGCTACATCCTTCCCCGTCAGAGCAGCTGGTGAGTTGGAACTGCCGACTTTTCAGTTAGCAGCCAAGTGCTTTAACCACTGTGCCAGCAGATAAGTTGACAATTTAGCTTTAAAGAAAGTCTCTCCCCAAAAAACCTTCTATGTTAATTTTTTTTAAGAGAAAGACTAAATGCAAAAAAAAAAAAAGGAAAGAAATTTCTTTAGGAGTATGACATGCACAATTCCATGAATTCGCTCACCTCCAGGTTTCACAAAACAAATACAGTTTTCTATACCGCTGACCTCAAAAGGACATTCTCTCAGTTTCATTATTTTAGTGTGCCAGTTAAACTGGTAGACACTTGTACTAGGCACTAGGTTCCATGAACAAGCCTCAACCCGTACTACAGGCCAGTACTACTCCATTAAATTAACACCCATCTGGGGTAAAAATAGAAAGAAGAGTTGTAAGAAGAAAAAAAAAAAAGGAGGGGGAGCAGAATTCGAACCATGGCTCTTGCAGTGAAATTAAGCAACCCCTTGAATGATTTTGGAAATCAAGTTGGTAGAATAACACTTTACTACATGGACATGTTTCCACCTAAATCTGAGCAATACCTGAACATAGCAGGAACTTGCAACATGATTAGGAACATGTCTGTACTTTTCATCCTAGGATCTCAAAACACTTTACATTTATTTAACCCTTGTATCACCCAAGAGGTAGACACACAACATTATAGCCACCCAACTGACCACTATGAAATATTTAAATATCCCTTTGGTATGAGTCGGAATTGACTTGACAGCAATGGGTTACCAGTCTTCAGCAGTACTTGCCCTGAAAAGGTCTTGCCTAAGCAGCCGATAAAACAGGAAATAAGCTGACGGTGCATGTGCCACCGACAATCTCTGAAAAGATCAGACCTTCACCCACAAGAACCACTTCCTCCGGGTAAACCACACAGACTGTACTGGGCAAACCACAACGTATCAGCTTGTGTCTGGAAAACAGGCAGACAACCCATTTAAAACCTATGGAAGGACACGTACAAGCACCTTCACAGGATTTCCTATGTGTACTTAAGTCTATTTTGGGGATTTGTTACTCTTCTGGAAAAGACATAGCCACCTCCTGCATTACATGATTAACTTCTGGTATAACTGCTTCACATAGCTGATAAAATCTCCTGTTTTTCTACAACAGATTAATCTACAGTTTCTGAATCCATGGAAGACCTACAAAATCCTCTTTGATCTCAAATGTGTGAACCTAAAAATGAACATTCAAATGTAATATCTGACCAAAGCTATAGTCTCTAAGCCAAAGATGTCAATGATTACAAAAGGGTTTATAACTTCAAAAGAAAAACCAGTGCGGTAAGTGGCTAACTAATTGGAAGCATTCATTAGTCCAGGTTCTCCTACATATTTCCAATTTCTGTGTGAACTGTTACTCACAGTCCCAAGACAGAACATCTAATCTTTCATTGGCCATTAGATTTGCTTGTCTCTCAACACTGGGAAGCCACCCAGGTCTATCATGTGACTATGACCTCAAAATCCAGGACTAGGCATTTAAATTAGTAAAAGATCCTGTTTTGGTACGAATCTCAACTGTCCGCTGCACTGCTGCATACTAATTCAATGAAGTAAACTTGATTTATTTTCCTTTTACTAACAGTCCAGAATATACGCCTATGTAGTTTAGACACAGCCTCTGACCTTCAGCACCATCGTGCGTTACCTCTGACCTTCAGCACCATCGTGCATTACCTCTGCAGAATCAAAAAGCCGAAAATGATTCCAGGCACTAGTTTCACAGGCTTGTCTTCGACTTTAACAACTTCCTTCACGTCTGGCTGTTTTGGTGCTCTAGAGCTCTACGCTGAAAAAATAAAATCCCCTAAATGTGGCATGTCTCTAAAATTTTAAAATCTGAGGAAACAAAATTACTAGCAAAATACAAAAGAGTGACAACATCTATTTCAATAATATTACAATAAAGTAGTATCAATAAAAAAGGCCTTACTAACAAAATATTTAAGAATTCTATAATCTTACATATTTGATAATAATTTAAATATTGACTTTTTCTGTTACTGTCTTTTGTTATGTTAGTAACCATTCTCGCAAATAAAGTGTCAAGAATGTAAAATGTTATTTCAATTTTAACAAGTGCTTTTTTCTGGAAGAAATACTTCCAAGAATGACAGGTGTATTTCTTTTCACTAACATGGAGAAATAGCAGGAAACCAAAAATAAGGCAAAATTTAATAAACAAAATAATGGTTAAAAAGTAACATACAATTTAAGGTAAGACAGACTGAAAAACTACTACCAAAAAAAAAAGAGTAACAACTTCCAGAAGCGTCTCCCCATATTGCAACAGACACATTACTCTAAACCTACGACCACATCTCTTTGCTCAGTTCCAAGTTCAGAGATGTTTTATCTTCACTTCTGATTGATTTTCAATCAACAGCGGCTTCTGACACTTAGCATTTCTGTACCCTATTTTTATCCTGGGTAGCGCGAATGGTGAAGCCCTTGACTACTAACCCAAAGGTTGGAGGTTCTAATCCACCCAGAGTTGCCTAGAAGACAGGCCTGGTGATCTGCTTCTGGAAGGTCACAGTCTCGAAAACCCTGTGCAGCAATTCCACTCTGCACACATGGGGCTGCCACGCATTGGGAGGGCAACTGGTAACAACAACAACAAACTCATTTTTCACTTACTTGAAAGAGCCATTTTGTAAAGAAGCCTTTTATAACATGAGTTATAACGTGAGTTAATTAGTCAATTCAGTAATTATGTTGTTCGTATAAGTTTACATATTGTTTTATTGGATTGTGACATCTCCCATACCCATTCTAAAAACTGTCTAAAATAAAAGTGAATTAAAATGATCTTGAGAATCTCTTTACCCATCATCTTGGGCCATGCCTACAGAAAACTGAAGATCTCCTGCATCACAGTAAAGTTGGAACTTGCTGCTCTACGATACTGATGAAGATAAAACACAGAATATCACATATTGCACTAAGAGTACCGAGGGGATAGGAAGACAGATCACATTTTGTATTAGAAGAGCAACTGAGAAAATCTAATAAAATATTAAGAGGGACAGGCTGATTTTTAGACTAGGGATCAACAGAAATCATACAATTTGGCTAAGCAAAAAATAATGGTGGGGGATAACTGTGTGAACCATTTGGAGTCATATCAAACTGGAGAAGAGCAATATTTAGCCTGGTACGACAAGTATACACAAGTAACAGGACAACTTAAAAGTCTGAGCTAAATATCAGGAAAAAACTTTCTGACTACAAGAGCTATCAGATTGTTGTTCAGTCTCCTGAGGAAGTGACGAAAGCTTTATCCCCTAGAGATATTTAAAATTAGAATAGATAAAAAAAAAAAAAAGGTACTAGAAAGTATCCTGTAAGAGAAACAGCCAGCTCTGACTTGGTCCATTTGGGAAGTCACAAAAGCAAAGCAGGACAGACAAATAATATACAGAAAAAGACAATAAGATAAAGTGAATAGAGGACTTCAGAGCCAGAAATCCTAGGTTAAAATTCTGGGTCTATCCTTTCCAATTTTATATCTTGACTTAAGCTCTATAAGCCTCAGGCTCCTATCGTGTAAAGGATGGAAACATGATGGGCCCTAGCCTGAGTGGAAAACGCTGTCAATGTCAGAGAATTACATTACCATAGAATATTATTACACACATAAGGCTATTTACTCAAAAAGAAGCCCTGGTCGTCAAATGGTTAAGGGCTCTGCTACTAATTACCCAAGGTTGGCCAGGAAGAAGAAAAGACCTGGTGATCTGCTCCTGTAACGACTATAGACTAAAAAACCCTACGGGGCAGTTTTACTCTGTCACGTGGGGTCACTATGAGTCAAAACCAACTTGATCCAACAGCACCTAACAGTAACAACATTTACTCAAAAGAAAACAAAACACAATTTCGCAGATTTTAAAGTTCCAGTTCAAACGGCAATGTTTTGAAGACCCCTAAAAGGGAAAGGAATATTTCTTCAAATAAAGCTTTAAAACAGCATCAAAACCAAGTTTTAACAGATGAGACAGAATGAAATTATGCTTCCCATTCCCGAAAATGTGGCATGGTCGATTTCCAGGAGATGAGCAATTATGTGATAAGACGTATTTCTACTAACTTTGTCTGACAACCAAGATGTAAAAGTCCCTCCAGTTAACCCTGAGAGCCATTAAAAAATCCCGTTGTTTCTGTGACTTCTACCAGCTTGGTGGGCAATTCATACTTCCGCAGGGTTTTTAGACAAGGAAGCCAGGTATGTGCACTCAAAGCCTTTCAAAATATTTTCCCTAGAATATCAGTGCTCCACAGACATGCTTCCGGGGCTCCATACACGTCTGCCTTAATTTTCATTTTTTAAATTGAAAATGCAAACTTTGGTTTGAAAAAACTACATGGTAACTTAGAGTTATAGACAACATTCTAACAACTGTAAGCTACTAATGTGATAAGCGGCGCTACCAAGTTAATTCATTTTTGTAAAGATTTCAAATAAAGCTTCTCTTGTCACCTCACTGAATAAACACCTTACAAAAATGCCACTAATCAGGAAGACTACATAGCTCTGTACTTTTAAAAATTTTACCCTGGTGGTGCAGTCATTAAGAGCTCAGCTGCTAACCCAAAGGTCGGTAGTTCAAATCCACCAGCCGCTTCTTGGAAACCCCATGGGGCAGTTCTACCCTGGCCTCTAGTGTCATTGTGAGTCGCAATCAACTCGATGGCAATGGGGTATGCCCCTGTTCCCTCAGACAGAACTGTACCAATGAATGTATTTTTGCATACCTTTTTTTTTTTATGAATTAGAATTTTATACTGAGCAACTACAAGACAAAAATAAAACTGAATAACAAACCTAGCGCTATGGCTTTTTCCCCAAATTCAATTTTGTGTTTATCTATTGACTGACTTTATAAGTAAACGTTACAAATAATTCCATCTTGCAGATGACTCATGCAACCTCGAAATTTTTTTTTTTAATCAAAAGCATTATACAAGCAATTTTTGCAGCAAATGTATCACGAATGAAAATGTTAATTACTAGGTGAGTAAGGTGCACCTGACCCAAGCCATGGTATTTTCAACCACCTCATATGCATACAAAAGCTGGACAATGAATAAGGAAGGTCGAAGAAGAACTGATGCACTTGAATTTCGGTGTTGCCAAAGAATACTGAGTATACTATGGAGTAGCAGAGGAATAAATGATCTGTCTTGGAAGAAGTACAATGAGAATGTTACTTAGAAGGGAGGATGGTGAGACTTTGTCTCACGGACTTTGGACATGTTATCAGGGAGTGACTAGTCCCTAAAGAAGGCCATCATGCCTGGTAGAGGGTCAGCAAAAAAGAGGGAGACGCTCAACAAGATGGACTGACACAGTGGCTGCAACAATGGGCTCAACCATAGCAAGGATTGTCAGGATGGCACAAGACGGGGCAGTGTTTTGTTCTGTTGTACATGGGGTTTCTATAAGCTGGAATTGGCTCGACAGCACCTAACAACAACATGCATATAAAGGCACAGGGTTCCACACTCCCATTAAAAGTTTGATTAAACAAGGTTAAAGTTGAATTCTGTGCTAAGAAAGTACCATTACATCAAAAACCGTGGTTTATTTACAAATCAAAAACAACAAAATCCATAAGCCTAGAAGAGACAAAGGTCCATTTATTTCAAGGAGGTCCCTTACAACAAAATTCTACCTGTACTGTGCCTGAAATATCATTGTTATAGAATCTCTCTTGAAATAATTTATTGAATTCACCCAAAGGGCATTCTCTCCACTCCACCTCTCAGAAGAAATCCCAACTGCTTTACCAGTACCAGTTCCCATCAGAGTCAATAACAACTCATGGCAACCCCACGCATGCTATACCCATTTTCACCCATTGCCGCTGAGTCGAATCCAACTCACAACGACCTATAGGACAGAGTGGAACTGCCCCACAGTTTGCAAGGAGCGCCTGGTGGATTCAAACTGCCAACGTTTTGGTTAGGAGCTGTAGCTCTTAACCACTACGCCACCAGGGTTTCCATGCGTGCTGTAGGTCCCCGAAACTTTCAAAGAAAGACAACTAGGAGGATTGGAAATGATTATGGATTTATTTTAGGACTAAATGCAGCAATCAATGGAGACCCAAAAGCAGCAATCAGACATTTCCGCCACTTTTCAAACGTTTCTTGTAAAAGATGAAAACTATAGTGTTCAGGTCTCACAAAAGTTATAAAGTAAGAGCTGTTCGGATATACTACGTAAAAATAGTAGCTACCATGAACACAATTTAGGTTTTATACCTATGACTATACCTTTAAAAAAAAAAAAAAAGGAGGGGGGAATAGAAGATAAAGAGAAGGCAGTAAGTGAATGTATTAATTTAACTGCAAAATAATAACAGACTTCTGAGTATCCAAAGTGACCAATCAGAGCCTAAACAGAGCCGAATTCCATCCCAGCCCCAGCACGTTCCTACCACAAGAATAAAACCCTTCTTATCTTGTTCAGCCATGTGTCGCCTGCCACAAACTGCAAAACAGAACAACGCCCAAACCAGCTAGTCTGATTTCAGCTGAGGACAGACAGACTCTGTAGTCAGAAGCACCACAATGAAAGAAGTCTAACTCACACAGCTGGCCTGATGGTTCTGCACACACTACAAAACAAAGCCACACCACATACAGTACTTCAGACTTAAAAGGATCTTTTAAAAGCTACACAGCCACTGTTAATTTACCAATAGCTCTAGAATCAGCAAAATATACAATACACTGGAGTTAGTGAGAAAAGAGGATGAAGTAGGTAGGGCTGAGAGGAAACAAGTGACTATTCTATGCTCATAACTTTGTGAAGGTCCCCCAGCTCAGAAATACTACGAAACCAGTATTTCCAGATTTCACCCCAACATCTGTTCAAGTCAAGGACGACTATTCTCCTCAAGAGCTTGATGTTTACAGAGTAAGATATTTACAGAATAAGAAAGGCTTAAAGAAAATGTAGTGGTCACATAAGAACGTATTTTGTTCAAAAAAAAAGCTCGTATGTTAAAAAAAAAAATAATAAACCCCTGAGAAATAGGTATCCATGCTGTCTTAGCAGCGCTTATTAAATGAAGCTGGTTTTAAAAGGGTTTTGTTTTTCCTCCTAAAAATATGTAAAATCAGGCAACACCTGAACCAGTTCAAGGATATTAATACCTAAACTAATCTGCAGGTTAATCTTAGAATACTAACCTTTCGTGCCTAGCACAGTGCCTGGCTTTCAACGATTGCATACTGAATGTCTATACCCCACACCCAAATTATAAAAAGGACACAGATCTCAAGATTATAATTTCTAAAATAATGAAAATATAAAGAAAATCCTGGGAAGCAAAGTTGAAGGTCATTATTTGGATGCTTTTTTTTTTTTTTAGGTGATTTACACGTGGAATAAGCTGGTGGCCCTAAATTCTGTTTCTATAAAATTAAACACCTCTAGCATCACAATAAAAACTACAAACACATTAGTTCCTAATCAGACTTTTTGTCCACAGGCTCAACAGACCGAGCAAGAATTGAATGAAACAGGAAAACAATTACCCACAGACCCGTGAAAGTGATTTCTCAGAAGCAAAACACCCTGAAAGGAAAAAGAAATGAGGGTAACGAGAAGAAAGCACATTGAATGTGCTCTCAGAAAAATAAAAAATGATTTAACTGAAAATTAAAACCCATTTTAAAGACTATGCAACCAAAGAACGAATATAAATAGTTTAAACATTTAATGGAATCTTCTAGGTGAACATTCACATGACACTGGAAAGCACCAACAGGAAGAGGAAGTCCTTCTGTTTCTGGAGTAGCTGTTATGGTATGATAATGGAATTTGGCCCTTCTAAAAACAACAAATTAGTCTTACAATTGGGTGAAACGCTCCTATTAGGAAATTCTGCAGGACCTCTATTGTTGCACTTTCATCAAAGTGTTTTTAAAAACCTGGCCCTCTAATGCAGTTATCTGATCTATTTTGTGTGTGTGATGTAACAGTTTGAAGGTTGACTTAAAAAAAAAAGCTGAAATTTCAGTTCAGAATACAGTGCCATAATTAAATCGAGCATCAAAATGTGGCAAAGGAATAAATGTACTTATATCTCTTCATCTACTATTGAGAAGAGTAACTTAAGACTAATAGAGGGTCTCTTCAACCAGACACCTAGTTCAATTCACCAAACAAAGGTGCAACTTCGCTGGGTACTGTAACAAAGAATTCAACGAACCCACCTGCTGCATTTGTACTACATAAATCACCTAGGGTTTTTACAAGCCCTTAAAGGCAAATGTTTTTTTGGAAAATGAAATACTAAAATATAACAATTAAAATCAAGTCCCATGATTTTCCCTCATTTTTCCCCAGCTCCTTAATGCTGCTTCCAGCCAGAGGCTGTGATTTACTGGCAATTTTAACATTCTGGAAAATTATGAGATAATTAAATATTGTGTAAGTCAATACGTAAGAGAGATCAAATTCATAAATCACCATGCAGCAGGCTCAAGATCAAGTTCACGGATAAAAATTCCTAAAATATAGCAGTGTCTAGAGGATCATGGGACAGGAATCACACTGATGAAGCACCAATACCCAGCTGACTTTAGGCACTGACCTTCACCCAAAATGACCTTCCTCTGGTTCCAAGATGAGTACAGAATACTAAAACCCCTACAAACAGAAAACCACAATCTCGGTTTGACCTACTCCTTCTCTGGGACTCTAGAACAGTTTCTCTCCAGAAAAACGAACATTTCCAAACTCAGTCAGCCGATAACTTGGCAGCAACCCTAGGCTATTCGAACAGCTCCGCAACAACCCCCTCTCCCATGGCTGTCAACTTCTCTGGGCAAAGGCAATGGGCATCGCTGCCTCTCCTGCGGGGACCGGCCGAGTCTAGAAGGCTAAGCGAAGGAGGAGCTTCATACCAACCTGTCGGTGATAGTAGACTGTGTGCCACTCATTGGGGCCCTTGGCGAGAGGTTCTCCTTTTATCCAACTTGCATTTTACAGTAACACCTCCACCCCACCCCCAATGCTCTGGGATCAGGCCCGACTCCGTAAGGGACACAGAAGTCCAACTCAAAACTCCATTCAGTCATCTAGAACATCCGATTGGAAAGGGTCAAGGAAAGGGGCTATGGGTTGGAGCAAAATCAGTTATCTCCCAAAACAAACCGAGAAAGTCAAGCTCGCCAGAAGGGGCGTTCTAAAGCTAGCGATAAATCCTCAAGAAGGCACAAGGAAAAAACTTCGTCGCAGTGGGAAGTCCGCGCGCCGTGGGGCAGGGGGCCCGGGGAGCCCTCCGGGACCGGGGAGGGATCAGGTCGGGATGGGTGCCGGCTCCTCCTCCGGCTCTCGGGGGCGCAGACCGCCGGCCGCGGCAGCCGGGCCCGCTCGTCTCCGCTCTACCGGGGGCTGCCGGCGGCTCCTGGCTGCAGCCTCGGCAGCGTCTCGGGCCGTCCCGCGCCAGGCTCGCGCCGCTCCATGTCCCCGGGGCGCAGGACCGCTCTCGTCCTCCTCAGCGCCCGCGCCAGGCTCCAGGAGCTGGGACGAGCCGCGCGCGGCTGCTGGGGCGGAGGGGGTCCCGCAGCCAGAGGTGACAGGGGCTCGGCTCTCTCAGCGCCGCGGGCTGCTCCCCATCCCTGTGGGCCCGGTCTCTTCCGCAATCGGCACAGGCGGCGGCGGCTCCTCCCCGACGCTCCGGTAGGCGGTGGTTCCCGCGAGGGGCGGGAGGTTCCCGTCCGGCCCGGCCTGGAAGCGCCAGCCCTGGACGCCCGCGGGCGGAGGCAGCGGAGACTCCGCGCAGGGCCCGCTCGCCGGGTCCTGGGGGCCCTCGCGGGAGCGCGCGTGGGGGGCGGGGAGCACGCCGGCCGGGGGGCTGCGCGGCTGAGCGCGGGCGCGCGCGCGGGTTCCGGTTCCGGTTCTGCCTCCCCGGCCCCAGCCCCGTCCAGCGCGAGCTCTCTGTCCCCTCCCCCGCCGACTTTTTTGGCCTCCTCCCCTCTGACTTCGGGAAGCCGGCTCACTCGGGATCCCTCCGCCGCGCTCCGAGCCGTCGCGCTGCCCTCGCCGCCCCGCCAGGTCTGAGATTTCGCGCCGCCCCCGCACGGACGCCTCCGCCGGAGCCTTGTTTGGAGGAACGAAAAAGTAGTTCCACGGGGCGGAGGGAGGTGGGAACCGTCCTGCCCGCGGGAGTCCCACCCACACACCCACCGTCGCCCCCAGCGCTGCAGTCTTGCTGAAGTCTGGCGTGTAGTAACTCAGCTTTAACTACAGATCGCCAAAGAGCACTCCCACAATCCCGGGGACTTAATAGGGGCTCTTTGGAAATACCTCCCACCTTGTCCTAGAAACTTTTATTCTTTGACTGCACCGGTTGTCCTTATTTTCTAAAAGCACGTATAGAATGTTTTTGGCCGATGGACGTGAACTTAGGTCCAGGTGTCTGGACACATCCCTCTCTTCTGAAGGAAAGACAGGTTTTAGTGTTGGGCGCTCACCTGGGGCACCTGCTGGCCTGGCCCCGGAGAGAGGCTGCTGCGCACAAATCCTGGTTACTAGGGGTGGGAGACCAGCGGGCTGGGAGTGTGCATAAGAGATGTAGGACTTGAGGAAAAAGAGGGTTTGGGAGCTGGAGCCTCCTTGAAGCTAGGATTTCTTGGTATAAATATTGCTTTTAGCCTTGGCGAAATCAAATGCATTATTTGCCAAATAGTGCTTTCCACAACGACTTAACAAGCTTGCTGTGGAAAGAAATCGGAGAAGAAAATTAAGCGTATTTATCCAGTAAATTGCATTACAGTTCTCTTTGAAGAGTTCCCAAGTATTTTTTTTTTTCTACCGAGTGGAGAAATTTAGATATCCATTTAGTTTTATGATTGAATAATTCAATATTGTGGCAATTTAAGTAATACATACGTGCATATAGTTATTTAATTCTGCTACTAACATCTAAAGTGACTATCCCTTTTATCAGACTTTGGAATTTAAACCTGGTTTGGTGAGTGACTTCAGCCATTTTGTGGAAATCAAGTGGCAAATCAAAACTAATAAACAGTGGATGTGGACAGAGGAAACAATTACCTAACAATGCTGTTTCTAGTCGTTCCGAAACAGTTCATGAAAGGATGGTTACCCCTGAATAGATGCATGAGCTAAGGCTGACGTCAGAACAGGGAGGGGGGGAAAAAGAAAGAAAAGATAAACAGAGTCCAGAGATGACTCTTTACTGCTCGATTTTTTAAGTTCAGTGCACAGCCAGCTAATTCTGTAATGTTTATTTTTGGAAAGAATAGAAGCAGATTACGGTCCCAAGTCATTTTCCTAATGATCAGACCAGGGCACATTGCCACCTGCTGGTATATGCTAGCATGACAATTCTATCCTAAAAACTTAAGTTGCGTATTTTATACATTTAACAGGAATCCGCTCATCCCTCTACTGTGACCAAAATGCAAACTTTAGTCCCAGCTTAATAAATCTTTCTTAAATGTACTGAATATCTTATTTTCCTCTATTCTGATAATTTTTATAGTGTAAGTATCAAATTAATTGGACCAATGACTCATCAAATCATGCACTTTAAAAATGAGTTCCTCTCTTCCCTTCAAGAACGTCTCAATACTTGAGCTTCAGGAATAAAACAAACTGGGAAAGTTTCCTAATTCACCTTCTCTTCCTTGCATACAAAACCTCTTGGCAGGCTGCTTTCAAGATCTTTCCAAACTTAAGCAAAGAAACTTAAGCAGAGAAGGCATTTTGCAGTGGGAAAGCTTCTGAAGACTGTAAGCAAAGGACTTAATTAAACCAGTGGTTATTCATTCCAGAACTATTTTTCTTAAATGATGAAAATCTCTATACACACCCACACAAAGCTCTAATGATTTTATTGAATAAGTACCCTGAAAGCCTCTTTATGGCTGTCCGTAGCTCTCCACTGTTCTAAAGGTTTGATCTATACAGTGCCTTCAGAAGAGTCAAACCAGTGTAGGTAGAACACACCCCTCAGGGTCAAGTAGTCCTTTACATAGAAAAGTGACATTGCTGACCCAATCAAATTGGTGAGCCCAATCTAATGGGCCTTATTCTAAACCACATTCTCATTTCCTCATTCACTATTTCAACATGTTTATTGAGTACCTGCTACGCATCCAGGAGGGCAGTGGTAGTTCAATGGTAGAATTTTCACCTTCCATGCAGGAGACCCAGGTTTGATTCCCAGCCAATGTACCTTATGTGCAGCCACCACCATCTGTCGTTGGAGACCTGCTTGTTACTATGGTGCTGAACAGGTTTCAGTAGAGCTTCCAGATTAAGACTAGGAAGAAAGGCTTGGTGATCTACTTCCAAAAATCAGTCGGTGAAAACCCTATGGATCACAACAATCCAATCCACAACTGATCATGGGGATAACACAGGGTCACAGGGTTGACTATGAAGCTCTTTCCATCACTGTGCATGGGGCCGCCATGAATGGGGGGCCAACTCGATGGCAGCTAACAACAACATTATGTGTTTAACACAGTTCTAGGCAATGGAAGTACAGTTCTGAAGAGAGCCAAAGGTTCTGTCTTCTTCATAGAGCTCATCTGACATCATTTTCAAGGCAACTGCCCAAACAGGTGGCAGAACAAGAAAGAAATCAGATTCTTCTCTCTTTTGGCCAACTGCTTTCTTTATGCAGATTGTAGGCCCCCCCCCCTTAAGAATAGTAGGAATGGTTGATGACAAACAGCAGACAAGAAGTATTTTACTGATAAGTTGAATGTGAGTCAACATTTCTGCAGGCCAAAGGCATGTTTATTTTTTCTTCCTTTTTACTTCTTGTCAAAACCACAATAAAAACATAAAGGCAGATGCTGAATTGATATAAAGTTGTTTATTTTTTATAAAATTTAGTACAAATGTTATATAGAAATCCTTCTTGGGCAGTATAAGTAATTATTACATAGTAATCCAAGTGCAAAATGAGTACTTCATTTGTCTGACCATACCACAGGTTAATTAGTCCTTCATTTCCCCGTGATGTAAAAACTCAGCATCTTAACTGCTGAGTCATCTTCCTGTCATTTTCTTCTCAGAGAGGCTTCCTCGTAGTTATTATCTACAAAGTCAAATAAAGCTGAAATAAACAATTCCCTTTCCCTTACCAATTATTCAAGTTTCTCATCATTCAAAAAAAATCTATGTACATTCCCACGAGAGTGCCCCAAAACGGCAAGACTGCAAACACCTCACTTCTAAGGAATAAGGAAAAAAGAGCTGGTACCAGATTAGGCCTATTCATTTGTTTGGTATGGAACAGGTTGCACTGTGCCAGAATTCAAGAGCCAGCTTTTTTTCATCTTCTTTCTTTTTTTTTTTTTAAAGCTCATGGGCCAAGCCACTTTTTTTACTAGGCTTTTTGCTAAAAATCAGCATTCCCCAGCATCCTATTTTGACCACAGATTTGTTGGAAAGAAGCTCACCAGCACTTTAGGGATACTAAACATAGAAAAAGGAGCACTGGTGGCACAGTGGTTATGCGCTTGGCTGCTAATGGAAAGGTGAGTGGTTCGAACCCACCCACCGTTTTGCTCCACAGAAGAAAAATGTGGCAGTCTGCTTTTGTGAAGATTTGCAGCCTTGGAAACCCTATGGGGCAGTTCTACTCTGTCCTATAGGGTCGCTAGGAGTCAGAATCGACTTGATGGCAATGAGTTTTGTTTTCTTTTGTTTGATCACAGAAAAAAAAGGAGGTAGAGAAATGGTACCAGATTAAGACTATCAAGGTTATTTTAATGCCCAGCAAAACTCTCTAACCAAATGAAGACCCACTATGCACATACCTTTAAAGTTGCCCTTCCCATCACACAGATGACTTTATGCAGTTCCAGTCATTCCCTCATGCCTGGTTTCTGTGGCCAGTAACAACCACTTTCAAGACCACTCATTAGGTTAGTAAGTGACCCTGAAATTGACTGACACTGCGTACTGACCTTCAGCCTTGACTTCAATCACACCATCCACTTGCTAACCAACTGAGCTAATTACCCACTGGTCTAAATAACAGAGTTAAATAAATAAATGAACAATAAATAAATAAATACTTCATTTTCCCATAAAAGGCCTATGTGAAGGACTACCAATAGTTAAATGCCACATAGTATCTCTCTATGAAATACACCATGGCATATTTCATTCATTCACAACAGGGTTTAAACTGAAGTAGAGTAAACAAGTGACCTGCCCAAACCATCTGGCAAGTAAATAGCAAAATTAGTTTATAACCCAAAAAACCCGTTGCCACTGAGTCGATTCCAACTCGTAGCAACTCTATAGGACACAGCAGAGCTGCCCATAGGGTAAAAAAAACAAACAAGACCTGTTGCCACCGAGTCAATGCTGACTCACAGCAACCCTAAAGGGCAAAGTGGAACTGCCCCATAGGGTTTCCAAGGCATGTCTGGTGAATTCGAACTGCTGACCTTTTGGCCAGCAGCCGCAGCACTTAACTACTACACCACCAGGGTTTCCGCATGGGGTGGATAACCCAGGAATTCTTAATTCCTAACCCCCTGATCTAAGTTTATATTTTTGCTTCTCCTAGGTGAGATCAGCGACTTTTGCATTAAGAAATATTCGTTTTCCTTCTAAGACTGGCCTTGTGATGATACTTTGTCTGTAGAGAGTGGCACCACTTCAAGAGGAGAAGAAAAAGTAATAAGAGGACTAAAAGGGAATAAATCTGAAAGGAACAACAGCAAAATTAGCCTTATCACCCTGAGGCCGACGCACACGTCTTCTTTGACATCTTTGGTTCTAGTTTGCAGTATGTACAGCAGTGCTGAAACCTAAGCTGCCATCCCAAGCACAGTGGAACTCACATAGTAAACCCCTATGGGATTTAGGCATAGCCTTTCATGCCTAGGAGATTAATGCACAAAAGCCCTGAGAACTGGCATACAGTTTTCCTGGTTGGGCAGAACGTGTACAAAAGGACTCAGTAAATCTGCCCACCCCACATTCATCTTGCACCCAAAGCCCTAACTATATACTTTTTGTGCAAAAAAAAAAAAAAAAAAAGTTAAAATAGCAGGCCTAAACTGCCACCCTTAAGTTCCAGGTCTGCTTGCAAGGTTGATCCTAGGCCAGCATCTGGGACCTTAAGATTTCAGGACGGTTCCCACCACTAATGATAAGAGTGGTTCACTGGGTCTAAACTATTGGTGCAAAACAATATGGTTTATGCCGAACACCTGCTTTCCTTCTGACAGTGAGTCTGGAATTTTGGTACGTGCCAGGCAGAGGTGCCTCCACAATCAGTTCTAATAAAAACCCTGGTCACTAGGTCTCTAGCAAGCTTCCCTGTTTGGTAACATTTCATACTTGTCACAACTCAGTGATGGAGGAATTAAGCACATTCTGAGCGACTCCACAGGAGAGGACTTTGGAAGCTTGTGCCTGGTTTCCCCTGGACTTTGCCCATGCGGCTTTTCTCTTTGCTGATTTTTCTTTGTTGCACGGCCATTAAGTACAACCATATGCTGAGTCCTTCTAACAAATGACTAAGCCTGGGTGTGGTTTTGGGATGGAGGAGTCAGTAAGTACCCCACTACCACTGCCACAGTTTCACCTCATCCTTCTAGCCCTCTTTGTTTAAGCAGAGGGCAAGTTTGGCTTCCCTGATCCAATGCTCAGAATGCCAAAGCCACGTATCTTCCTGAAAGTCCCTTGCTTTATAGCAAATGGAATGAAGTTATTTAAATTATTTAAATATTACATGGAAAGCAGGAATAAGTATTTGTTGGACTCACTTCTCTAAGGAACAAGGAAAATATTGCACTAATCTTTCTCAACTTCCTAAGTTGTCTAAATACCAAGCCTCTCAGGCGTAAAAGGGCCTAGGGTCACCATAGACTAAAATGTATACAGTGGTGCTCATATAGTTCTGCCTTACAACCATCACTAAGTACTCTCACTTTCTACAACTGTGCCACTGTGGAGGTCAGTGTTTTAATACTGGTATAGGCTTGGTTCAAAGACTGACCACACTGATCAATAAATTTAGCCCTTTTTTGTAACCTAAGTTTGTCATAAGCATGATTCCATGATAGCCATATTTTCAACCTGGTTCCCATGGCTGACTTAACCCAATCCATTGTCTGGAGTTAGCTTTGGCTAGTGAGTCTTGAGACGTCCATTATGTTTTAGCTGCCGCTCCTCACTCCGCCTGCTTCTCCAGGCATGGTACTTCTTGATGCTTTTTCTCCATGCAAAATGCCAGATGCTAAACATGAAACACCAAGACACAGCATACATAGCTACTCCCCCAACCTTCACAAACCACTTAGGCTTGGGCGAGACCATTTCACAGAAAAGGAGGTGAGCTCCTACGCCAATCCGCACTCCTGTGAACAGAGCCACAAAGAGGAGGTCCACCAAGTCTCCAGTGAAACTGTGGTAGTGCCCTGTTTCACGGAGAAACCACCGCATCTGCAGTAAGGGGTTGGTAATCTCACTTCCAAAGAGGACTGCATTGACCTCTGTGCCTGACTCTCCAAGCACCAGGGCCATGATGATGCCCAAGATACTCAGTGTGTGGTGAGCCAGCATCAGGGCACCCTCCGACTGGAAGTAGATGCACCAGCCCAGGTCAAAGATGAAGTAGCCCAAGGTGAGACACAGAACGTGCACCTGGAGAGGTGTATTGGGTGAGCCTGGAACAAACGAAGACAGATGCAAATTGAGTGACTGCATTGTACCACCTTGCGCAGAGATCCTGTGTTGTCTCTCATACCTCTTTGAATCACAGAACACAAAGCAACGCAGGCATATGCTTTTTAACGACAGCCAAACATAAACTAAAATTGAAAACCTTGGTCTTTACCTAACCAAATGATGTTGCAGGCCCCAGGAAATGCTATTCTGACGAATCAGATCTCAATGAGGGATTTAAGGACAGGCAGTTATTTCTGTGTCCTCTCCATGGAACGGCATAAAATCAAGTTATTTTGTTCTTTCAATTAAAACCCTTTGCTGTGTTTTGTTTTGTTTTGAACCAGCTAAAGGTCTGTTTCCAGACTCCTGAGTCATTGTGTCCTGAACGTTAGATTAATTTCTTAGCTTAATGAATTAGATTATCGGACACTGGGAGAAGCCTAGAAATTAGAGTATTCTTATGCTCAAGAACATAGGCTGCAGGGATCTAAGATGTTCAAATCCATTAAAAAACATTCATATAAAATATAAGGCTTAAAAGTTGTTTCTATCTCAGTTTGACAGTTGTGGGAAAAACTCAGAAGCTCCATATGGGGATCTAAGGAAATTTAAAAAAGCAATCTAAGGAATTTTTTTCTTAAATCACATTCCAGGGTACAATTTTTATGTATTAAGGAAGTAACACTTGTATATCTAGCAGTTTAAAAATTAATATAGTTACTCAAAATAATGAGGCACTGGTTAAATAAATGATGATAAATTTAATAAAATATAATATTATATAACAATTAAAAGATAGCTAAGCACTCAGCTGCTAACTAAAAGGCTGGCAATTCAAACCTACCCAGGGGCTCCGCAGGAGAAAGTCCTGGCAATCTGCTCCCATAAAGATTACAGTAAAGAAAACTCTATGGGGCAGGTCTACTCTGTCACCTGGGGCCACTCTAAGTCGGTATTAACTCAGTGGTACACAGCAACAACAACAACAACAACATTCACAGCCATGGAAAGGATGCCCATTGAGCATACAATTCGGTAAAATTGTAGGTTACCAAAAAGTACGTATATTATAGTTCCAACCTTTCAGTTAGCAGCTGAGCGCTTAACCATCTGTACCACCCGGGGACTCCTCCACCCTTCTAAGACTAATTCCCAAGGAAAAATTCCATTAAGATCTTCCACGTACCTGGGTGGGTAAAAGGCCAAGGGCCATCAATGAAGCCAATATAAGCCGAGAGACCTATAGAGAGGACTCCATGGGTGAATGTAACCAGCCGGCAGCTCCACTCATAGCTTCGGTGCTTATTCAGGCGGCAGAAGGAAATGTAGAGAGAGAGCCAGCCACCCAGGCTGCACAGCACCTGCAGACACAGAGCTAATGCCATCCTATGATGAAAAGACCAAAACCAGAAAAACAAAGGATGTACCCTAAGAAAACAGCAGTGGGTTGTTTCGTGTCTACGTCTTCATTTCTACTAGAGAAGAGCACAAACATACAGCCTTCACTGAAACAGTCTTCCTTATCTGCAAAGCCAAGAATCTTCTGCTTAAATATGGCTCTATTCCTGCATCCATGTTCCTTGCAGATAACATGTCAAGTAGAGAAGGCTGTAAACTGCAAACCAGGAACCACACTGATTGGTAGACTAACATAACGTGCTGTTATGATGAGTAAATGTCAGTAATAACCCTCCAGTGTTGACTGATCTAGGACAATAATACCACCGCTTGTGGGCTCTGACACAGGTCACATGGCACATGGCAGTCTATTGTGGTCTTAAGGAAAGATGTCACTTTGAAAACTATCATGCACCTGACCCAAGCTATGGTATTTTCAATCACCTCATATGCATGAGAAAGCTGGACAATGAATAAGGAAGACTAAACAAGAGTTGATGCATTTGAGTTATGGTGTCGGCAAAGAATACTGAATATACCATGGACTGCCAGAAGAATGAACAAGTCTGTCTTGGGAAAAGTATAATCAGAACACTCCTTAGAAGCGACGATGATGAGACCTCATCTCAGGGACTTTGGACATGTTATTAGGAGAGACCAGTACCTGGAGAAGGACATAATGTGTGGTAAAGTAGAGGGTCAGTGAAAGACAGGAAGATCCTCAATGAGATGGACGGACACAGTGGCTGTAACAACGGTCTCAAACACAGCAACAACTGTGAGGATGGCACAGGACCACGCAGGGTTTCATTCTATTGTACACAGGGTGACTATGAGTCAGAACTGACTCAATGGCACCTAACAACACTCAGCTGAGGTTTGGATTTGGGTCATAGGTTTATTAGTCAAAATCAAAACACGGGATAAACCTAAATACAGAAGTAAACAAAGATTCCAGGCATCTTGGAAGGGGAAAAAAAAAAACAAAAAAACAAAATCCAAGTTCTATTCAGTTCTCAAACCCAATTCAAAGATTTACCAAGGGGGAAGCAGAAGAATTTTGAGGTATAAAAAGGGGTGTTTTGTTGAGATACAGAAATGTCTTTAAGGCATTCATTTAGTTAAAAATGAAACCAAGTCAGAAAGCTACACTTTGGAATTTTTACTGGTTGACAAACATATCAGGACAAGAATAATTGTAACAGAATCAATCTAGCATGCAAGACTAAAATCTAAAAATGACCAAGGCATTGTTATTAATAGTCATTAGCTTCTCTTTTAAAAGTACATATTAAAAAATTGAAAACATTTCAGATATCTGTCTCATCTCAGCAGGAATTTTCTGCATAGCCACACTTATTGCTTAAACCTACTCTGACGAACGAAACAGTATCTGGGGACCCTGAGGTCTCAATATGCAAGCCATTCCCAAGAATGCCATTCTGAGAAGGTGTTATGAAGATCCAGTTCTGTATAACTTTGAGCCGAAATCAGATTTCTACTAAAAAAAAAACAGTAGGTGTCAATCATAGACCTCAGTTCTAATGTCTCTGCCTCTTAACTATCCATAAGAGTGTGGACAAGTCCCTTTAGTCCCTGAAGCTTCGGTTTAAAAAAAAAAAAAAAGGAGAGAGGATTGAAGAATTCTATGGTTAGGTCCACTTCTGACACTGAGTTCTGAGACAGATTTTGTAAAACATCTAGACGAATCTTCAAAGCAAGGGCCAGAAATGCAAAGTAACCGAGAAACAAAAGAACCGTCTTCCCCTGTTTCCTTTTAAAGGCCAAGGCCGCCGGCCAGTAATGCGGATCAGCTCATCTGGATACACCGATTAGCGTTTCTAGAGTACTTGTCTTTGAATCCTAATTCCCTGGCAGTACAGAAGAAACCGTTACCCACTTACAAACACCTAAATAAAAGATATCTCTAAATGACAGATATAATTCTGTGACCTTGGGAAAACCAATCCAACTCTGGGTGTCGACCTTCTCTTGTGCAAAAGAAAAGAAGGGTATTTAGATTGTCATTCCGGCTCAAAATCCCAAGGCTCCTCTCCTCGCTTCTCCCGTTCCTGGTCCAGATTTGGGAGGAGGGGCACTGGGCGGGCCCACCTGGCTCTTGGCCCGGGAGCAGACAGCTGGCAGCGAGCAGCCACCCTGGGCGCCTCGTAGGTACCACGGCCGCATCTCCACTAGGTCGTGCCTTACAGACTGTCGGCCACGCCCGGCTCCGGAGCACCAGAGCCAGACCGTTATCCCGGCATCCGGCCGGACGCCTGGAGCCTGGAGCGGAAAGGACTCCGGCGCCCAAAGGCAGGAGGATGCCCCTTCCCCTTCTGAGGCCAGGCCAGACCATCTCCCCGCCTCCTGCCCCACCAGTGAGCCCGGCAGGGCCGGGACACCCCCGATTGGGGGGCGAGGCCGGCGCCCACCACCCCCCGCTCCCCCTCTCCCCCGCGGGAGCCGGCCGGGCCGGGCGGATCGCGCTGCGCTCTTACCTGGCTTAGCGCTCCAAGGAGCCCCGGGACCCCGGCGCCCGGAGCTCAGGGCCCGGATCCCGAGAACAGGAAGCAGCGGAAAGAGGGGAGAGGAAAAGGAGGTGGCGGCGTAGGAGGAGGAGCTGGGGGTCTGGGGGCACCTGGTGGCTGGGAGGACGGAGCGCAGAGCCGGAGCGCAGCATGGGACGCTCAGAAGGCGAGCTGCAGGGTCCTCCTTCTGCGCGCAAGAGGGGGCGGGGATGTGGCGGTAGGAGGGAGAGCGGAGGGCGATCTAGTCGTGACGTGAGACCTGTGGGCTGATGTTCTTGTTTGTTGTCTGTCCGGTTGGCTTATTATCCATCCCCGCCCCCAGGATGCAGCAGCCATTTATTGAGCACCTACTGCGTGCCAGCACCACTACAAGGCACTGTGGCAGATGTTAAAGACAGTCCTTGCCCTCCTGTTTGCAATCTAAGTACGAAACAAGCACACACACAGCTATTTCCAGGAAAAGTGCCCCGGCCTGGGAGTAAGATTTCATCTGTGTTACCAGCTTGGGAGTTTAACATAAGGGTTAAGAGCAGACGTGATTGGCCAAAGACTGTGTGCCCTTGGGCAAGTTATTTAACTTTTCTACGCCCGTTTTCTAATCCACACAGCGGGGAGGAGGTAGTAATAATACCTATCTCATCAAGGTTATTGTGAGAATTTTTTTTATTATTTTCTAATCCACACAGCGGGGAGGAGGTAGTAATAATACCTATCTCATCAAGGTTATTGTGAGAATTTTTTTTATTATTACGTATCGTAATGTAAAGTGCTTAGAACACTGGTTGGCACGCTGTTGTTAGTTGCTATGCTCCGACTTACAGCAACCTTAAGTATAATAGAACAAAATGTTACTTAGTCCTGCACCATCTTCATGGCTGTTGGTATGTTTGAGTCCATTGTTTTGGTTATTATGTCAATTCATCTCATTGAAGATTTCCCTCATTTTCGTTGACCCAAACATGATGTCCTTGAGGTCACTATAAAAATGTTGACTATTATTGCCGTTTCCGTTTAGGTAAATCCTTTCTCCATTATGAGTTTCTATATTTCAATACTAAGGAAACCCTGGTGGCGTAGTGATTAAGTACTACAGCTGCTAACCGTAAGGTCGGCAGTTCAAATCCACCAGGCGCTCCTTGGAAACTCTATGGGGCAGTTCTACTCTGTCCTACAGGGTCACTATGAGTCCGAATCGACTCAACAGCAGCGGGATTTTCTTTCTTTCTTTTTTCGGTTTAGGAGAGTAAGTTTGAAGAGATGACCAAACACAAGTATGGAAGTTCAAATAGGTTAAACAGGCCATCTGACTTGGTAATCAGGACAGGCAATGAAGGAGTGCTACCCGGTGCAGGCATTCTTAAAAAGAGAAGACCTTAAACAGATGTGTGAGTGTTTGGGCCATGTCTGGGGAATAGTAAATAGTTACATTTTGGTCTTTTTTTTTTTTTCTGGCTAACCCCCAAGGACAAGGATGGTGCCATATTCATCTTTCTTTCCCTAGTACAGTGTGTACAATGTGTTCCTCTTTATATGTGGCCTTTCTGGCCTCGAGTTTATAATTCTGCCAAAAATGATTGGCTGGGCCACAATCTTCCAAAGGATTGGTCGATTACTAATACAAATGGTCAAGTACTTAAACCCCAACAGGGTTTGCTAACTTGCAGTCCAGCTAGGAGATTGGTCAGTTTTGCTATCCTGCTAGGTTTACATAAAGGCCAGTCCCACAGAGGTTCAAGGGGAACCTCACTACCATCAAGAATTGTCTGAAACACAGTGTGTCCCTTGGACCCAGGGGTCCCTGCATTGAGAACTTCCTAGACCCGGAAGAGAGAGCTATAACACTGAAGATGGCAAGAAAACAGTAGCAAGCACAGCAGAGTCCAGCAGCAGAGAAACAATAGCAAAAGTACAAACAGCAGGAACCAGGAGACTGGCACACAACAATGCGATAGGCTTACTGGCCCATGGAGAGAGAGAGAGACTGCTGCGGTGAGCTTACCTGCCCACAGAGAGAGAGAGAGCTGAGCGCCTTCAAGCAGGAGACTTGCTGGTGGAGCTAAAGAGCTGTAACACTTGCCCTAGCAGGGCAGAGGCCAAGAGGAGGGACTGGCCTGCAGGCATGGGCAAGAATGAGCTGAGAGTTGTCCTGGTTGGAAGCTGTCCAGACTGATGAAGTCAATCCTTTCCCCTGAGCTGTATCCAGTTACTTCCAAGTTGTCATGGATTGAATTTTGTCCCCCCAAAGTGTCTGTCAACTGCTTTAGGCCATGATTCCCAGTATTTTATGATTGTCTACCATTTTATCATCTGATGTGATTTCCCTATGTGTTGTAAATCCCATCACTATGACGTAATAAATTAGCGGCAATTATATTGATGAGATCTACAAGATGAGATAGTGTCTCAAGTCAATCTCTTTTGAGATGTAAAAGAAAGAAGCAAGCAGAGAGACATGGGGACCTCATACCACCAAGAAAGCAATGCCTGGAGAAGAGCACATCCTTTGTACCTGGGGTTCCTGCACTGAGATGCTCCCAGACTAAGGGAAGACTGATGACAAGGACCTTCCTCCAGAGCTGACAGAGAAAGAAAGCCTTCCCCTGGAGCCAGTGCCCTAAATTTGAATTTGTAGTCTACTAGACTGTGAGAGAATAAATTTCTCTTAGTTAAAGCCATCCACTTCTGGTATTTCTGTTATAGCAGCACTAAATGGCTAACACACAAGTTGATCCTGATCCCAAGTTATAGGCTGTTCCTTTTGCCGTCAAGTCGATCCTGACTCATAGCGACCCTATGGGACACGGTAGACTGCTTCATAGGGTTTCCAAGGAGCAGCTAGTGGATTCGAAGTGCCAACCTTTTGGTTAGCAGCCGAGCTCTTAACTACTGCACCACCAGGGCTCCTGTAGCCTCTCACTTCCCTAATAAAGCACATAACTCCGAGTATGGTCTGTAAGCTCTATGTGGCCATTGCAACAAATTATTGAACCCAACAGAGAGGTAGACGGTGCTGTGGGGGAGACAGCTGGTGACATAAATGGTCAAGAATTTGGAGAGTGGAGATATGTCTGAACTCCACCTCACAAGAACCACCTTTTTGCTGATACTGATTTTTTTTTTTTTTTTTTGGAGCCCGAAGCATTTTATCTGGTATTTATTGGCTGATACTGATTTTTATCTCTCCAGAATCTAGAGGAGTTGAGATGATGCTAGATTACAACCTGGTATAAGGCAGGTACAGTAAACGTTTGCTGTTTGAATGAATGGGAAATGAGCTTGAAAAAGTATATTGGAAGCATATTTGGTTCGTAAACCTTGTTGGTCGTGTATACCACTTGGGAAATGTTTTCCAAATACCCTTGTACACGCTGCACCCTGAAGATTGCATGGGGCCCAGGAATCTATATATTTTTTAAACCTGTTCAGGTCATTCGAATGATCAGTTCTACTTCAGAAGCACTGATGTTGGAGGCCAAAATGCCAGGCAAGGTATTTTATCATGTAGATAACAGTAAGTCTATGATGTTATTGAGCAAGGGAATCATATTGTCATGTTCTCTAAGGCCTTGCTACTCAAAATATGGTCCATGAACCAGGAAAATCTGCATCGACAAACTCATACCCTAGCCCAAAGCTAAAAAAAAAAAAAACCCAAACCAGTTGCCTTCGAGACGATTCCAACCCATAGAACCCCATGAGTTTCAGAGAAGAAATGCACTTCACTGGGTTTTTTTCAAGGCTGTGACCTTTCAGAAGCAGATCACCAGCCCTTTCTTCTGAGGCACCTCTGTGTGGACTCAAACCACCAACCTTTTGGTTAGTTGTCGAGTGCCTAACTGTTTGCACCACCCACAGACTCCTAACTGTAAGCTACTGAGTCAGAATCTGCATTTTAACAAGATTCCCAGTGATCTGTATGCACATTTCAGCAGTGGTTCTCAACATTGATAGCACAGTAGAATCACTTGCGGAGCTTGTTAAAAATTTTTCAATGCCGTATACTTAAAAATGGTTTAAAATGGCAAATATTTTGTTATATGTATTTTACCACAAAAAAAACGGAAAATAACAAGTGTTGGCAAGGATGTGGAGAATATAGTACCCTCGTGCATTTCTGATGGGAACGTAAAATGGTGCAGCCATTGTAGAAATCGGTAGGCAACTCCTCAAAAGTTACGCATAGAATTACCTTATGACCTAGCAATTCTACTCCTAGGTTGTTGTTAGGTGCCATCGGGTTGGTTCCAGCTCATAGCGACCCTGTGTACAACAGAACAGAACACTGCCCAGTCCTGCCCCATCCTCACAATCATTGTTATGCTTGAGCCCATTGTTGCAGCCATTCTGTCAGTCCATCTCGTTGAGGGTCATCCTCTTTTTCGCTGAGCCTCTACTTTAAAACAAAAAACCAAACCCAGTGCCGTGCAGTCGATCCCAACTCACAGCAACCCTATAGGACAGAGTAGAACAGCCCCCATAGAGTTTCCAAGAAGCGCCTGGCAGATTCAAACTGCCAACCCTCTGGTTAGCAGCCATAGCACTTAACCACTATGCCACCAGGGTTTCCACTCTCTACTGAGTATAATGTCCTTCTTCAGGGACTGATCCCTCCTAACAACATATCCAAAGTATATAAGATGTAGTCTCACCATCCTTGCTTCTAAGGAGCATTCTGCTTGTACTTCTTCCAATACAGATTTGTTCGTTGTTTAGGAAGTCCATGGTGTATTCAATATTCTTCACCAACACCACAATTCAAAGGCATCAATTCTTCTTTGGTCTTCCTTATTCATCATCCAGCTTTTGCATGCACGGTTGGTGATTAACCCATGGCTTGGGGCAGGTGCACCTTAGTCTTCAAGGTGACATCTTTGCTTTTTACCTTTAAAGAGGTCTTTTGCAGCAGATTTGCCCAATGCAATGTGTCTTTTGATTTCTTGACTGCTGCTTCCATGGGTATTGATTATAAATTCAAGTAAAATGAAATCCTTGACAACTTCGACCTTTTCTCCGTTTATCATGGTGTTGCTTATTGATCCAGTTGTGAGAATTTTTGTTTTCTTTATGTTGAGGTGTAATCCATACTGAGGGCTGTGATCTTTGGTCTTCACAGTAAGTGCTTCAAGTCCTCTTCACTTTCAGCAAGCAAGGTTGTGTCATCTGCATATCACAGGTTGCTAATGAGTCTTCCTGCAATCCTTATGCCCTGTTCTTCACATAGTCCGCTTACTCCTAGGTATATACTCAAAATAATTGAAAACAGAGATGTAAACGGATACTTGTATGCAAATGTTCATAGCGGCATTATTCACCAAAAGGTGGAAGCAACCCAAGTGTCTATCAGCAGATCAATGGATATACAAAATGTAGTGTATACATCCAATGGAATAGTATGCAGCCATAAAAAGGAATGAAGTTCTGATACATGCTACAACATGAATGAACTTTTGAGACGTTATGCTAAGTGAAATATGCCAGACACAAAAGGACAAGTAACATATGATTCCACTTACATATCTGGAATAGGCAAATGCATAGACAGAAAGTAGAATAGAGGTTTCCAGGGGTTGAGGGTGGGGGCGAATGGGGAGTTATTATTTAATGGGTGATAAAAAGCTCCGGAAATAGTGGTGATGGTTACACAGCATCATAAATGTACTTACCCAGTGCCATTAGTGTCACTGAACTCTACACTCTAAATTGTTAAAATGGTAAATGTTGTGTTATGTATGTTTTACCACGATTTAAAAAAAAAATCCACATGCCACTCCAGAAAAAGTCAACCAGAATCTCTGTTTGGGACACAGGTATCAATCTTTTTTTAAAGATCCCTAGATGATTCCAGTGTGCAACCAAACTTGAGAACTCCTGCTGTCGGAGAAGAAAGCTTGATTCAAGGGTGTTAGAATAGACCAGACAAGAGGTACTTATAGCCTAAAGAAAAAATGGAAAGATCTGTTTCACTAAATGGATAGTATCCAAATCTCAACATTTTTCCTATTCATTTTTCTTGCAGTATTTTTTTTTTTTTAATCCTTCTAATATCTGAATCTAGGGGTTTCTTCTTGCTGCCACCATTTCCTATGGAAGAATGGCGTGTTAAAGGTTCTGGGGGCCTTAAGGCTAAGGGAATAAGGGAGAATGCTAGGTCTTCCACTGGGGCCTTTATTTGGCTTTTATCTCAGGGCGATTGGAATTCCAGGTTCAAGTTTCCTTACCTGGGATTAAATTTGTTAATTTATATATCTTTGGCCATAACCCTTGTTCTACCAGATCAGATCTTTGTCAACAGTGGTATCTCCCCAGAGAAGTTCTCCCCACAAATTTACTTGAATAACAATGACAACAGTAATCATAATAATTACAGATGACACTGATGTTGCACTTGTCATGTATCAGATGTTGTTCCAAGTACATTACATATATTAACTCATTTAACCCTCACAACAATTATGGGGAGTGGGACTAGCGTTATCCTCATTTTAGAGGTGAGAAACTAAGGCATAGAGCAGTCAAGGAATTTGCCCAAGGGGGTGACATTAGTACGAGGCAGAGCTGGGTATGAACCTGAGCAATGTGACTACTGGGGGTATGCTCTTATCTACCAGATATACTGCCTCCACTGGACTAGAATCTCCTACAGGTGTCTACTGTACTCTCCTGTATTCACAGTGCTTACATCAATAAAGGGCATTGGAAGGTGTTTTGAAAAAAAGGAATTCAGTTTTTAAAAATTTGAATTGCCTATTATGTGCTAGTCACAATGCTAGGCATGGAGATACGGAAAGAAAAAAGACAGCCTTGACTACAAGGAGCTCACCACGGTCCAGGGGAAGCAGCAGAAGAGTCATCATGTTCAGTACCTAAGACTGTTATGCACAGCATGCACGTGAAGGAGGTGTACCGAGCCTGGAAACCTGGAGGCTCATGGGAGCATGCCTAACTGGAGTCCTGGGACTAAGCTCACCTTCTGAGTTGGACACAAGCCCTCAGTCTTGGGAGCTCCCAGTTGAGCCCGCCAGTCTTGAGTCAACTAAAGATTAAAGTATTAAAAGCTGAAAAGCAGCAACGACGACCTTTTCCCTGTTTCTTTCTTCCTAGACAATGATTAGTTGTCATTGTACTAGATTCTCTTGTGCCTAATTAAATGCTGAAGAAGCTAAACTTAAACTTCATTGGAATTATGGCTTTTATGGAATCGTGTAGACATGAAAGGCGAATCTGTGCTCGCTTTTAGGTTTGACTTTGTTCAGTAACTGAGTGAAGTCCATGAGCAATGGAAACTACTGGAGGATGAACAGCTAGGCTACACTTGTTTATTTCTTTCATAAATAAAAGCCACATACAAATGAATGAAAAGTAGAGTCTTGGACAGTATAAGAGATCTACTTTCAGCACTCACCTGAGCAAGTTGTCAGGGTAGCCAGGATCACTGCAGGAAAGGGTAGGCTCTGGCACCCATGAGTACCAAGGAGAAATGCACACATGTATCCATTGCATGTGTGCACCAGTCTCTTGCCTGCTCTGCCCTCAATGTAAGCACAAGACTTAATTCACCAATTTGAAACATTATTCCCATCCCATTTCATTATATGCACTAACATCCCCCCCACAACAAAAAGACACAGAATAATCAAAACCACTTCTTAAGAACAGCTGAATAGTTTATGTCATCACTGTACAAATTTATTTAGGTATGTAGAGATTCCTTTGAATCTCAACATTTTCCTGGATATGCAATCTTTAAAAAAATTTACCATTTCTAGAATGGTTTCATGTTACATCTCTACACAGTGGCCCACAAAGAAGGAGACTCTAGAGATATGTTCCCAAAGAAGTCAACAAAGACCCCCACCCCATGTGGGAACTCTGTGGAAGCTAGCATGGCATTTCACACTTTGGTATTTTTCCCTTTTTTTTTTTTTCTTTTTTAAAAAGAAGATAAAATATTACAGAGACATCTTCAAAATTCACACCTGAGTTAAACATGTTGCTGAAAAACTCCACATAGAGGAGAGAAAAAGAGAATGCAAAAACAGGAAAGGGCTATATACAGGTATTTTGCCACCATAATTGTTTGTGTTTGCTTTTGTGTTCTTCCTCCTGCAGCCAGGAGAAGGGGAAAAGGACAGAGGACGGAGAAATGTGGAGAGGGAAAGAAAGAACAAGGGCTCCTAAGCTCTGGGGCAGAGGCGAGCAGACAGACGAGCACCTGTGGGCAGAGAAATGTGCCCACAGACCAGAATGGCTCAGCCTTCTGTAAAAGAGGAGGGAACTTGGGGAATACAATATAATGAATGGATTTGGTTCTAGGAAAAAGGAACTTAAAGAGAAAATGGGGTGAAATGATGATTCAGTCAGAAAACTTTGCTGAAGAGTAAACATCAAGGCTTTGGTGGAAACATCAGATTCCAATCTTTTCACACATTTGGGATCAGTTCAGGGATTGTGGCTGCGTTCAGAGTCAAAACCATTATCTCCCCTTCTGGTAGTTGGGCACACCAGGCAAATGGCTGTCCCCGGAATCCCATAGATGAGTTGGAGAATAATGGCCAAGAAGTCCTTTTTCTGAAAGAGTATTGCCACAGTGAAGCCATCTAAAATATTCAGAACTAGAAGACAAGGACACAGGCAAGGAAGGTGAAAATGGCCAACTCCTGGGAGGGGATGTGCATTTCAAGAGCATTGAAAGTCAGCACATGGTTCAGTCACAGTTTGGATCTCCAGAGGCCCTTGCTCCTGAAGATGGCAAGAGTGTGGGTTCATTGGCAGTGGGGATTCTCCTCCACTCTTCTTAAAGCAATCTGTCCATGCATAGAAGGCGTGACTCCCTTCCAGTGGGGAATACAGGGCCAGGTGGAGTAGGAAAAAATTTTTGGTCTCAGTGGAGGTAGGTGGGATGATTCCATCGGTACCAAGATCTGGAAGGAAGGAAGGAACAAGTCAGTCAAAAAGCTATTAACGTGAAGGAGGACAGTGAGAACGGGGAGTGTCTAGCAAGTGTATGGAGTTTCTTTTTGGGGTGATGAAAGTGTTCTGAAATTAGATAGTGGTGATGGTTGTATGAGCTTGTGAATATACTAAAAACCACTGAATTGTACACTGTAAAATGGTGAACTTTATGGTATACGAATTAATCTCAATTTAAAAAATGTTTTTAAAGCTACTAATTTATATTACATGATTTCTCCCCTTTTTTGTTGGGGTGGGTGAGGAGCTTCAACTTTTTGGGCTATGCAACAAATAGGCCAATAAAAGCTGGCTGCCCTGCTGGACTGTCTTGGTTTGAAGAAGTAGATTAATTTCCCCCAAAAAGTTCAGGGCTTTAACCTAGCCTCCTTTCTTTTAAATCTCTGTTTTTCTCAGGATCAGGGCAGACACTCTCAGGGCATCAGCTCTGAGAATATTTTTTAGAGTAGTAGATTCACTGATTCCTGAGCCAAGGCCAGGAGCTGCTTCCCAGCTGCCTCCAGCAGGGAGAGGGAAACGGAGTAGCCCAGCTTCCTCTCACCCTGCGTGCCACGCCCAGGGCTCAGTGTTGTCTTTGTGCCTGAGCTCCAGGCTTGTTTCAGAAAGTCCTGGAGAATTGGCTTTCTGATATGAAGTGGAACCCTCCTAAGCCCAGTGAAAGACTGGCCCTTTCTGACAGGAGTGTTTGGAAATTTCCATCCTTGAAGTGAGGATAGAAATTTTGGCTTTGTCGACATCATCTCCTTGCCAGGACCACTCACTGGCTGAAGCTTCTCATTTAAATCCCCACTCCCTAGGGATACAGTCCAGGCACTGGCTCTTTACTCCAGGCACCCCGCCCCTTGCCACCCTACTCCCCTCATCCAACCCTATGATGAGCTCAGAGTACTGAGCGTCTCACATGCCCTTGGCCCTACTGGGATGGCGGGTGCACTCTCCCCTCCAGCTTACCCTGAAGAGTTAAAACCGGAGGAGGAGTTCACTGCTGCCTTTGAGTTATTTTGAGATGCAGTGGGGCTGCTGGTGTGGAGTCCTGAGCCAGGAGACGAAGGCCTGCTGTTATTCCCAGGGGAACAGGATGATGTGACTGAGGACAAGGAAAGGGGAAAACAATGCTGTGGGTCCTGGGACCTGGTGACATTGCCCTGCAGACACTTGATTCTCCGGCATATCCCCCAAGGGATCTCACCCTCTCCCTCTCCACCCATCTGCCCACCTCCTACCATGTTAGCATCAATGCCTGCACCCCGGGGCTCTCATCACAAGGCTCTTTGTGGCCCAGGCCCTAGAGAGTGGCACAGCTGGTTCTGCAAGTCCAAGACTTGCCAAACACAAGAAGGACACATGCCAAGATCATCCTACTCCTGGACACACCCTGGGCTGGGTATATGCAGCCCCAGACCAAGAAGTGGGAGGGGAAAAGGAAACAAGTAGCTTAGGAAAGGAAGAGAGGAAGAAAAAGAAAAGTGCAAGCCTCTCTAGTTTTCCCATCTCCACGGAGAAACAGCACAAGGTCTTCTAGAGACAGCTCTGAACTAGGAGCGAGGACACCTGAGTCTGGGTCCCAGGTCATCACTTAACAGCTCTGGGGCCTGTGGAAACTTACTTCACTTCCCTGAAACTCATTTTCTTCCTCTATAAAATGGCAGATTTGGATTAAACTGAACTCTTGTGCTGGGGATTCCCAGTGTTCCATGGCTAACCAAAAACCCACTGCCATTGAGTCGATTCCAACTCGTGGTGATCCCACGTGTACAGAGTAAAACTGCACTCCATAGGGTTTTCAAGGCTGTGACCTTTCAGAAGCAGATTACCAGGCCTGTCTTCTGCAGCACTGCTGAATGGATTCGAACCAACGACCTTTTGGTTAGCAGCCTGGCACAAATCGTTTGTGGCACCCAGGGAAGGACCTTTGTTCTGTGGATAGGGTGACGTATACTTTACTACCCAAATGAAGACACTTTCTAGAGTTGAAGGAGGTACTACTGATAATTCTCTCAGGACAAGAGACAGGTACTGGGACTCCTGGGCATACCTGTCATATGGTCAACCTATCGAATTCTATGAAACGCTGCAGGTACTTTTTGAAAAATAGAGTTCTGTATAAATTGATTTGGAAGCCCCTGCCTTCCTTCAGCCTTCCATTGAGCTCCTTTAGGAACGTGCAATGCGCTTGAGTGCTGAGAAGCGCTTTAATTAAAACCGAGCAAACAAGTAAGCACTTACTGAAACTTTGCTTACTCAGCGTTTCCCAAACTGACTTGATCACGGAACCCTGTCTTTCCCAGCACAGATTTTAATATCCTTTGAAGTACACTGAATGAATGCTGACTTAGGTAGGGACCTTTCGGGTCTAATGTCTCATTACCCCAAGGAATTCTTGTGTTGTTTAGAAACTTCATTTTAAAGCTTACCTGTTCCAGACATGGTGCTGTGGACAGGAGGGACAGAAAGGGGGCCCAGAGACCCCGAGGGAGAGACCTGAAAAACACCAGAAGCTTATAAATGCCAATCCCACTCCCTTTTCCAACCCTTTACCCTTTGCCCAGGATGCTGGGACCCAGACTCAGCAGAGACCAGAGCATGGCCTCCTTGATGATTTCTGAGTGCCAAAACTATACTCCATTCTCCCTTTCCTAGGAAGGTCTCGGGGCCAAGCACACACATCCATCTCCTGTTCTGGTCCTTTCCCGCAGCATCCTGGTGCCGTGATGCCTGGCCCTCCCCTCTCTCTACGTGCACCCTGGCAATGTTTCGGGACTGCTGGGTTGAAGGCCACTTTGCTTGAGGGCTCTGGTGTTAACAGGAGCAAGCCTTTTGGACCTCACTGCACAGATACTGCTCATTGCCTGGCTATTTTCCCTTCCCCATTTTTTCATTCTTCTAAGAATCCTGGAGTCCCTGGCTGCTGCAAACAGTTAACACACTTGGCTACTAACTGAAAGGTTAGCAGTTTGAGTCCACCCAGAGGGACTTTGGAAGAAAAGCCTGGTGATCTACTTCTGAAAAATCAGCCATGGAAAACCCTACAGAGCACAGTTCTACTCTGACACACATGGGGTTGCCCTAAGTCAGAATCAAGTTCATAGCCACTGGAAAAGAACCCCACCTCTGTTCAGGGTGGCCAAGTGCCCAGCCCTCAGGATCCTGTCTGGAACTTTCCTAGCCTGATAGATAACTGGGCCATGGACTCCACAGAGATAACTGAAGGAGCTGAACTTTGGTCTCTGAAACTTCATTTTGCCTCATAGTATCATCGACTGAGATTATTTGGAGAGGACATAATTGAGTGTAATCTCCCACACGGCTCAGGAATCTCCCCCTCGGTGTTACTATCTGACAAGCAGTAATCAAAAAAATGGGCTTTGGAGCCTGGGGAGATCTGGGTGTGAGACCTGCCTGCACCACAGGCCATCTGTACAACTTTGCGCAAGTTACCTCACCCAGTAAGATTCAGTGTTCTCATCTGTAAAATAGCAGGAATGCCTCCCTTCTGTTTTCTTTTAATTAAGATTTAATGAGATAATATCCATAACGCTCCCAACCCAATGCCTGGCAAAGAGTTCCAGCTAGTTAAATGTTAGCTCCTTCCCTCCTGAAGGAAGCTGTCTACTGTTGTATGTCTCTGGTGTTATTTTTGCGCTGACACCTGCAGACTTTCTCTCCCCCTTACTCTTCTCAAGCTGACATGGGAAGTGTTTTCAAAGGACAGCGATTTGGTATGTTCCATCCCGCCCCCCCACAGACTATTTGGAACCTCCCATTTTAACAGGATGCAGCATGTACTCATTTCCTAATTAATCAGCAATGCTTCTCACTTCTTTCGTTTACCTTTCCTTTTACACTGAGTCTCCTTTGTAGGCTGGGGGCCCACGAACGGTGGACATGGGTGTGGGGCACCACCTGGGAGGGTGGCAGAGTGGTAAGAGATGGTAGCAATAATCTCCCTCCCTCTTCTCCTTCTATCCCTGCTGCCACACCCAAGAAATTTGTTGTTGTTTTTAAATAAATAAGAATGTATTTAGTCTTTGTGACCGGCTTCTTCTGTTTCCTTCCAGAGACAAGCTATGCAAATATGCCAGCATTCGTGTACATGTACCTTGCCCTGTTTTTTATATAAAAGGTAGCATTCTGCCCACAAAGCTCTGCGCTATTTTGCCTATTTCATTCCATGTTCGCTTAACCACGTGCCTCGGAGATCATTTTATATCAGAAGCGGAAGAAAAGAGGTGCGAATCCCAAGGTGTGTGAGACCTGAGAAGATTAGAACTTTTTTTTCTTTCAGTCTTAGGTGAGGCAGCAAAGGGTCAAAGCTTAAGGTAGGTGGGAGGAGAGGAAGCAATTAAAGAACAGGTCAGCTGCTCATTATTCTCCCTTGTGGGCTGTCCCCTTCCTTCATGACCCTATCACAGTCCTAGTGTCATTACTGATTTAATGCCATTCTCCTCCCTTAGGCTGTAGGCTTCCTGAGGCCCGGAGAACACCTGAGGATCCCCAGTGCCTACCACAGTGCCTAGAACTCTGCAGTACCCAGTGAGCATGTGCTGACTGAACGATGATAAGGAAGGACTCCTTCATGGCTCCCAAACACCTCCCACAGCTTCTCTCCATGTTGGCGTCCTGGGCTGGGATTGAAGCAAAGCAAAAACCTCCCTCCCATCTGCTCTAAACAAAGCCCCATCTTTGAAAAGCTCTTATGACATGGCATGGCCTACCCTGCCCTACCTGCCCTCCAGCCCCTGCCTGCCACTCCAGCCTTGGCATTCACACTCTCTTTCACTGCCTGGGTTCCAGCCCATTCCAGCCTTCCATGCTTTCTCCTCACCACACCCCAGCCTCAGGGCTTTTGGACACACTGTTTCCTCTGCTTAGAATGTTTTTCTCTACACTCATTTTCCCCTGCCCCCACTACAGCCCCTTTGCCCATTAATGTCTACTCACTCTTTTGGTGTCAGTTTAAACATTGTTCCTTGAAGAAGCCCCTGACTCCCCAGACTAGGTTGTTGTTGTTGTTAGGTGCCGTCGAGTCAGTTCCGACTCATAGTGACCCTATGCACAACAGAAAGAAACACTGCCTGGTCCTGCACCATCCTCACAATCATTGTTATGCTTGAGCTCATTGATGCAGCCACTGTGTCAATCCACCTCATTGAGGGTCTTCCTCTTTTCCGCTGACCCTGTACTCTGCTAAGCATAATGCTCTTCTCCAGGAACCGATCCCTCCTGACAACATATTCAAAGTACGTAAGACACAGTCTTGCCACCCTCGCTTTTAAGGAACATTCTGGTTATACTGCTTCTATGATAGATTTGTTCATTCTTTAGGGAGTCCATGATACATTCAGTATTCTTTGCCAACACCACAATTCAAAGGTGTCAATTCTTTTTCAGTCTTCCTTATTCATTGTCCAGCTTTCACATGCATATGACGCGATTGAAAATACCATGGCTTGGGTGAGGCGCACCTTAGTCTTCAAGGTGACGTCTTCGCTTTTCAACACTTTAAAGAGGTCCTTTGCAGCAGATTTACCCAATGCAATTCGTCTTGACTGCGGCTTCCGTGGCTTTTGATTGTGGATCCAAGTAAAATGAAATCTTTGACAACTTCAATCTTTTCTCCATTTATCATGATGTTGCTCATTGGTCAGTTGTGAGGATTTTTCTTTTCTTTATGTTGAGGTGTAATCCAAACTGAAGGCTGTGGTCTTTGATCTTCATCAGTAAGTGCTTCAAGTCCTCTTCACTTTCAGCAAGCAAGGTTGTGCCATCTGCATAACACAGTTTGTTAATGAGTCTTCCTCCAATCCTGATGCTCCATTCTTCTTCATATAGTCCAGCTTCTTGAATTATTTGCTCAGCATACAGATTGAATAAGTATGGTAAAAGGATACAACCCTGATACACACCTTTCCTGACTTTAAACCGCTCAGTATCCCCTTATTTTGTCCAAACAACTGCCTCTTGAGCTATGTAAAGGCTCCTCATGAGCACAATTAAGTGTTCTGGAATTCCCATTCTTCGCAATGTCATCCATAGTTTGTTATGATCCACACAGTTGAATGCCTTTGCATAGTCAAAAAAACACAGGTAAACATCCTTCTGGTATTCTCTGCTTTCAGCCAGGATCCATCTGACATCAGCAATGATATCCCTGGTTACACGTCCTCTTCTGAAACCAGCCTGAATTTCTGGCAGTTCCCTGTCAATATACTGCTGCAGCCATTTTTTAAATGATCTTCAGCAAAATTTTGCTTGCATGTGATATTAATGATATTGTTCTACAATTTCCGTATTAAGTTGGATCACCTTTCTTTGGAATAGGCATAAATATGGATCTCTTCCAGTCAGTTGGCCAGGAAGCTGTCTGCCATATTTCTTGGCATAGACGAATGAGCACCTCCAGCGCTGCATCCATTTGTTGAAATATTTCAGTTCACATGCCATCAACTCCTGGAGCCTTGTTTTTCACCAATGCCTTCAGAGCAGCTTGGACTTCTTCCTTCAATCAGTACCATCGGTTCCTGATCATATGCTACCTCTTGAAATGGTTGAACATCGACTAATTCTTTTTGGTATAATGACCCTGTGTATTCCTTCCATCTTCTTTTGATGCTTCCTGCATCGTTTAATATTTTCCCCATAGAATCCTTCACTATTGCAACTCGAGGCTTGAATTTTTTCTTCAGTTCTTTCAGCTCGAGAAACGCTGAGCGGTTTCTTCCCTTTTGGTTTTCTATCTCCAGCTCTTTGCACATGTCATCATAATACTTTACTTTGTCTTCTCGAGCTGCCCTTTGAAATCTTCAGTTCTTTTATTTAATCATTTCTTCCTTTTGCTTTAGCTGCTCGACATTTGTGAGCAAGTTTCAGAGTCTCCTCTGACATCCATCTTGGTCTTTTCTTTCCTGCCTTTTCAATGACCTCTTGCTTTCTTCATGTTAGGTTAGGTTAGGTTAGGTCACCCCAATACCTGTGCGTCTTCTCTGAAGCCTTCATTACAAATAATCCCCCCAAAACCTCTGTTGCCCTTGAGTCCATTCAGACTCATACCTTACAGGATAGAGTAGAACTGCACCATAGAGTTTCCAAGGAGCAACTGGTGGATTCAAACTGCCTACCTTTTGAGCAGACAAGCTCTTAACCACTTCACCACCAGGCCCCTCATTACAAACAGCATTTGTTTAATGTGTGTTTTCCCTACTAGACTGTAAGTAGGGACCACATGTGCCTTATGTACTACTGTATCCCTAGCACTGAGCATATAGGAGCTGCTCAATAAATATTTAAGAAAGGAATGAATAATGGTTGTCATGTTGTCTCTAACTTAAAATTTTCAATAGTTTCTCACAGCTTTTAGGGTAATTTAGCATTCATGGCCCATTCCAATCCAGCCCTTATCAACTTCTGCAAATCTTAGTTCCAAACCGTTGGCTCCCGCCAGACTACGATGCTCACGAGTCCCCAAATACATCATGTTGTTTTATAATTCCGTGTCTTCTCCCAGACTGTTCCCTCTGCCTGGTATGCTGTTCTTCTTGCAAACTCCTAATTTGTACAAATTAGGCATCAGCCCTCCCTGGCCCCATTCTGATTTAGGCATCTTTCATCGGTGTTCATATACCACTCCTACAGGGCTCCTCCCTGTCCATCATCCCTCGCATCTACTTGGTTGCAATTTCTTGACTTTCTGGCTCCTCCTCAGTTTCTTCCCTTGATCCTCTTCTTTTGCTCTCCCTCAAATGCTGGTGTTCCCCAGGTTTTAGACCTGACACTTCCTCTTTTCTTCTTGTGTACAAAGTCCATAGGTGAGCTCCTTCTCACCCAGGATTTCAATTACCCCACTTGTATGGTTATGATGCTCCAATCCATGTCTCAACCCTAGCCTTCTCTCCTGACCTCTAGACCATAATCCCAAGTGTCCACAGACATTCCCACTTCGGTGTCCCACAGGCCTCACTATACATAGTAATGGTGTAAAGAACTGAAACCATCACCTTGTCCTACTCCCAGATGAGATTCTCTTCATGTTTGCTTGCTCCATAGACGGCATCACCGTCAACCGATCAGCCCAGCCTGAATGCTGAGAGTCATTCCAGATTATTCTCTACCCTCCAGCACTCTCCCTGCTCCCACCCAGTTCCTAATTCATTAACCAAGACCAAATAATTTTCCCTTCTAATTATCTCTTGAATCTCTCCCGTCTCTCTCATCCTTACTACACGGCTTTGCTTCAGCCCTTATTATTTCCCTTTTGGATAAGCGCAGTCACACCCTAACTGGTCTCTCTACAGGCAATCTTGTGCCTCTCAAAGCCATCTTCTCTGCTGCAGCCAGAGGGATAATTCTAAAAAGCAAATCTGATCATGTCAACGCCCAGCTTTAAAATCCTTCGGTGATTCCCCAAAGCCTTCAAGTTCCTTAGCATTGTACACAGTCCCTCCACAACCGGGCCCCTGCTTCTCTGTCTAGCACCATCTTTCCACATTCCTCCACACAGAGCCACATGCAGTTCCTTGGATGTGCCATACGTTCTCCCTGCTCCATCCTACTGTCCTCGTACTTTCCCCTACTGAGAACTTCACCTCCCACTTGTTTGGCTCTTCACTCCTTCTTTTCCTTTTAGACTCAGCTCAAGTGTTAATTATCTCCTTGGGGAAGCCTTTCCTAACCACCACCTCCCAAGACTCTGTTAGCTGCTGCTCCTGCAAAAATTATCATGTTGTTTGTCATTTGTTTATTTGCCTCTCTCCTCTGCTAGGCAGTGAGGTCCTTTGGGGAGGGAACAAGTAGTATTTATCTTTGTATCCCCAGTACTTGGAATAAAGTCCAATATATAGTAAATCCCAATAAATGTTTGGTGAAAGAATGGACAATGGTGTGGGTTTTATGAAGCACTTATGTCCTACCCCTGACAAGGCTGAATCACACCATCATTGGGTGTTGAAGGCGTCCCTGGGTGGTGGAAATGGTTAATGCTCTCAACTGCTAACCAAAATGTTGGAGGGTCAAGTATACCCAGAGGTGCCTCAGAAGAAAGGCCTGATGATCTACTTTCAAAAAAGCAGCCACTGAAAATCCTATGGAGCACAGTTCTACTAGGACACACATGGGGTCACCATGAGTCAGAATCGACTCACAGGCAATTGGTTTGGTTTTGGTTTTGAGTGTTGAAAGGCTCAGGGACAATATCGCTATGCCTAACTCCCTTAACCTTCAAACTTCATCATCCCTGGGGATGGAGAAGAACCATCTCTCCCCTGGATGAAGAAGGCTTTCTACTCCTTGGACTTCTACGTCTGCCTGGGATGCCAAATTATTCTCAGCCCTGACTTCTCCCTTGAACATTTGTCATGGATTGAATCGTATCCCTCAAAAGTATGTGTCACAGTGGTTAAGCTCTCAGCTGCTACCCAAAATGTTGGCAGCTGGAACCCACCAACCAACCACTCTGTGAAAGATTTATAGCCTTGGAAACCCTATGAGGTGGTTCTACTCTGTCCTATATGGTTGCTATGAGTCATCATAGACTCTGAGGCAATGGGGTTTTTTGTTTTCTTTTCTGTTATGTTAATGAGGGCAAACGAGAGTAGCGTATGTCCTAAACCTAATCACTTCTGAATGAGAAAATGACCAGAACAGACACACAGACACACACGGGGAAGAAAGATGTCAAGGATCACCAGCAGATGCCAGAAACTAGAAAAGAGGCTCACAGAAGGAACCAACACAGTCAAGACCTCGATTTGGACTTTTAGCCTCAAGAACTATGAGAAAATAACATTTCTGTTCTTTAAAGCCACCCTCTGTATTTCTGTTACAGAAGCACTAAAAACCAGGTAACTAAAATACTTACGTTAAATGATAAAATAGGATATGCTTAAAAAAAGTATGTGTCAACTTGGTTAGGCCATGATTCCCAGTATTCCGTGGTTGTCCTCCATTTTGTGATTTTCCTATGTGTTATAAATCATAATCTCTGCCTGTGGCTAAAGTGGATTAGGGTGGGACGCAACACCCTTGCTCAGGTTACATCCCTGATCCATTGTAAAGGGAGTTTCCCAGGGGTGTGGCCTGCACCACCTTTTATCTTACAACAGGTAAAAGGAAAGGGGAGCAAGCAGAGAGTTGGGGACCTCCTACAACCAAGAAAAAGAAGCACGGGAGCAGAGTGCATCCTTTGGACTGAGGGTTCTTGTGTGGAGAAGCTCCTAGTCGAGGGGAAGACTGATGAGAAGGACCTTCCTCCAGAGCAGAGAGAGAGAGAAAGCCTTCCCCTGGAGCTGACACCCTGAATTTGGACTTCTAGACTGTGAGAAAATAAATTTCTGTTTGTTAAAGGCATCCACTTGAGGTATTTCTGTTACAGCAACACTAGATGACTGAGACAATGTTAGAATCACATGCACAACTGCCTACTTGACATTTCCTCTTGGATGCCTAGTAGGCATCTTCAACTTACTATAACCAGTCCCAAATTCTTAATTTTTTCCCTCAAACCTGCTCTTCCTAAAGTTTTCATTGTCTCAAAAAATGGCAGTGCCTTCTACCAACCAGTCGCTCAGGCCAAATCCCTAAAGTCATTGTTACCCCATTTCTCATACCCCATATGTGACCTAACAGCACAGCTTATTGGCTCACCAGTTGAAATATATCCAGAATCCAACCAACCACTTCTCCTTACCACCACCGTGAGCACCCTAGCCCGGGCCACCACCACTCTCAGCCTGATTATTGCCATCCTCCTAGCTAGACTTCCCACATCCACAGGCTTCCCACCCCGCAGCCAGTGTAGCCAGATCATGCTTCTCTACTCACAGCTCTCCGATGGCTCCTTAACTTTCCCAGGTTCAAAGCCCGGGTCCTTTCAATGGCCTCCAAGATCGTCCCTGTTACTTCCCTAACTTCATCTCCTACTTCTCTCCCCCTTCTTCACTCTGCCCCAGTTACACTGGCTTCCTTGCTGTCAGTCAAACATGCCAGGTCTTTTCACTTGCTAATTCCTCTGCCTGGAACTCTTTCCCCCAGATATCCACATATTTCATTTCCTTACAACATTTAGATCTCTGCTTAAATGTCACCTTCTCAGGGAGATCCTCTTTGACCTCCCTATTTAAAAACCATCTCTCCACCATCACTTTCTATCTCCTTACGCTTCTTTAAAAACAAAAAAAAAAAACCAAACCCACTGCCGTTAAGTTGATTCTGACTCATAGCAACCCTATAGGACAGAGTAGGACTGCCCCGTAGGGTTTCCAGGGAGTGGCCGGTAGATTTGAACTGCCAACCTTTTGGTTAGCAGCCGAGCTCTTAACTACCGAGCCAGGGCTTCTTATTTTTTCTTTATATTATATATATTTTATATACAGTCTTTATTTGCTTATTAGTTTCCTGTATGCCTCCTTCAACCCTCCAGCCACCATCTCCACCTAATGGAGAAGACCTTTTACCTTCCAGACATTACTTTCCTCAGTGCTTGGCATGCAAGCAGGCTCCTGGCCACTCACCAGCCGGGAATTGTAGATGGACGACTTGATGGGTGTAGCCACAGGGCAGTTGATTCGCTTCTCTTTTTGGCGACGGTTGCAGAACCAGACCCTCACTACCTCCTTCTCCATGGACAACTGCTCTGCGATCATGGAGATCTCCTCTGAGCTGGGCTTTGGATTCTACAGGGATAGGAGGGCCAGAGTATGGTCAGGAGGCAAAGGGTCCAGGAGTAGCGATAAGGGACAGATGTTTTAAGGAAGCAGGATAGAACAACAGACAGATTAAAGGCTTTAAAGTCAGACAGACCTAGGATGGAATACTGCCTTTATCAGCTACTTACTGTGTGTCCTTAGGAAACTTTCTTAACCTCTCTGAGTCTCAGTTTTATCATCCATGAAATGGGAATAATAATGCCTACCATGTAGGACTATACAACAACAAACTATAGTGAGAATTAAATGAGAAAATGCATATAAAACTGGCAAAAATAGGGCCTGCCATGGAGCAGAGGCTCCATAAATGTCGGTTCTGTTCTCCCACTGTGTCCTTCACAAACAGTTCTGAAGAGAGGGGGTCCACTGATGAGTTATGTGGGGCAGGCACAATCCCTAGAACCCATGCTCCTTTCTGTGTTCTTTCCTCAGAACCTGGTATCCTTCTCCTTTCTCATTTCTTCCCATCCTCCTCCATCTAAATAGGAGGTGACAAAGCTAAAACACACGGTCCCAAGACTGTAGGATGTATATACAGAATACAAAGGTGTCATTCCCTTGTTCTGACTCCTCTCACTCTGTCTTTGATCTCTGCCCCCTCCCTCCCTTCTACACCTTAATCTTACCGCTCTGAGAAACCTAATCGGAAGGAAAAGCCAGCTCCCATCAGCACGCCAGCAAGATGTGGCCACCAAACCCTTCAGCCAGGTGCCCTGACGACCTGCTGCAGGGGTTGAAGTCCTGAAGGCCTGGGGCCTGCAAGATTGGACTAGGCCATGGGCCTGTCCTTTAGGGACCTGTGTGGTGGGGATGGAGGCTCTGGAGGCTGGTACCTAAGGGATCCTGACTAACAGCCATTTGGACTACACCTGTTTTCCCCCCATTCCCTCCCCCAGCTCCAACAGGGCTCATGTGTGATATTATTAGCTTCCACATACTGGCTCAAGAATATACTTTTGCTACAAGTTAAAAAAAAAGTATGTGTTGGTTTTTTGGTTTAACAGTGCGATTGGGGTGGTGGATATTTTTCATTCTATTTCCCTTCCTGTATTTTTCAAATTCCTACAATTTATCACCTTTGAATACAAAACATACCTCATAGAAAGTAAGGAATTTATATACGGTATTCTGGTTTTGTTCCCTTTTCCTCAGCTAAACTCTCTTCTGGAACCCTATATCTTATCCTTTAAAGCTCTCAGTGAAAGGGAACAACCAAAAAAACTGAACCCTTTGCCGTCGAGTTGATTCCAACTCGTAACGACCCTATAGGACAGAGTGGAACTGCCTCGTACGGTTTCCAAGGAGCGGCTGGTGGATTTGAACTGCCGACCTTTTGGTTAGCAGCCAAATGCTTACGTGAGAGAGACAGTGGGCCACAAATAGATGTCAGGGCAAGAAGGGGGAAGAAGTTTCTGGAATCTGAAATGAAGAACAGCTTTTGACTCAATAGACTACTCTCAGTGGCCTGGACACTTGGAGAGGGAGGGTGTTTTGCTTCCTAACCATTTCCAAGGGCAGGTGTGTGTGTGGGGAGGAGCTGGTACCTAAGGGGCCTGTGCTCTGGCAGGCCATTGGCCAGGTACACGCCTGCTAACCCACCTGTGGAGGGTGGCCTGCCCACTCCCACCAAAAGGAGTTGCTTACATCTTGAAATCTCTTCTCCAGAGTCAGGCGGATATTGGTCTCAATGCTGGTCCGTTTCTTCCTCTTCCTCCCAAATACTTCACTGAGGGTGGGGTAAGAGCTGGGGGTGCTCACTGAGGAGTCTGAAGGAGAGGACTCTGTAGGAAAGTGGAGTAGCAAAGAAAGTCAGAGAAGGGGATGAGAGGCTGGTTCAGGCCCTGTTTTGGTGGGCTTGAGGTCCAATAACCCTTCCCAGTGGGTTCTGCAGTGGCATTTTCAGGAGTAGCCCCTTTCCCCCAGCAGGGGAAAAGAACAGACTGAGAATCCTGCTTCTCCTCACTGTTCTGGGCAAAGATCCTCCATGCCTTCAACAGCAGCATCTCCAATGTTTGCAGTCATGGTTCAGGGGAGCCCAGACATCAGTGGCATGTGTGGGTGTGAGTGGGTACAAGCAGGGCTTCTACAAGTAACAGTCACAAGTCTGTTTTTTGTAAACACGCCTGGATGTGAATACCAAGTAAAATGTGAACTGGCACTCTGAGCTAAAATCCCTGGCATTTGGCAGTAGAGTACTGGTGCTAAAGCAATCTTCTCACCATTGGAAGTGTTGGAGCTGAGGATGTAGGAGCAATAGGTAGGGATAGTCCCTTAGGAAGGACCCAGGCATCAGTTGGGAGTCACACTAGAGGTGATCTCTGAGGTCCTTTCCTAAAGATTATAACATGTTATGATAATTTCTCTCATTTCAGTGCCTCAAGAAAAGCTGCTGAAGGGACAGCCTGTTGGGGGCAGCTTCCTTGTCCCTCTCCCATGTTTCCATGTGGAGGAACTTCCATGAGGGTGACACTCTTGTCTGCCCACCCTACTGTTTCCTCCCTCTCCACAGTCACCACAAATCCATGTGTGTCCATTGAATAGAGCCAAGCCCTGGGAATCGACTCTGCTTCTTCCCTCTACTACTAGACCAGTGGTCCTCAGCCAGGGGCTATTTTGCTCCCCTCCCTCCAGGAGACATTTGGCAACGTCTAGAGATATTTTTGAGTGTCTCAACTGGGAGGGGGTGCTACTGGCATCTTGTGGGTAGAGGCCAGGGATGTTGCAAGACAGCCCCCACAACAAAGAATTATCCAGCCCAAAATGTCAGTAGTGCCAAAGTTTAGAAACTCTGATCTAGGCCTGTTTCAGATGCAATCTGGTGGGTGTCTCTGCTCTGCAGACCCAAACTTTGTCTCTAGTGAGCTGCCCTAAGGTCTAGGCTGGGCAGATCTGGGGTAGGAATGGAAGTGGGGGCAAGTCTTTTTGGCCACAGATCTAAAGTCTGTGTCCTCCAAAGCAATAAAGCTGACGTTTTCATCTCCACTTGCTATCTCCTGAGTCTTACCTCTCAGTTGGTTCCAGACTCAGGAGGAAAAGAAAAGGGTGTTATGTATCGATCCCCTAAGGTCCCCAAACAGCCATGTCACTAGCCCTTTCACTGCAGAATCCTCCAGGGCTCCATCCATCTCATTTCCCTGGGGCCTACCTGCATCATTCAGCCACTTCTCCAGCAGTGGCTTGAGCTTGCACATGTTCTTAAAGCTCAGATTGAGGGCCTCAAATCGTGAAATAGTAGTCTGGCTGAAGTCATTGCCATATAGCTTTCCCATTGCCAGCCCCACGTCTCCCTGTGCATGGGGATCAAGAGGGAGAAACATGAGAGACAGGCTCCTCCCCCTCTTTGCCCACATCCGCCTCCCCCAGCACCTATCACACACCCACTCACATTGCATCAGCTCTTTTCCAAGTCTTTTCCCTCTCAGATGGAGAACTGGTTTATTTTTCTCCCTAGACTCAAAGTTGGCCATGCTCATGTGCCTGGACCCTTGCCTGGCTCTGGTTTCTCTCCCCTCTCCCAGCACCGGCCTCAGTTTTCCCGCCAATGGCAACTCTGCCCTATACTCAGGAACACAGGGACACTATGGGCTTGCCTCAAACACATCAAGCCTCAGGTTGCTCTTGACACCTGCTCTTGGGAAGCCAAGTAACCTCTCATTGAATTCAATTTCTTTCAGCTGCTTCCCCAAAACCAAACCTGTGTGAATCCCAGCTTGATGCGCCTCTGTTTGAAGGTCTTGGCAAACTTCTCCAGCTCCTCGAGGTCACTGGGCTCATCGGCCCCTCCAGAACTGGGCAGATGCTTGGGCACTGGGAGATGCTGGGGTGATTCCAGATGGGGTTCTAAAGAAGATCCTGACAGCCCAGGGCGCCCAACAGCCTAATAGGAAACACATGCCAAGCTGATAACCAAACATTCAATAGGTCAAGTGGCATTTTCTGCTATTTCTCGCCAGTAGGCCCACTTAAAGGATGACAGGTCTCTGGGTACATTCGATTCCTATTTTTTCGATGATGTGAAAGCGTCATCGTTTCTGTGAAGGTTTCGCAAATAGCTAGAATAGCTAAGATAGAAACAGCAGGAGTGTAGAATGGGGAGGTGGCCTTTCTGGGTTTTAGTCTATGACTCACTGTTTGACTCTGTGCAGGTAACTTCCTCTTTTCAGTTTTCCACCATAAAAGGAGCTAGCAGAGTTGTTTACAGATTCCAAAAACAAATTTCAGAATGGAATAAGGAAAGGGTTGTTTGTCTTGCCTGTTCTTTTCCACAAAGCAGGGTAACTGAAGTATTCGACAAGTGTTAATGGAAGGTAACAGGACATCTGAGTACACGTTACACTAAAAGAAGTTCCATAAAAACCATTTCAAACTCTAATGACTGCCATTGTACTTTCAAGACCACCATTTTCTTTCATGAGAGTGTTTTTTGTTTTTGTTAGTCAAAGGCAGTCCAGTGCTATCTAACATGTACCTTAATCTCATTCATGGTTCTCCAGAGACATTCTTCCTTTAGTTGATTTTCACAAGAAAATGTACCCTTTAACCTAGAATTCATGGTGTGCCCTTTCGGGGTTAGGAATGAATCCAACTCTTGGAAACATCCATCTTTCCACAAAGACAGAGTGGAGCCCAAGTCCAGGGGTCCAGCCATTGTATCCAGCCCCGGGACCACTGCCCATGTAGATAACCTGGGCTGAATCCACCCTCTTCTTTCTCCTTCGCAGTGTACTTGCTCCTTAAAAAAAAGAAACCAAACCCGGTGCCGTCGAGTCGATTTCAACTCATAGCGACCCTATAGGACAGAGTAGAGCTGCCCCCCTCAGAGTTTCTAAGGAGCGCCTGGTGGATTTGAACTGCCGACCCTGTAGTTAGCAGTTGTAGCACTTAACCACTATGCCACCAGGGTTTCCACTTGCTTCTTAGACTGGAGTTAATTTTCTGCCCTCTCTCTTACAAAATATTCAGGTTTACCATTCAGATAGGCATCCTTACGATGAAGATGGTAAAAGGACCAGAGAGAGAAGTTAAGGAAGTTTTTCCCCTATGAAGGGCCTTTTTGAACAGAACTGTTTGAAACCAACATGGATTCAAACCTGTTTTGGGTCCAAATCAGACGCTCAGGACAAAGCCTCAGTCCTCTTTGATCCTTCCTTTTAATTAGTTCATTTGTTCTTTCACTTGCGAAGTACTTATTGAGTTCTCTGCTCGATCCTTCCCCACCCTCCACATCCATTTGATGGTCATATAGTATCCATTCAACTTCTCCAAATATCTCCTGGTCCACCCACTCCTCTCTGTGTTATTGCCACAGCCCTAAGCCAGGCCCTTATTAAACTGCCCCAGGCTGATCTCAATAATCTTCTAAATGATCTTTCTGCTTCCAGTCTCCTCCTGCTCTAATATTATAAGACATGAATGTTGATCTTGAATACTCTGTGAGATCTCTTCCCACTTTAAATCTACGGTCACGACAGTCTGAGGAGAGCAGCCAGTAGGAGGTGGAAGAGCAGCTTAGGACTCTGGTGTCCCCATTTCTTTAACCACTAGATGGCACCATCGCCCTTCCAGGCATCTTCAGTGGGCTCTCTAGCCCTCTCTAAGCCAGAGCTCTCAGTGAGCCAAGGGGACCTTACCACAGAGAAGCTGCGTTACCATCTCTGCAGTCGTTCCCTTCTATTCTGCGTATCCACCTGCATAGAGCCATCTCATACAGCCGTGCAGATCATTAACTGCAGAGAAGCACCCAGGTGAGGGGAAGAGAGACAGCTAAGACACAGCTCATGCTGCTGTCACCAAGCTGTGCATCTGAGCACGAGACTGCATCTGGCCAGAGGAAGAGGACCGTTTTCCTAATTGGCAAAAAGGTGCTGTGTGGAACCCGCTTAGCTCTGCAAATGGCCCCACTCCCAGACCTCGGTCGGCTTGACCCTCAAGTGTGCCCACAGCAGGAGACATTCTAGAATGGTGAGCCTTAAGAGAGGTCCAGAGGGCATTGGTGGTTCAGGGCTAGAATTCTCACCTTCCATGCTAGAGACCCAGGTTTGATTCTGGGCCAGTGCACCTCATGCGCAGCCAGCACCCCTATGTCAGTGGAGGCGTGTGTGTTGCTATGATGCTGAACGAGTTTCAGTGGAGCTTCCAGACTAAGAAAGACTAGGAAGAAGGGCCTAGCAATCTACTTCTGAAAAATCAGCCAGCAAAAACCCTATGGATCAGAACAGTCTGATTTGCCACTGATCATAGGGATGGCGTAGGACTGGGCAGTGTTTTGTTCTGCTGTACATGGGGTCGCCATGAGTTGGGGCCATCTCGATGGTAGTGAACAACAGCTACAAGAGAGGTCCAGAGGTAAGAGACATAACCTGTGGCCTTGTGGTCTCAAGACGTCAGGCCTATGATAGTCTGGTCTCCTCCTCAGGGCTGGAGAGCACCTAGGCAGAGCGGATGGTCAACTTGGCGTACCTGGAAAGTTAGCTGACCTCTAGTTCTCAGACGAGTGATGCTAGGGTCGGATCAGGGATGGAACCAAGTGGCTGCAATGCAAAGCAGGCTAGCCTGGGCATCCAAATCTCTGGGTTCTAATTGTGGCCCCACCATTGATGTTGGGTAAATCGTCTCTCTGACTGGGGCCTGAATTTCCCCACGTGTGAACAGGGATAGTCCCCTGACATTCCCTCTGCCCGGAGGGGTAAGTGCCCTGCCAAGGGGGTGGGAGAAAGACCCATGAGCAGAGACCTTCCTAGAGGAAACAGGAAGAAAGAGTTTGTTTACCTGGGACGTAAGGCCTGGCCCCGTCTGAGGGAGGAGGAGACTGCTTTGTTGCTGTGGAAAGGGGAGAAGATTTGGCTGCAGACCTGGGTGGGAGGGGAGGGACAAAGGCACAAACAGATAAAATCCAGGCCATCTGAAAGACGTGCTGTACAGCTTCGGAACCGTGATAACTGCCCCCACCCCCTGCTACCTAATCAGGTCCCTCAACCCACCTCGAGTCTTGTGGAGAGGCCTACACGGGCACTGCCAGGCATTGCCACACACAGGTGGAGGCGAATCAGACATAAGGATAAATAGAGATGTAAACAGTAGTCCCCAAACCAGTCCTTCTGCTTGCCCGCCCACCTACTGCCTGCCCACCTGGAAAGGTGCAAAGGAGGGTCAAGACAAGCTACTCTGGGATCTGATAACCAGGGCTGAAGAAATCCAAGAGGGGAGGAGACGCCAAAGCGGGTGACTGCTGAGAATTCAAGCTGGAGCAGAGGATTTCAGTTTTTCCTGCAGGACAAGTAGCTGGGATGGCTGCAAAGGCCCAGCTGAATCTGCAAGGATGTCAGACCCAAGAGCTGGGGCCGTACAGCTTCAAATGGCAGTGGGCCATTGGCCAGAGACTCATTGCAAAACCAGGATGTTTTATACATTGGAGCATGGGAGGGAGGGCTGAAAAAGAAGGGAAGCTCAGGGTCCCAAGGGTCTCTGGAAGCTCCACCTGGTGGCATGGACTCTACCTGCTTGTTGCTACCTAATCAGGTCCCTCAACCCACCTTGAGTCTTCTGGAGAAGCCTACATGGGCACTGCCAGGCATTGCCACATACAGGTGGAGCAATGGGACCTAATTCCCCTTCCGTATTTAGGAAAACTGTCCGAGAAGGCCATGGCAGGTGGCCACCCTCTTGGGAGGGGCACAACAAGGACCTCTCACTCTCACTGCAGGAATGGGGCCACCGAACCATCAAAGCAGATAACAGGCATGGGTCACCCCAACTACTCTGCACAGTGGAGAACCTTGGGCTATCTGCTGTCCCTAAGCTGTTTTGGGTCTCTGATTTAGAAAACCTGTTGATACTGACCTTTATGCTCCTCATTCTAAAAAAGGCAGGCCTTAATTTTTCCTTATTAAAATAAATAAGCAAGAAAGAGGGTCAGGAAGTCTGAATTACTAGTGGTAATTCTACCATTTATATTGCATTTTGAAATGCACAAAGTCCTTTCACCTGCATTATTTCAAATACCCTCAATAACCTTGGGAGGTAGAGTTTTACAATTCTCTCATTTTTATGGAAGAGGAAATGGAAGCTCAGAGTGGTTAGGTACATCTCCCAAGGTTACACAGCCACTAAGCGATTTTCTTACCAACCAGGTTTTTAGACTCCAAATCTTGAACTTTTTTTTTCCCTTGCATCATATGCTGACCTTCCAAGAAAATATAAAATTAACCTTTATCTTCCCTTTCCTACCCCAGAAATATGATGTGTATTGATTAGCCAAAATAAACACTTGAAAGGAAATTTCAAACATGTTGTCATCCGTCATCATCACCATCACATTCAGAATGCCTTGGAAGCTAAAGATAAGGACTCTGAGCGGGTAGGTGCTAAGGAAAGACGAGAGAGTTGCATTTTGTTTGAATTCTGGATTTCCAAGGCCTCTACTTGGGACTTGTACAGCAGACGTGAGAGATTTTCTTTCCCCATCACTTCTGGCCCTAAAAAGGCCCTAGTAGGTGGCTAAAAAAAAAAAAAAAAAACCCAAACCCGTTGCCATCGAGTTGATTCCGACTCATAGCGACCCTATAGGACAGAGGAGAACTGCCCCACAGAGTTTCCAAAGAGCACCTGGCGGATTCAAACTGCTGACCTCTTGATTAGCAGCCATAGCACTTAACCACTATGCCACCAGGGTTTCCCCCATAGGACAGAGTAGAACTATTGTTATGAATATCCTTATCTGTTCTCTGGTAGTGAATTTCCCTGCCAAAGAAAACCTGAAAATCCTCTCACAGCCTGTGGGCGGCACTGCTGCTCTACCCAGAGTCAAAGAGACGCTTCCGGAGGTGAGTCTGAGTTCTTGTCCAGGAGAGCTTTCCAAGGAATTAGGACTTATCTGGACTACATTTCCCAAGGAGCTTCTCCTTCCTTGTCCCCCACTCCTCCTTTCCACCTTCAGTCTCAACTCTCCGTGAAATTGAAGCAGGAGGCTAGGAGAGGAGGTAAAGAAGGAGACTAAGCCTGGAGGGGCCATTCCAGGGTCTCTTAGGCCCCAAGGTGGCCAAGCTGGTCTGAAAACCAGAGGGTGAGTGACCCACTGTGCTCCGCACTTGGGCCCCTTCACCCAGCAAGCAGCAGCTGGTCCTTCATTGGACTGGCTCCGTATGGAACTCCCCAGGGCTCTTACCTTGCTGACCAGGCTGGGTCTGAGAAAGCAGGAACTGGGATACAGACTGTAAGTGGCTGGGAACCAGCACCAGCTGTTGTAGTGGATGGAGGGAAGTCATGTCCTGCACGTGTGGAGATAAAGACATCATCGAATGATCTAGCTCGGGGTGCCGGCCTCATCTGCAGATTGCTGACCTGACACATGTATTAGGTCATCTCCAGGCTCAGCGTTTGAGGGCAGTGACCTTGACTTACGCTCCCCCTGTGCACACCAGTGTCCAGCACATTGTAGCTGCTCCATTAATCTTCGTGTTGTTACAGCCCCTTCACTTGGCTAGCAGAGCCTTGCAACATGTTGCAACTTAACCCTTGTCTTGTTTTTTTTGTGTGTGTGTCAGCCCTGTCCCCCAACTAAACTGAAAATGCCTTGGGGGCAGAGATTGGATATTACAGATCTCTCAAAAGCTTACCCTAGAAATGACATGCAATTCCAATTGCCCCTCCCCCCATTTATTTTATTTTATTTATTTTTTTTAACCTCAAGCCACTTGAGGCTGCAAGTCAATTCCTGGGGCTGAATCTTTCCTGGAGTGGCACTGGTGTGGGAAATGGGGGAAAGAGCAAGGTATCGGTTCTTAATAAAACCAATTTGGTTAAATAGGAAGCCCATTTCCCCTGGGTTTCTCCCACCAGTCCAGGAAATGGGAATACCAGTCCCAATGCTTGGGGGACCTGGGAGTCCTCTGTGCTCTAGACCCCAGGACTGCGCCCCCACTGGGCTGAGCTCAGCTTTGTGCATACAGAGAAGACTAAGTCAGCCCTTGCTGCATGAAGTGAAGGAAGGGTTGTACATTCCAGTCTTAAATATTTAAGGATAAGGGGTAGCTCTTTCTTCCCCAGGTGATCCACACCAAGAACGGGGCTCACCCCATGAACACACTACTGTTTCAGGATGCCTTTCTCCCCCATACCAGCACTCCACTCTAGTGTGGCTTTGATGTAAAACCTGGGGGGAGGGAAAGTGGCCCACTGGGGACAGAAATGTTCACAACCCTAGCAGGAGCTGTCACCATAGGCTTCCCCTGAATGTGGCAGGCAGACACCAAGGACACAGCTGCTAGGCCCACTGTTTTGGCAACACTGGCTCCGTTTTCCCTCAGAGAGGCAGGGACTGGCCTCTTCACATTCCTAGCCAAGCTTTACCTTTAAGAGGAGTTTGCTTTGTTCCTCTACCCCTACCCCAGGCCTCCTAATCTCTTTCTAACCTTCCCTGCAGGGGCTTCTTTGGACAAATACTGATTAGCTGAGTTCCAGGCCTTGAGGCCAAAAACTTTGCAGAGGGCTTGAAAAGAACTCACTGGCCCAAAGAGAATATCAGGGTTCCCTGAAACGGGCTGGCACTTACCCCAGACATCTGGTTTCCAGACATCATGGTAGGTCCTTGCGACAGGTGGCATGGCCGATGGGAGAGGGGCTGCTGCAGGGAGTCACTGAGATCCTCGGTTTTAATCTGCAGGCGGAGGCAGGAGGACAGTGTCAGTCCTGGGCCTCCCAAGCAGAGAGAAATGGAAATTTAGAGAAGATCAAGGCAGGAGGTGAGCGAGGAGCCCGGCAAGTAAAGAGCTCAGTGCCTCCCAACCTGTGGCTGCACCTCCGGCTGAGTTCCCTGCCTGTGTGTGCCCTGCAGACCGGGGCGGCGGGCAGGGACATGTGTGAGCGGCCACTCCAGGCACCCATCTGCAGGATGGGGAACCCACTTAGAACCATGGTTCCCAAACACCATTCTGGGGGCTGGGCAGGTTCACCACGCAGCACAGGCTCTTCCTCAGTGAAGTGGGGAAAACGCGGTATTGGAGTGACCTTAAAAACAAAGCTTAATGTATTCTTTTCAATTCTGAAATTGTTCTTTTTTTTTTTTTTCCTTTGGTGGGGAGGGAGAGATGTTAGAATACATTTGAGATGATAGTGATCCTAAATGGTGTTTTTAAAACTCCCTGCCTAGCAAAGTAAAAACTTGGCAACTCTTTATTGCTCTCCCCCAGTTTTGTTTTTTATTTTCCTGGTCCTTGAAATCCCAAAGTCTGGGAACCACCGGTCTGGAAGACTATCTTTCCTCCGTTCCCCACTTGTTTACCACTGCTCTGTGTCCTCTGAGTGCAAAGCTGCCTCGGCAGCTCACCTGTGTGGCTTTGGTGACAGTCCTTGCCTGTCTCCCGACAGGTGGGGACATGCCTTCCTTACAGCCACCATTACAGTTGCAGCCTGAGGGGCCAATGGCAGTTTGCAAACTCTCTACAAGCTCTCCCACCCTTCAGTGACGGCACAAACCACCCACCTGTGTTTCCCAGGTGTCCAAGGACAGGGCAGGAAGTACTGCTTGTGCCCAGCCTGCCCCCACCCAGAAAATGACTACCCTCTTGCAGCTTCTCAGGAAATCCATGGGGGAGGTGAAGCCAAGTGACTCTGAATTCCTATAATACGCCAAGGAACCCAGGATCTAGACCACACCTTAGGAAAGATATTGGTGAGACCCTCTGGTGGAGACAACTGGTGGTTCCCCTACCCAAATGGAAACTCTTGGCCATAGAGATTCTGGCTTAAACCACTTTCTTGGTCCACAGGGGGAACGTTGTCGCTGACATCCTGGAATCTCTCCTGCCCCAGATTAGTTTAACCCATTAGTTAACCTGTTTAGGTTCACACTAACAGCTTCAGGCTCAGACTAATAACTATAATGTTTAATTTCTGTGGAAAAACTGTCTTTGGGTCACTGAAGAAAGAATTCCTCTTGGTTAGACGGGAAGATCCCATTGAGTGACATTAGAGAGTGAGACGGAAGCTCATGTCCTAAATGTGGTCCCTTGCACATAGTAGGAACCCACTGCATGTTAATTGAACAAGACATAAACAGAACCTAACTCGCCATCGTCTTAAATGAGGTACAGGGAGGAAAACATTGAGCAGGGAGCTAGGCTGACCTTGTCTCTGGTGCTAACTCTGCCCTGACTTATTATGTAAGCTTGAACAATCACTAAGCTTCTATAGGACTCAGTTTTCCCATCTGTTGTGTGATTCTCCCCCTTTTAGCTCTAAAATGGAATTACTATTGTTATGCTATAGTGCATCTGGGAGACTTGGCTTGTCCAGGTTGCTGCAGTTTTCTTAGCTAAAGCAGCCTGAAAGAGCACCAAGAAGCCCTGGCTGCCCAGGCATTGGCAAGAAGATGCCTCTTCCAGGGACAGTCTTTATAAATCAGTCCTCTCTTCTGTCACCCAAGAAGCCTCTCCTGGAGCTTTGGAAGCAAAGAAGGAAGAGGGGGAAAGGAGAGAGATGGGAAACAGCCCTGTGGGCAGACAGTCAGACTTTCTGAAAACTCAAAAGCTATGGCTGCTGAGGGGGACAGTCCATGACAGCCCCACTCCCTACCCACCCCCCCATATCCCTTTAGCTCTTCCCACTCCCACTTGGTGCCTCTATCTAAGAAGACTTGGTGTCCTAGTTCTGCTCCTAGAAATGAGAGCTTCCACATCCTAGATTCCAGGAAGAAATTTGGTAGCAGATTTCAAAAAACTAGAAGTAGATGATAAATGACTTATTTAAAAATCACCACCACCACCACCACCCCCACAGCAACTTTAAGGGCCCCTCTCAGAGGAGATTTTGACTTAGCTAAAGGCTTTTTAGTCAACCTCCCTTCCCTACCTCTCCCCTCTAGCCCCCGGGGATCCCCCATCTCAGAGGGGGTAGGTGAGGCAGATGGAGGAAGGGGGGCAGAGGGAGAACATGGAAAATGGGCGCTGCAGTCATACTGGTGGAGCCCCCGCGGGCAGGTGGCTTGGCCGGCCTCCATCCAGCTCAGAGGCGAGTGGCAGGGCCCCTCATAGACTCATTATGCGCAATAAAGAGATAAGGAGGAACAGCTATGACAGAGCTCAAAAACATGTGCTTTGCCTCCAACCTGGGTGCTATCTGTTAGAATCAGTGCCAGGTCCTCCTGCAACACTTACTCTCAGAAACCAGTGCCATCATAAAAGAAAACTCACTCTTTCATCTGCTTCTTGGATCAGTTGCCCTCCAAACTCTTTGGGGAGCACTCTGGATCTCCCAGTTTTGAAAACGAAGAGCCTGATAGTAGAAAAGTCCTGTGGGTATGAGTCTGGGGGTTTCTGATAAGCCCGTGTCTGATGCTGCTGTATTATGGCTTCACAGATCTTTAACTCTTCCATTTTTTCACAATTAATCATTCATCGGGTCTAATTACCCTAATAAGACAATCCTAAGCAAACCAAATTGAAAGACAAAAAGGAGACTTCTTTTTCAATGACAAGTTCTAAAACCTCAGCTGAGTGGGCTGCTGGGTCTCAGAAAGGGCAGAGTCAGAATAATGGGGAAAGGAGATACAGCCACAACTTCCACTGCCTACAGTGACATTTCTTGGACACTCTCCAGGGGCTAAGAAACTCAGAAATTAAAAAATAAAGTTCGTTCCAATTAAAAAAAAAAAAAATCCCCTCTCACAGACATTGGGTGGAAAAGGTTGGAGTCTTTCCAGCCAACTGGGTGTTGGCTGTGGACTTGGGAAACGAGATAGAGAAACTTCTGTTGGATCCCATTGACTTCTAATGTGAGAACCGGAGGCAAATTGGATGAAAACCTGACTTCTCCTGGACTTGTGAAAACTCAACCAAACCTGAATTGTTCCTGGAATCAGAAAGATGTCCCCGGGGTCTCTTTGGCAGCTCTTCTTACGCAGGTGGACTATTTCTCCAGGCTCTACCCGAGACGGGATAATCCCAGGGACGGTGGCCACCACAAAGTGCTGGGCTTTGTCACAGCCATGATCATTCTGTCCACTTAGTGGACAAGCATTGTTGGTTCAGGGTCTTCTCCACCTACTGAGCTGTGTAAAGGTGTTACATTGAGTCTTGGGCAGTGACCAGGGCGGTAAAAAAGTATGTGTGATTATCTTCTCTAATCCCGGTGAACTCCCTGACACCAACTACTTTAGAAAGCAGTAACCTTATTCTGGAAGGAGAGAGCCCCTTCTGAGGAGGTGGAAGCCCTTTAGACATTCCTTCCCTGGCTTTACCTCCCAGCCAGGAGGTGTAGAGGCAAGCATTCACCTTACCATCTCTCAGAGGCCCAAGGCACTTCCGAGACAGTAAAGAGTTATATAGCAAGACGTTGACAAGACTCAGACAAGGGAATGGTCTCCTGACCCTTCCCTGGTGCTCTTCCTACAAAACAGTAATACAAAATGCCCCAGGGGTAGGGGAGAAAATAGACCATAGCTGATGGAAAAGGTGAGGTTCTGACCCAGATGTACACTTGGACCTCCTACTAATCAGCCGCTTTGAGGTGATGGGACGGGGCATGGTGAAGCTGGGGTCCTCACTCTTAGCCCCTTCCCCAGTGGCATTTTCACATGGCCCTTTTGGGGGAAAAACAGCCCAACACTAATGAATATATCACTGGCAATGGAAATGATCAAAGCTGTTGTCCCAGTTGCATAACTCGTTTGTGGAAAGTGTTTCATAAACATTTCACAAGAAGGAGGATTTCAAAGCATGGACATCTCCCAACCTGCCTTCAATTACAGGCAAGGTTTTTTCTTTCTTTCTTTCTTTTTTTTTTTCTTTCTCCCCCTCTACACTTTTCCCTAGCAGTGAATAAGGGTTTCTGTTTTGTAAATGATCTATACAATGTTGGCCAACATGTTGCTCATGAAAACATCTGACAAATACATTTCAGGTAGTGGAATGGGGCAGGCAAGTAACTCATTTCAAGTAAACGAGGGTGAAAATACCCCAAGAGATGGTGGCTGTTTCTGCTTGGAGGATGCTCCTCTCTGTGGCTCTTGACTGCTCCCCACAAGCCCAGGGCCACAAGCCTCCTGGGTGACCCTGGGAAGAGCCTAGGGAGACGGCTTCATTCAGGCCCCAGTCTCCATTCAGACCTATGCTAAACCAGCCTAGCTGCACCTTTGCCAGTGCAAACTGGGATCTTCTCCCTGACAGCATCAGGCTTCCAGACAAAGGAGGAAAGAAAAAGACACGGGACCCTTTAATAAACATATAACTCCATGGTGGGCTAGAGCCACTTGAAGTTGCTTTGTCCTTAAAAAAAAGCTTTCTGAAGAGGCATCCTTGTTTTTCCCGCTTGCACCTACCCTGGAAATGCAACATGCTTATCCGTCCTGTTGTTAATACTTTGTCTCCTGTTCTTAGGACGAAGCTTTGCGAGTGCCGACACATGTGTGAAAAACCCCATCATTTTAAGCCCATAAACTTTTTCTTCTCCCTCTGGGGTGTAAGTCCTTGAATTCGCTAGGTTAAAAAACCCTAGAAAGGAGGCTGTGCCCTCAGTGAGGACCCATCCTCACACAGTTTTACGGTGCCCAGGTATAAAAGGGCAGACTTGAACAATTTTAACCAGTGCACCTCTTTGCAGCCCCTCCTGGCATCCCCTCCAGCGGGAGCTACATAGGTAGGCGTTCTAACCAGAGCTGTCTGGGTCTCCTGGTAGCCTACCTAGTAGACAAGAGGACTTTGGCTGGGGAAGAGTGCCACACATTGCTCACATAGGGGGCTGCTCTGCCCACCAAACAAGTAAAATGGTGGGAGGTAGGGGAAGAAATGTTGAGCATGGTTTTTTAATCAAACTCTGAGAACCGTCTCTGGGCCCAGTGGCTATTTTGGGGAATGCCACTCACCATCCCACTTGGTCCTCTGTATATACGTATGCCGCCCAACACGGAAGGGCTCTGCTATCCTTCTCAGCAGACATCCCAGAAACAAGCATAAGGCTCAGCACCAATCAATACACCTGACTCAAGGTCCTGCCCCTGCCTCTACCTAGGTGCACGGTCTTATACTATTACTTTGCTCACTCTCTAGGCCTAGATTATTCCTCTGAACAAGAAGGGAAATAGACTAGATGAATCTACTTAAGAAACCTGTAATCTATAAAAGAGAGAGTGGGAGTAGACTCCTTAAAGTTTGTTGTATTACTAGACCCATTTTACAGATGAAAAGACTTAGGCTTGGAGATATTAATAAACTTGCTTAAAGTCACACTGCTGGTAAATAATACAGCTGAGGTTTCTATCTGAGTCTGTCTTAACTCCATACCTCCTCTATATGACCCTCTACATCTGGTATAAGAAACCTTGGTGGCACAACGGTTAATCGCTCAGCTGCTAACTGAAAAGTTGGTGGTTGGAATCCACCCAGCAGCTCTGTAAGAGAAAGGCCTGGCAATCTGCTCCCATAAAGATTACAGCTAAGAAAACCCTATGGGGCAGCTCTACTATCACACAGGGTCGTTATGAGTCTGAATCAACTTGACAGCAGCCAACAGCAACGACAATAACTGGTATGGAGGGTATACTCTAACTTATTATGTATAACGGGATCATAAAATCATCAAGGTAGCTTGGTGCCAAGTGCACAGCAGATACTCAACAAGCGTTGACATTCCTCCTTCCCTATCAGAGCTGGTAGGAAATGTAGATATCACCTGATGCAAACCTTACATTTTACAGATATAACTCCTGAAGCCCAGAGAGGGGAAGTAACTTTCTCAGTGAAACACAGCTAAAGTTGCAGCCAAGCCAGGCTTGGAGACCAATCCAGGGCCAATTAGGATAATCTCCTAACTCCCCATCCAGTGTTGCCTCATCTAACTCAGTAGTAGCCCTGATCTCATCACCCCGATGGGATTTAGCCTAAGTCAAAAAGAAGTCCCCACTCAGAGAGTTCTCAATTACTGCACAAGCTGAGCTCTAAGTACAGGTGAAGCACACATCTATTAGATGCGATAACATAATGCATCTGGTGCCAGCCCCAGCTTCCTGTCCTTCCTCGCCTCTCACGTATACCGATTAACTCCAGGAGCTTGGTATTTGTTTTTTCCCTCCCTCATTACGGGAAGAGAGATGAAGACGAGAAAAGAAGACGCAGACGTGCTGTGAAATCCCATCCTGGTGTGTGTTTACTTTACTTTGGGGTTCAAAATGAAACCAGTAAAAGGAAGTGTAGCTACCCTGCCTGCCTGACTTACACACACACACACAGAGCACCGAATCTGTAAAGCACTAGACTAGTTCTGTGAGAATCAGCTGAAGAAAACACTTTAGAGATTGACAAGCACTTTTAAATGTATTATCACGTATTCTTCACGACAATTCAATGAGGGGAATAATCTTATCAAACAGTTTTCCCAGACCTAGGAGCCAAGGCTCGGAGAACTTAAGCAGCATGCTCAAAGTTACACCGCGAGGAAGAGCAGAGCCTGATTGTATAATTAGGTCTTTGGCCCACAGACTCTACCCTCTTCTGCCTGTCCCTCGCTGTGTGAGGCAACTTCCCTGGGTCTCCCACCCAGAACTGCTGTACTCCCTGGAGTTACTGAGAAGTGCCTGTCAAGTTTTGCCTTCTCTGGGCATTATGTTGTTTTTAACTAGGATGCATGCTTGGTGTAAACATTTCCACAAGCGCAGTGTAGGACTTTTCACATGTATATGTAGTCTAAGCAGTTATTGAAAGTAGCGTTTTCAACAAGTTTGAATTGGACTCTTTTTGGCATTTCTAGGTGCCTGTCTCTGAGGTAGTTGCTTGTCTCTGAATGACTAAGCATTGACTGTAGGTGAAAGTAGTCTTCCAGCAAAGCTGGGGTCTTTGTCTCTTGTCTTCTTGTGCCACCCAAAAGTAGGGTACCTCTCTTGGTCCTCTGACACCGGGGTTGCTCCCACCACTGTGGAGTAGATGGTCTTCCACGGAGCAGGCCTTATGTGCAGAGGTTTCCTGCCTCATAAAGGTCCCTTTCCAAGTTCAGTTTAGCAAACATTTACTAAGCACTTATTACGTACCAAGAGTCACTTAAACCAAACCAAATCTGTTGCTGTCGAGTTGATTCCAACTCATAGTGACCCTACAGGACAGAGTAGAACTGCCCCACAGGGTTTCCAAGGCTGTAAATTTTTACAGAAGCCATCCGCCACGTCTTTCTCCTGCAGAACTGCGGTAGTTTTGAACTGCTAACCTTTTGATTAGCAGCCGAGTGCCTAACCACTGTGCCACCAGTGCCCCTTTGGAGGATAGCCAGAGAAAGGCAAGTCAAGTAAGGAAAGCCCCACTGAAGAAAAGTCCTTCTGAGCAGCCTCGAAAGACAGAGTGGAGCTCCCAAGGAAGTGGAAGGAGCTGCCCATACCATGGGCAGAGGCGAGGGCAGCAGGCAGGGGCCGCATGGTGGAAGCCTGAAGCCTGTATGCCATGCAAAGGGGTTTAGACTGGACTTTGAGGGCAGTGTGTAACTAGTAAAGGGGAGTGACATACAAGCTTTTAGTCGTAGTTCAGTCATCTTAAAAGGCGTGGGAAATCCAGATTTGAAGAGTATAACTGTAAGCAGCGTAACTGGTTTAAAAGTTATCCACTGCAATCGTCTTGGTAAGAACTTACAAGGGCGCGCCTAAGGCCAAAACAGGGAGAATGGGGCAGAGAAGACAGAATGGAGAGCTTGTAGGATATAAAACTCATTTCCACCCCTGAAGGTGTATCTTTTGTAATAAAGGACTATTATATTTTAGGACTTCCTTATAGAATGCTTGAAGGGCTGAAAGAACTAGCACTAAAAACTCTGAAAGACCATAAGCCAAACTCCTAATTATAGAGGAAGTGGAAGGAATTTGGGGTTCTAGAAGGTATTCACTTTCTAAGTCATATATTTCTGCACTGTTTAATTTTTTTAAAAGCTAATTATTAATTTGAAGTTAGGAAAAAACTAAGATAAAAACAATAAAACTAAAAAAAACCAAACCCGATGCTGTTGAGTCAATTCTGACTCATAGTGACCCTACAGGACAGAGTAGAACTGCCCCATAGAGTTTCCAAGGAGCACCTGGTGGATTCGGACTGCTAACTTTTTGGTTAGCAGCCATAGCACTTAACCATTACGCCACCAGAGTTTCCTATAAAAGAATAAACAGTCAAAATTTATAGTTTACAGGTATTTCATTGTTTCATTACAGATGTTTTCATTATCTACTGCTGCTATAACAGAATCACCACAAGTGTATGGCTTTAACAAAAAGAAATTTATTATCTTACACTTTAGGAGGCTAGATGTCCGAATTCAAGGCGATGGCTCTAGGTAAAGGCTTTCTTTCTCTATTGGCTCTGGAGAAAGGTCCTTGCCTCCTCTGCTTCTGCTTCCTGGAGATCTCCCTTTGTCTTGGCGTCTATCTTAACCTGTCTCTGCACACTCGACTGTTTGTTTAATCTCAGAAGAGATGGACTCAAGACACACCCTACACTAATCCTGTCTTGTTAACATGACAAAGACAACCCATTCCCAAGCGGGATTATAACCAAAGGCATAGAGGTTAGGATTTATAACACATATTTTGGGGGGACACAATTCAATCCATAGCAATAGCCATTATAGTTTTGGAGTTTCCCCTTTTGCCTGGGGAAAGGAAAGGGTGAATTAGAGGCATATTATATAAATAAAATAAATAAACATATGTGCGTGTGTATATATACGTATATCTCCCGGTGCCATCAAGTTAATTAGTCGATTCCAACTTATAGTGACCCTATAGCACAGAGTAGAACTGCCCCATGGGTTTTTCAAGGAGCGTCTGGTGGATTTGAACTGCCAACCTTTTGGTTAGCAGCCGTGGCACTTAACCACTACGCTACCAGGGTTTCCATATACATACATCCATATATCTAGATACTCACACACACAGTAAAACCTGCAAAAGCTGGAATCTGTATAAGGCAGATACCTGTCAGAGAAGGAAAACTCAAATATTTTCCACTAAAATGAGGGAGAGAACAGCGGTAAGATTGCATCCTGTCGAAGGTGGAAAACTTGCAAGACCCAGAAAAACAAGGGACTCCCAATTGGTTGCTGTCAACTCTGATTTACGGGAACCCTAGTGGCACAGTGGTTAAGAGCTACGGCTGCTAACCAAAAGGTTGTCAGTTTGAATCCACCTGCCTCTCCTTGGAAACCCTATGGGGAAGTTCTACTCTGCCCTACAGGGTTGCGATGAGTCGGAGTCGACTCGATGGCAATGGGTACAGGTATGTGTCTCAGAGCAGAACTGTGCTCCAGAGGGCTTTCGATGGCTGCGATCTTTCGGAAGTAGATTGCCAGGTCTTTCTTCTGAAGTGACTCTGGATGGACTCAAATCTCCAACCTTTTGGTTAGCAGCCGAGCATGTTAACCATTTGTACCACCCAGGGACTGACAGACTCTGTGTGTGTGTGTTTTTTTTTTTTTTTAAAGCTTTACCTGGAAATACACCTCCTGCTCTCACCACATCTTGAGTCACTGTCTCCCAGAAGACAACATCTGGGATGTGGTCTGAAGACCTCACCTATACATTTCCACGATGCTTTACAATTTACAGAACACTTTCAAATAGAGGCATACCTCAAGAGATATTGCAGTCAGGTCCAGACCACCGCAATAAAGCAAGCATAGCAATAAAGTGAGTCACATGAATTTTTTGTTTGCCAGTGCATATAAAAGTTATATTTACACTACACTGTAGTCTATTAACATCGGAAGCCCTAGTGGCATAGTGGTTAAGAGCTACAGCTGCTAACCAAAAAGGTCAGCAGTTCAAATCCACCAGGCTCTCTTTGGAAACTCTATGGGGTAGTTCTACTCTGTCCTACAGGGTCACTATGAGTTGCAATCGACTCAACGGCAACGAGTTTGGTGTTTTGGTTTGGCAGTCTGTTAAGTGTGCAATAGCATTATGTCTAAAAAATGTACATACCTTAATTAAAAAATAATTTCTTGCTAAAAAATGCTATCATCTGAGCCTTCAGCAAGTCAAAATCTTTTTGCTGGTGGAGGATCTCACGTCAATGTTGATGGCTGCTGACTGATCAGGGTGCTGGTTGCTGAAGGTTGGAGTGGCTGTGGCAATTTCTTAAAGTACGACAACAATGAAGTTTGCAGCATCGATTGGCTCTGCCTTTCACAAAAGATTTCTCTGTAGCATGCGATGCTGTTTGATAGCATTTTTCCCCACAGTAGAACTGCTTTCAAAATCGGAGTTAATCCCCTCAAACCCTATTGCTGCTCTATCAACTAAGCTTATGTAATATTCTAAATCCCTTGTTGTCATTTCACCTTCTTTGCTCATCCATAAGAAGCAACTCTTCATCTGTTGAAATTTTAACATGAAATTGCAGCAGCTCAGTTACATCTTCAGTTTCCACTTCTAACTCTAGTTCTCTTGCTCTTTCCACCACATCTGTGTTATCTCCTCCACTGAAGTCTTGAACCCCTTAAAGGCATCCAAGAAGGTTAGAATCAACTTCTTCCAAGCTCCTGTTAATGTTGATATTTGGACCTCCTCCCATGAATCACAAATGTTCTTAATGGCATCTGGAATGGTGAATCCTTCCCAGAAGGTTTTCAATTTACTTTTCCCGGATCCATCAGTGGAATCACTATCTAAGGCCGCTATAGCCTTACCAAATGTGTTTCTTAAATAATAAGACTCGAAAGTTGAAATTACCCCTTGACCCATGGGCTGCAGAGTGGATGCTGTTAGCAGGCACGAAAACAACATTAGTCTCCTTGTACATCTCCATCACAGCTCTTGGGTGACCAGGTGCATTGTCAATGAGCAGTAATATTTTGAAAGGAATCTTTTTTTCTGAGCAGTAGGTCTCAACAGTGGGCTTAAAATATTCAGAAACCATGTTGTAAACCGATGTGCTATTATCCAGGCTTTGTTGTTCCATTTATAGACCACGGGCAGAGCAGATGTAACATAATTCTCGAGGGCCCTATGATTTTCAGAATGGTAAATGAGCACTGGCTTCAACTTAAAGTCACCAGCTACATTAGCCCCAATAAGACAGTCAGCCTGTCTTTTGAAGTTTTGAAGCCAGCCATTGACTTCTCCTCTCTCGTTATGAAAGTCTTAGTATCTTCTTTCAATAAGGCTGTTTCGTCTACATTGAAAATCCATCGGTTAGTATTAGCTAGAGCTTCTGGATAACTTGCTGCAGCATCTACATCGGCGCCTGCTGCTTTGCCCTGCATTTTTTGTTATAGAGATGGCTTCTTTCCTTAAACCTCATGAACCAACCTCTATTAGCTTCAAACTTTTCTTCTGCAGCATCCTTACCTCTCTCAGCCTTCATAGAATTGAAGAGTTAGGGTCTTGCTCTGGGTTAGGCTTTGGCTTAAGGGAATGTTGTGACTGGTTCGACCTTTTACTCAGACCACTAAAACTTTCGCCATATCACCAAGGAGGCTGTTTCACTTTCTTATCATTCGTATGTTCACTAGAGCAGCATTTTTAATTTCCTTCGAGAACCTTTTCTTTGCATGTGCAATTTGGCCAACTGGGAAAGAGGCCTAGCTTTGGGACAGTCTCAGCGTTCAACATGCCTTCCTCACTAAGGTTAATCATTTCTAGCCTTTGATTTAAAGTGAGAGACTTGCAACTCATCCTTTCACTTGAACACTTAGAGGCCACTGTAGGGTTATTAATTGTCCTAATTTCAAGATTGTTATGTCTCAGGGAACGGGGAGGCCTGAGGAGAGGGAGAGAGATGGGGGAACAACTGGTTGGTGCAGCAGTTAGAACACATACAACATCTATCGATTTAGTTCACCATCTTATATGGGTGTGGTTCATGGTGCCCCAAAATAATTACAATAGTAATGTCAAAGGTCACTGATCACAGATCACCATAATAGATACAATAATAATGAAAAAGTTTGAAATATTGCAAGAATTAACAAAATGGGACACAGAGACATGAAGTGAGCACATGCTGTTGGAAAAATGGTGTCCGCAGACTTACTCAACACAGGGTTGCCACAAACCTTCAATTTGTAAAAAACACAGTACCTATGAAATGCAATAAAGCAAAGTGCAATGAAACACGGTATGCCTGTACACCATTTTAGCTGATTTTCATAATACTCCCATGAGGTAGAAAAAGCAGGTAATGTTAATCCCATTCTGCAGTTGAGGAAACCAAGGCTTACAAAGGTAAGAGTTTACCCAAGGTCACATAGCTAGCTAGCAGCAGAGCTATGGTTTGAACCCAAGCCATCTGACTTAACATTCAACCTGCCTTCCTAATTCCTAAGATTTCCTGAGGAGGCCTTGCAAATAAAAGGATTTTCAAAGTCACTGAAATCTATCCCTTGAAGCATCAAAGCATTTTATTTCAGTTTTAGATAGGTTTTATTGATTTCATTTTGTATAAAGATATTGCAAAAAGGTATCATATATCCCCAAAAATAAACAAACCTGTTGCTGTTGAGTCAGTTCTGACTCACAGCAGCCCTACAGGACAAAGTAGAACTGCCCCCTAGGGTTTCCAAGGCTGTAATCTTTACGGAAGCAGACTGCCACATCTTTCTCCCTCGAAGTGGCTGGTGGGTTCAAACCACCAGCCTTTTGATTAGCAGCCAAGTGCTTAACCACTGCACCACAAGGGCCCCTTGACGAACAAGTACTGACACGTTATTATTAACTAAGGCCCACAGTTTACATTGGAGTTCACTCTTCGTGTCCTATGGGTTTCAGTTTTTCCAGGTTTTTGCCACCTTCCCGACAACCAGGTTTTTATCTGCTACTGTTGGTATGCTTGCTTCTAGCAGCCCCCTATCCCACCTCTAACATGCAGTTTTTATTCACGAAGGCCTGGAAAAACCAGAAAATTAGGCTTGTTAACTGTATCTAAAATACAAGTCAAATGATTTCCTAAGGCCAAACATCTAGGAAGTGGCAAAGCTGGAATTCGAACCTAAGTCTGACAGGAATCAAAATCAATCCGCTTTCTACCACATCACACGGACTTAAAAAGTCACGCCAAGCTCAACTCGTTTCCTTTTATATAAGGTTCCTATATGGTAGACCAGGTGGATGCTATAATTGTGGTTTGTTGTTGTTGTTGTTAGGTGCTGTCAAGTTGGTCCCAACTCCTAGCGACCCTATGTACAACGGAATGAAACACTTCCCAGTCATGTGCCATCCTTACAATCATTTCTATATTTGAGCTCATTGTTGCAGCCACTGTGTCAATCCATCTTGTTGAGGGCCTTCCTCTTTTTTGCTGACCCTGTACTTTACCAAGCATGATGTCCATCTCCAGGGACTGGTCCTTCCTGCTAACATACCCAAAGTATGTGAAACAAAGTCTTGCCATCTTTGTTTCTAAGGAGCATTCTGGAGGTACTTCTAAAACAGATTTGGTTGTTCTTCAGGCAGTCAATGGTATATTCAATATTCTTCGCCAACACCATAATTCAAAGGCATCAGTTTTTCTTCTGTCTCCCTTATTCATTGTCCAGCTTTCACATGCATATGAATGAGGTAATTGAAATACTATGGCTTGGGTCAGGCACACCTTAGTCCTCAAAGTGACATCTTTGATTTTTAACACTTTAAAGAGATCTTTTACAGCAGATTTGCCCAATGCAATATGTCGTTTGATTTCTTGACTGTTGCTTCCATGGGTGTTGATTGTGGATCCAAGTAAAATGAAGACCTTGACAACTTCAATCTTTTCTCCGTTTATGAAGATGTTGCTTATTGGTCCAGTTGTGAGGATTTTTGTTTTCTTTATGTTGAGGTGTAATCCATACCGAAGGCTGTAGTCTTTGATCTTCTTCAGTAAGTACTTCAAGTCCTCTTCACTTTCTGCAAGCAAGGTTGTGTCATCCGCATATCACAAATTGTTAATGAGTCTTCCTCCAATCCTGATAGTGTTCTTCTTCATATAGTCCAGCTTCTCGGATTTGCTCAGCATACAGTTTGAAAAAGTATGGTGAAAGGATACAACCCTGAAGCACACCTTTCCTGGTTTTAAACTATGTAGTATCTCCTAGTTCTGTTTGAACAACTGCCTCTTGATCTACGTACAGGTTCCTTGTGAGCATAATTAAGTGTTCTGGAATTCCCATTCTTCTCAATCTTTTCCATAATTTGTTACGATCCAGACAGTCAAATGCCTTTGCCCAGTCAATAAAACACAGCTAAACATCTTTCTGGTATTCTCTGCTTTCGGCCTCAATCCATCTGATATGAGCAGTATATCCCCGTTCCATGAACTCTTCTCAGTCCAGCTTGAATTTCTGGCACCCCTAGATGTTTGTCGATGTACTGCTGCAACCGTTTTTGAATTATCTTCAGCAAAATTTTACCTATATGTGATGTTAATGATATTGTTCGATAATTCCTGCATTCCATTGGATCATCTTTCTTAGGAATGGACATAAATATGGATGTCTTCCACTCGGTTGTCTAGGTAGCTGTCTTCCAAACTTCTTTGCATAAATGAGTGAGTACTTCCAGTATCGCATCCATTTGTGGAAACATCTCAATTGGTATTTCGTCAATTCAATTGGTTTTTCACCAATGCCTTCAGTGAAGCTTGGACTTCTTCCTTCAGTACCTTCTTGATCATATGCTGTCTCCTGAAATGGTTGAATGTTGACCAATTCTTTTTGGTACATTGACTCTCCGTGTTCCTTCCATCTTCTTTTGATGCTTCTTGTGTCATTCAATATTTTGCCCATAGAATCCTTCAATACTGCAACCCACTGCTCGAATTTTTTCTTCAGTTCTTTCAGCTTGAGAAATGCTGGGTGTATTCTTCCCTTCTGGTTTTCTAACTCCAGGTCTTTCACATTTCATCATAATACTTTATTTTGTCTTCTTGAGCCACCCTTTGAAATCTGCCGTTCAGCTCTTTTACTTCATCATTTCTTCCATTCACTTTAGCTACTCTACATTCAAGAGCAAGTTTCAGAGTCTCTTTTGCATTCATTTTGGATGGTTCAAATGGTTAATGTGTTCGACTGCTAACCAAAGGGCTGGAGATTCAAGTCCACCCTGGTGATCTACTTCTGAAAAATCAGCCACTGAAAGCTCTACTCTGACGCTCATGGGGTTGCTATGAGGTGGAGTTGACTTGAGGGCAACTGAAACCCGATATATGTACAAACGTATTATTTCTGGAGGTCAAGATGAGGTCGTATGGGCTGAGATGGGGCTGATTAATGGGTCTCTGCCATCCAGGAGGGAAGTCTCCAATGGCGTGCCATAGACTCTGCTCTGGTCTAGTTTTACTAAGAGTGTTTTCAATAACCTGGATGAAGATGTAGCATGCTAACTTATTAAATCTCCATATAAGGAATAGGGCTAGCTAGTACCTTGCTCAAAGACAAAGACATCAAGATTCAAAAAAAAAAAAAAACCAAGCTTGAAAACATAGAAGGGAAAAAAGTAATAAGATAAAACTGAATAGAAGAAAATGTTAAAATCCTTCATTTAGAATATGAAAATTACCTGCACAACTTGAGATTTTATATTCATAAAGACTCGGGAGTCATTAACTGACTCTAAGAACTTGTAAATTGACAGTGTGGTATAATTATTTGTAAAAAACCTGTAAGATAGGCAGAAGAAACAGAAGTAGAGTATCTAAATCAAGGACAGTTGCCCTGCTTGACCATTTAAGTTCCATGAAACCAAAAACCAAACCAAACTCCTTGTTGTCGAGACAATTTTGACTCATAGTGACCCTATGGGACAGAGTAGAACTGCCCCATAGGGTTTCCAAGGAGCAACTGGTGGATTTGAACTGCTGACCTTTTAGTTAGCAACTGTGTGCTTAACCACTGCATCACCAGGGCTCCAGCTCCATAAGGGCAGTCCCCATTCCCGTCTTATTTGTGACTGGCACAACTGGAATCAGGGCACAATAAATTAACAGTACCTGCTTGATAAAAATGTGATAGATGAATGAATGGATGGTCCCACCGAACTCTGGCCTAGCCAGATCTCATATGAGTAGTGAGTGTTGTACAGTTGGGGACATTATACTTAAAAAGGACGATGGACAGACTGAAGCATATGCATATAAAGGCCAGGGCACAACCAAACAAGTTCAAAGAGTTTTATAAAAGCAAAAAATTAGAAGCAGTCATCAAAAGGGGGATGAAAAATAAAGTTATATTAAAACAGGAGAATGTTAAATCCATTACTATAAAGTCACTTCTGACACACGGCGACCCCAAGCCTTACTGAGCAGAACTCGTCTACAGGGTTCTCTCCTCTGTAATCATTATGGAAGCAGATTGCCAGGCCGTGGTGCCGCTGGGTAGGTTTGAGACACTAGCCTTTAGGTTACCAGCTGATCACAAACTGCTTGCGTCACCCAGAGACCTTAGTGGAATATTATGTAGTCATTAAGAAGAACTTTATAACTCTATATGTACTGCCATAAAACTATCTGTAACTCCTATTATTAAATTTAAAAAGACAGTTACAGAAGGATACATGAAGTATACAATACATACAAAAAAGCCAAAGCAAACGCATCGTCATCAAGTCGATTCCAACTCATAGCAACCCTATGTACAACAGAACAAAACATTGCCAGGTCCTGCGCCATCCTCACAATTATTGTTATGGTTGAGCCCATTGTTCTAGCCAGTGTGTCAATTCTTATTTATACTATAAGAATATAAATATGTGTATGTATATATATGTGGAGCCCTGGTGGTGCAGTGGTTAAGAGCTCAACTGCTAACCAAAACTTCAGCAGTTCACCATGAGTCAGAATCGACTCAACAGCAACGGGTTTGGGTTTTTGGTTTGGTATATTTATGTATGTATATTTTTTATATGTATGTATATATCTATGATACGTATAAATACACATATTTATACTTCCATAGAATAAAAAAAAATTGACACAGTGGCTGCAACAATGGGCTCAAGTATAACAATGATTGTGAGGATGGCACAGGACTGGGCAGTGTTTCGTTCTGTTGTACATAGGGTCACTGTGTCGGAACCGACTCAATGGCACCTAACAACAACAACATATTTCCACAGAAATTTATACATTTCCTTTTGTACCCATCTCCATGAAAGCACAGAGAAAAATCTTCTAGACATATACACACCACACTGATAACAAAAGTTACCTCTGGCAAGAGAGCTGAGCCTGAAAGGCATCACGAGTCTTCCCCTTCATTAACTTTTTCTACACCAAGAAAGTATTCATATAGTCTGCATAATTGTCCTAAGTAAGGTAATCAGAAACATAATATGTGGAATCATGTACAGAATTCAGGATATTAACATAGGAAACCACCACCTGTCTGTCAGTTTGTTGTACTGTAGTGGCTTATGTGTTACTATGATGTAGAAGTTACGCCACTGGCATTTCAAATATGAGTAGTGTTACCCATGGCGGAAAGGTTTCAGCAGAGAGTCCAGACTAAGACAGACAGGAAGAAAGTCTTGATGATCTATTTCTGAAAATCAGCCAATGAAAACCTAACGGGCCACAATAGAATACTGTCTGAATTAGTGCTGGAAAATGAGCTCCCTACGTAGGAAGGCACTCAAAATATACAGTGGCTGTAATAATGGACTGCAGCATACCAATGATTGTGAAGATGGTGCAGGACCAATGTTTCTTTCTGTTATACATAAGGTCAGTATGAGTCAGAACCAACTCACTGGCAACCAAACAACAACACAGAAAAGAGGACAATTTCAGGATGACAGGGCAGCTCTTCTCTAGTACTGATGGACTGTCATGTGAAGAAGGGCAGACTTACTCCCTTGGAGATGAGGCAGGCAGAGTGGTGGCTACAGAGGTGACGATCACAGGGAGGTTGATCCGGGCCTAACAGGAGAAAGAACGGTTCAATATTTCAACCTGCTCAACCCTGGAGTGGGCTGCCTTCTAGTAACGAGCTCCATATCCTTGGAAGAGTTTTGGCACAGATGTAGGGCTATCAGTTAGGGACATCGGCAGTAGAATTTGTACACTAGGAGTTATGTCAGACTGGAATCACTTGGTCCCAGGCTGTTGAAGTTCATGGCAAGTAAACCTTCCCCAGAGTCTAGCTAGGGTTAAAGGAGTCCTGGTAGTGTAGTGGTTAAAGCACTCAGCTGCCAACCAAAAGGTCACCAGTTCGAACCCACCAGCTGCTCTGTGGAAGAAAGATGTAGTATTCTGTTTTTGTAAAGATTTACAGCCTTGGAAACCCTATGGGGCAGTTCTACTCTGTCCTATAGGATCGCTATGAGTTGGAATCTACATGACAGTAGTGGGTTTCGTTTTTTGGTGGCACAGTGGTTAAGTGCTCGGCTGCTAACTAAAAGGTTGAGGGTTGGACCTCAACAGCTACTCCATGGGAGAAGGATGTGGCAGTTTGCTTCCATAAAAATTTACAGCCTTGGAAACACAATGGGGCAGTTTACTCTGTCCTATAAGGTTGCTGGAAACCTTGGTGGCATAGGGGTTAACAGCTATTGCTGCTAATCAGAAAGTTGGCAGTTTGACAACATGGCGCCATAGACAGAAGCACCACGCCATCCCTCCACAGCAAAGACCCGAAAAACTAAGTAAAACAGAGACAAATGTCATTGCCAGAACATGAAGTGTCAAATGAAGAGATAAAGAACTCAGCCAGGCACCAAAGGGAATAAGAAATTGACAGAACCAGCAAAATTGAAGACAAACACTTGGATACAACTCTATCTGAGGAAAAATCAGAAAAAAGAACAAAGAAAAATGAAGAAACCCTGAGAATTATGTGGGATACAATGAAAAGCAAGAATTTGCGAGTAATTGGAGTTCTAGAACAGGGAGAGAAAACAGAAAGCACAGAGAGGATTATTGAAGAATTGCTGACAGAAAACTTCCCTAACATCATGAATGATGAAAAGCTGACCACCCAAGAAGCTCAATGAACTCCGCATAGGATAGGCCCCAAATGAAAAACACCAAGGCATATCATAATCACACTTGCTAAAACCAAAGGCGAAGAAAAAAATCCTGAGAACAGCTCCAAAAAAACAAAAAGTCACATACAGAGGAGAAACAATAAGACTAAGCTCTGATTATTTGGCAGAAACCATGCAGGCAAGAAGGCAATGGGATGACATATATAAACAATATAGGTATAGAGCTTTCTAATGGAGAGGAAGGTAAGGCGATAGATATCAAGTAATAATAGACTGGTTCAAACCTAGGAAGATAAGGGTAAATGTCAAGGTAAGCACAAGGAAAGTTAACAAACCTACTCATCAAAATAAAGAAGAAAAATGTAGTTTCAATAAAAACAAAAACAAAAGAAATTCACAAATGAAAGGAAGTCAGCACAGGAGAGCAAGAAGAACAAAGAAAATGTTAGCACCACAAAAAAAGCACTAGAAAATGACACCAATAAACTCACACCTATCAATAATTACACTGAATATAAATGGCCTAAATGCACCCGTAAAGAGACACAGAGTGACAGAATGGATAAAAAAACAGGATCCATCAATATCCTGTCTGCAAGAGACACACCTCAGAAACAAAGATGTAAATTTATTAAAAACCAAAGGATGGAAATAAATATGTCAAGCTAATAACTACCAAAAAAAAAAAAGCAGGAGTGACAATACTAATCTCAGATAAGATAGAATTTAAAACAAAATCCACCATAAAATATAAAGAAAGGCACTATATAATGATTAAAGGTATGATCCATCATGAAGACTTAACCATAATAAACATCTACACACCCAATGACAGGGCTCCAAAATACATAAAACAAACTCTAACAGCACTGAAACAGAAATTGACAGTTCCACAATAATAGTAGGAGACTTCAGCACACCACTCTCAGTAAAGGACGGAACATCTAGAAAGAAACTCAACAAAGATACAGAAGAGCAAAAGAGCACAATCAGCCAACTTGATCTCATAGACATATGTAGAACACTCCACCCAACAGCTGCAAAGTACACATTCTTTTCCAATGCACACGGAACTTTCTTCAGAATAGGCCACATCTTAGGCCACAGAGCAGCCTTCAACAAAATATAGAACACTGAGATAATACAAAGTATCTTCTCGGACCACAATGCCATCAAAGTATAAATTAACAACAGGAAGAGTAAGGAAAAAAATCAATTACATGGAAACTGAATAACACCCTGCTTCAAAGCCACTGGGTAATAGAAGAAATCAAAGATGGAATCAAAAAGTTCCTAGAACCGAACAAGAATGAAAACGCATCATATCAAAACCTTTGGGACATAGCAAAGGCAGTCCTCAAAAGTCAATTTGTAGCACTAGATGCACACACCAAAAAAGAAGGGACAAAATCAAAACATTAGCTACACAACTTGAACAAATAGAAAGAGGAAAGCAAAAGAAGCCCACAGCCACCAGAAGAAAGGAAATAAGATCAGAGCAGAAATAAATGAAACAGAGAATAGAAAAACAGTAGAAAGAATCAACAAAACCAAAAGTTGGTTCTTTGAAAGGATCAACAAACCACTGGCCAAACTGACAAAAGAAAAACAGGAGAGAATGCAAATAACCCAAATAAGGAATGAAATGGGAGACATTACAACAGACACAGCTGAAATAAAAAGGATCATAACAGAGTATTACGCAAAACTGTACTCCAACAAATTTGAAAACCTAGAGGAAACAGACAAATTTCTAGAAACACACAACCTACCCAAGCTAACACAAAATGATGTTAAAAATCTGAACAGACCTATAACAAGAGAAAAGATTGGCAAGGTAATTTAAAAAACTCCCAACAAAAAAAAAAGCCCTGGTCCAGATGGCTTTATTGGAGAGTTCTACCAAACATTCAGAAAAGAGCTTACACCAGTACTAAACAAACAAAACCAAACCCAGTGCCGTCGAGTCGATTCCGACTCATAGTGACCCTTTAGGACAGAGTAGAACTGCCTAATAAAGTTTCCAAGGAGCGCCTGGCAGATTTAAACTGCCGACCTCTTGATTACCAGCCGTTGCACTTAACCACTACACCACCAGGTTTTCCACACCAGTACTACCCAAACTATTTCAGAACGTAGAAAAGGAAGCGGTACTTCTGAATTCATTCTATGAAGTCAGCATAACCCTGATACCAAAACCAGGCAAAGACACCACAAAAAAAGAAAATTACAGACCAATATCTCTCATGAATACAGATGCAAAAATTCTCAACAAAATTCTAGCCAATAGAATTCAACATCATATCAAAAAAAAAAAAAAAATACACCACAACCAAGCAGGAGTCATACCAGGTATGCAAAGATGGTTCAACATTAGAAAATCAATGTAATCTACCACATAAACAAAAGGAAAGAAAAGAATCACATGATCATCTCAATTGACGCAGAAAAGGCATGCGACAAAGGGCAACACCCATTCTTGATAAAAACTCTCAATAAAACAGGTATAGAAGGAAATTTTCTCAACATAATAAAGGGCATCTATGCAAAACCAATGGCCAACACTGTTCTCAATGGAGCGAGGCTGAAAACATTCCCCTTAAGAAGAGGGACAAGGACGCCCTTTATCACCACTCCTATTTAAGATTGTGTTGGAAGTCTTAGCTAGAGCATAAAACAAGAAACAGAAATAAAGGGCATCCAAATCGGTAATGAAGAAGTAAAACTGTCCCTATTTGCAGACAATATGATACTATACTTAGAAAATCCAAAAGTCTCCACGAGAAAACTTCTGGAACTAATAGAATGATTCAGCAGATTAGCAGTTGTATTCCTACACAGTGATAAAAAGAACAATGAAAAGGAAATCAGGAAAACAATACCATTTATAACAGCCCCTAAAAAAATAAAATATTTGGGAATAAATCTAACCAGGGTTATAAAAGACCTATACAAAGAAAACTACAAAACACTACTGCAGGAAACCAAAAGAGATCTTCATAAATGGAGAAACATACCATGCTCATAGATAGGTAGACTCAACATTGTGAAAAAGACAATTCTACCCAAAGTGATTTACAAATACAATGCAATACAGATCCAAATACCAACAACATCCATTAAAGAGATGGAAAAACATTAACTTCATATGGAAAGGGAAGAAGCCCCGGATAAGTAGAGCACTACTGAAGAAGATGAATAAAGTAGGAGGAAGACTCACACTACCTGACCTCAGAACCTGCTATATAGCTACAGTAGTCAAAGCAGCCTGGTACGGGTACTTCAACAGATACATTGACCAATAGAACAGAATTGAGAACCCAGGTGTAAATCCACCCACCTATGGTCACCTGATCTTCGACAAGGGCCCAAAGTTCATCAAATGCGGAAAAGACAGTCTTTTTAACAAATGGTGCTGGCAAAACTGGATGTCCATATGTAAAAAAATAAAATAGGACCCATACCTCACACCATATACAAAAACAAACTCAAAGTGGATCAAAGACCTAAATATAAAGCCAAAAACCATGAAGTTCATAGAAGAAAAAATAGGATCAATACTACAGGCCCTACTACACAGCATTAACAGGATACAGATCACAACCAACAACACACAAGCTCCGGAGGATAAGCTAGATAACTGGGATCTTCTAAAAATTAAACACTTATGCTCATCAAAAGACTTCACCAAAAGAGTGAAAAGAGAAACTACAGACTGGGAAAAAATTTTTGGCTATCACAAATCAGACAAAGTTCTAATCTCTAAAATCTGTAAGAAAATCCAACACCTCTACAACAAAAAGACAAATAATCAAATTAAAAAATGAGCTAAGGTAATGAACAGACACTTCACCAAAGAAGACATGCAAGTGGCCAACAGACGGATGAGGAAATGCTCACGATGTCTAGCCATCAGAGAAATGCAAATTGAAATCACAAAGAGATACCATCTCACCTCGGCATTACCGGCACAAATCAATAAAACAGAAAATAACAAATGCTGGAGAGGCCGCAGGGAGACTGGAACTCTTATGCACTGCTGGTGGGAATGTAAAATGATACAACCTTTTTAGAAAATGATATGGCATTTCCTTAGAAAGCTAGAAATAGAAAAACCATTTGATCTAGCAATCCCACTCCTAGGAATATATCCTAGAGAAATAAAAACCATCACACAAATAGTTACATGTATGCCCATGTTCACTGCAGCATTGTTCACAATTGCAAAAAGATGAAAACAGCCTAGATGCCCATCAACAGGTGAATGGATAAACAAACTGTGGTATGTACACACAATGGAGTATTACACAACACTAAAGAACAACGATGAATCTGTGAAGCATCTGATAACATGGATGCATCCGGAGGACATTATGCTGAGTCAAATAAGTCAGTCACAAAAGGACAAATATTGTATGAGACCAGTACTGTAAAAACTCATGAAGAGGTTTACATACAAAAAGAAACAATATTTGATGATTACAAGGGAAGGGAGAGGTGGAGATGGAAAAACACTTAATAGACAATAGATAAGTGATAACTTTGGTGAAGGGTAAGACAGTACACAATCCTGGGGAAGCTAGCATAACCTGTGCAAGGTAAGGCCATGGTAGCTCCATAAACACATCCAAACTCCCTGAGGGGCTGCATTGCTGGGCTGAGGGGTGTGGGGACCACGGTCTTGGGAACATCTAGCTCAACTGGCACAACAGAGTTTATAAAGAATATGTTCTACATTCTACTTTGGTGAGTAGCATCTGGGGTCTTGAAAGCCCGTGAGCGGCCATCTAGGATACTCTACTGGTCTCACCCCTTCGGGAGCAAGGGAGAATGAAGAAAACTAAAGACATAAGGGAAAGATTAATCCAAAGGTCCTTTAATGGACCACATCTACCAGACTGAGTCCAGTACAACGAGATAGTGCCCAGCTACCATCACCGACTGCTCTGACAGGGATTGCAATAGAGGGTCCTGGACAGACCGGGAGAAAAATGTAGAACAAAATTCTAACTCAAAAGGAAAGACCAGACTTGCTGGCCTGACAGAGACCGGAGAAGCCCTAAGAGTATGGCTCCCAGACACTCTTTCAGCTCAGTAATGAGGCCACCCCTGAGGTTCACCCTTCAGCCAAAGATTGAACAGGCCCGTGGAACAAAACAAGACTAAAGAGGCGCACCAGCTCTGGGACAGGGACTGGAAGGTAGGAAGGAACAGGACAGCTGGTAATAGGAAACCCAGGGTTGAGAAGGGAGAGTGCAGACATTTCGTGGAGTTGTTAACCAGTGTCATACAACAATGTGTATACTGTTTGATGAGAAAGTAGTTTGTTCTGTAAACCTTCATCTAAAGTTCAATTTTAAAAAATACTAAGGTAACTAGTATCATCTGCTATGACCATCAATACATCAAATTTAAATACCAAAAAATGCAGAAACTCACATTTTAAAAATCGAATATATTTAGCCTTATAAAAATTCACCACGTTGCCTTCCTTTTTAAAAATTTTACTACAGATAGTGAAAACTTAGATATAAGATATCATATTATTAATAAGTAAATGTGAAAACACACAGGATAAAAGGAAGAAGAGCACCTCTATCAAAACAGCAGTGATCTGGGAGCACTTTGGGAACCACTAGGCTGGATGACCTAAAATTCCCATTAGCCCTAAGAGTCTATAACTCACCAGAGGGTTAGAGGGTCAACCAAAATTTGTCCCCACCATTTATGAAAAATAGAGTCACAGTGATATCAGTTGTCACTGGGATACCCGCAACCATGCTGTTTCCATTAAAATGGTCATGAGAGGGTAGCCCCAGAAGAGTCACTTAGAATCTTCCGATTACTTCCTAAGGGCATTTCTAAAGGTCTGTTCTGGCTTGGGTTCTGTAGCTCTGTTCTGAGCTACTAGTCTCAAAGAATTTGGAAAACTGGGTCAGGCAGGGTCTTATCTACAGACCTCTGGGTGCCTTGAGACCAGGCCCCAGCACCTAGCAAGCAATGAGCAAACAGTTGAGATGCCTCAGCAAACAGCTCCAGGACCCAGCCAGCAAGTGATGGAGTTGGGAAATATTTACCAGACCTGAATAAACGGAGCCCATTGCACACTCCATTTCCATAAATCCAACCACCTCACCTTCCTAGAAAAAGCGGTGTTTTTTTTGATTATTGGCTGGGAGAAAAGATACCAGGGAACAAATCGGCATGAACAGTAGAAGGCCCTGTTGCACAGAGCAGACAGGGGTTCATGGCACCCAGGATGGATGAATGGGTAGGTGGATGGATTCATTCCAAAAAGCCACCCATCCCTTTATTTCACCCACACTTATCGAACACTTACAGCGCCATAGGTTGGAAGGCACTACACAGTAGCCACAACGACGGGCTCAAACAGCCTCAGACTTACCAATGGTCATGAAGACGGTGCAGAACCAGGTAACATTTCGTTCTCTTGTGCGTACGGTCGCCATAAGTCTAAGCTGACTGGACGGCCACTACCAACAATATTGAACATCTACTCTGGCCAGCTGTTGCTCTACTATAATAAATAAGATATAGTTTCTTCAAATATTTTATTGCCTGATGGGGCAGACAAACATACACAGAAGAAAACGACAATCTAGTGTGCTAAGGACATAGTAGAAAGAAGTCTTTCAGGACACAGAAGGTAGAAGTGAGGGTCCTGGAAAGCTACTTGGCCAAGTATGGGAAGATGAACAGGAACTTGACAGGAATATGAAGGGCAGGGGAAGGAATGGAGGCTGGTGCCTACACTCATTCACAATAGTCAAGCTGCCTATCTCCTCCTCTGTTCCTTCTGCCTCAGGACCTCCCACTGTTCCAAAGAGGCTTGGCATTGCTTCTTCTTATTATCTTTTTTTTTTTTTTTTGGTGAAAATAAACCTAACAAAACATAACCCATTCAACAATTTCTACCTGTACAGATCAGTGCCATTGGCTACATTCTTACACCATGTCAGCATTCTCACTATCTCTACCCATATTGTTTCACCACCATTAACTTTCACTCTCTGTGCCCCTTAAAGTTCTCATTTGTGCTTTAGAGTTACTGTTACCAATTTGATCTCATATACATAATTCTTTAAAAGAGTACAATGTTCAAGGCTGACATTCTTTATTAATTGAACTAAACTGTTGTTTTTAGTTTAAAGAGGATTTCATGGGCTAGTTTTGGTTCAAGGTTTAAAGGTTATTTCAGGACAATAGATTTGAGGATTCCCCCAGCCTCAATGAATCCAGGAAGTCTGGTTTCCATAAGAATCTGACATTCTGCTCCACATTTTTTTCTCTTGATCAGGATCCATCTCCTGGGTCCTTGATCAAAATGTTCAGTAATGGTAGCTGGGCACCAACCATTTCTTCTGGACTCATGGCAATTAGGCCTACAGTCCATTTCCTTCTCCAGTGCCTGGGTCTCCTTTTTCTTCTACTGCTCCAGCTATTGCATCTTGGGTGGCTGCTCACAAGCTCTTTAGACTCCAGATGTTATTCACCAAAGTAGGAGGTAGAACAGAAACTCTAAAAACAATGCTAGACCAGTTGACTGGATAGACCCATGAAGCTATGACCCTTAACCTTTGAATCAAGAAATCTACTCCTGTGAGGTATTTAGTTGTACCGTATCAACCAGTGGCATTGCTTCTTAACAGCCCTTAGATGGTACCTGGGAGTCCTTAGGGTCTGGGTAACAGGGGAAGGGAACACTATAAAATGGGCTCCACCAAATCCCGGGCCCTACAGCACACGCAGTGGATTCTGGTCAGTGGGCAAAAGATAAAGCAAGCCTCAGAGTGCGGGGGTCTCTCGTTGAAGTTGGGCTCCTCACTCCAGCCCCCTCAGAGGCCTGCCCAAGCAGGGTGGGGACAGTCTACTGCGAGCACACCAGGTGCTCCTCCAAACCCCTGGCACTGCTGCCCTAGCTTTATGCTAGAAAAGTACCTGTCTCTCCTAGGCCCCTGGGCAAGGACAGGCTCTGGAGGAGTGCCTGCTAGCCAGGAAGTGCTCTCTGTGCTGCCGGCAAACTATAAGGGAAATCACCACATCCTCGGGAAGGAAGTTGGTTCTGGTCCCACTTCAGGGACCTAACATGAGACTCAGCCTATTAAGTCACCTTACAGCACCTTTACTGCTTCCCCTTCGCCACATGGTGTGGTGTAAATATAGCTCCTTTTAACCTTTTCCAACCAGGTGGCTCTTGCCCTCCAGCTCAGCTTCCATCCTGATCATTTCTCCCCACCACACTTCAGAAGGTCCCCGTCCAGAGCTAGGGGCACAGAAACACACTGCACTGGCCCCTGTTTTTTTTTTCCCTCAGTGACTCAGGGTTCATCAAATCTTTCCAGGCCTCAGTTTCCCGGGTACCCAAGTAGCCACTCGAGCCCTCAGATGAGCCCTTCTGCACTAATGGCCTGGGTTAAATTTAAAGCATACCTTGATGGGATCACACACTTGTTTGCAAAGATGTTATCAAGGGGGAAAACGTAAGATGAATGCGTAACTCATTTTTTTTTTTTTTAAACAAAACCTATAGATGATGTTGGAGTCCCCAGGTGGTACAGTTAATGGGCTTAGCTACTAAGTAAAAAGCCCACTCCGAGGCACCTCAGAAGAAAACGCTGGAGATTTACTTCCAAACAACTAGTCATTGAAAACCCTGTGAAGCACAGTTCTACTCTGACACACAGGAGGTGGCCATGAGTCAGGGTGGACCCAATGGTAAATGGTTTGTTATAGATGATGTTTGGATTTAACTGACTATGAAAAGGTATTCACTGTTCTCTGAAAAGATTCAGTCTAATAGTCCTTTAAATAGCAGGATCTCTCGATGAAGTAAATATAAGACTTAGCTTTCTAAACTTGGATTTATGCACATTTCAGGAACCACCCTTTCAGGTACAATGAGGCATGACTGTGTTTACCTGGCACAGACCTGTCTTTCTTATTATCGTCTGTAGCAATGGGCTGAGTCAGGTACACGCGTACAGGTAGGAACAGTCAGAGGAAGACCCGCTGTTGGGTGAATCTGAGCAGACCACCTACTGAGAAAGGTGAACCAAAGGTCTCCAGAGCCCCTCCCCGGGCACCTAGGAAGAGTCCATCTAGAGCCAGGCTGATGAGAAACGGGGCGACTGGAACCAGAGGGACAAGAACAGCGGCAATAGCTACGATAATCACTTACATTTATTGAACACTTACTATGTCCCAGATATGTTACATGGAAGATATCATTTAACCCTCTTCCAAGAGCTTGGCTGCTAACATAAGGTAGAAGGTTCGAGTCCATCCAGAGGCACCTTGGAAGAAAGGCCTGATGATCTGCTTCTGAAAGATCACAGTCATTGAAAACCATATGGAACACAGTTCTACTCTGACACACATGGGGTCGCCCTGAGTCGGAATAGGCTCCACGGCAACAGGGAAACATCACCATAAGGTTGATGATACGGCTTCCTCCATTTACGGGGCAGTGATTGAGGCTCGTAGGGGTAAGTAAGCAGGCTGTGCACCTCACTGATTCGAATCTAGGTCTGTGTGATTCCAGGGCTGAACCTTTGACTACCACACTGTGCTCTGCAGGGCTAGGCCCAGGGGCACCCTGCAGCAACCTGCGCCAACAAAGTCCTGGGAGAAAATAATAGATGACGCCAGTGGAGGGGAGGGGCTGCCAAGAAAGAAAAGCAAAGCAGGTTGTGAACTAAATATCCTCGGGGCTTGGGAGCAAAGGGGATTTGGGTGGCCATGCAGGGGTGAGGGGAGTCTTGACACTTGATTTGAACACCCACAGCACAGTCCCAGGGGGCTACCGGGGCGATGAGGGTAGCTCTAATGAGTGGAATAAGCCAGATTTGGAGACAAGAGACAGCCCTGAGAATAGTGCCTGCCATCAGGCTGTTGTTTTTGTTAGGTGCCATTCTAACGACCCCATGTGACAGAGTAGAACTGCCCCCACAGGGTTTTCTAGTGCCAGGTCTTTCTCCTGCAGAGCTGCTGGGCGAGTTTGAACCACCCATCGAGCACTTAAATGCTATGCCATCAGGCTCCCTGCTGTCCAGTAGGCACTGAATAAAAGTGAACTGAGTAAGTCCCAGCTCCACTGCTTAACTGCAAGTCATTTAGCATCCTGACCCTCAGTTCCTGTATTTTTCAGGTGAGAATAACAACACTCCCTTCACACAGTGACTGGGAGGAGGAAGCATAGTGGCTCCTTAACAAGGTCCTCTGTAAGCTGTCAGGCAGAGAGGGCCATGAAATCGGATGTGACCTGTGCTGTCCGATGACAAACAGGACAGGTACACTGAAACAGCTGCTGAGCTCTGATGCGGTTCCCAACGCCACTGCAGACTGGACAGAGGCAGGCACGATCGAGGTGAAGAAAAGTTTATTTTCAGCCAAAGCCGTGATTCTGGGAGAAGCAGAGTCTCCTGCTTACTGCAGCTGCCTTGACAGCCCTCTCTGACTCGGAGGCAAAGAGAAAGCCAGGCTCTGCCTCTGCCCTGCAGGCACAGGCGGGCAAACACGCCTCTCTGCCCTACACCCTTCTCACGCAAAGGCTCAGGGAGGCTGCTTCTCGCAGGCCCAAGGGAACCCTCTTTGGGTGGGAACCCTTCTGCACCCCACCCTTCGCCTGGCAACCTTCCCTGCAGATACTATCTCTGCCATCCGAGCTGCTGGCAAGCATCAGCCGTGAGAGGTCTGAGGCAGTTGGTATGAGGGAGAGGGCTCTGGAAATGTGGAAAAGTACTGTATAAATGTCAAAGAGGGGTTCTGGGGAACATTCAGTCATGTCTCACATTCAAGGACTGTATTGCTCTCTTTTCTCTCTCTGTCTCTCACTCCTTCTCTCTCTATGTGTCTCTCAGAAGTAGCCTGGTATGGTGGAAAGTCAGACAGGCCTGTTTTACATCCAAGCTCCACCTCGAGCAAATTACTTAACCTCTCTGAGCTATGGTTTCCCCAGCCGTGTAATGGGAATAATAGTGCTAACCTCACCAGGCTGTCGTAAGGATTAAGTCATTAATATCAAAAAAGATGTAACCTATGTAAAGCATCTGACAGATCGCATCAACCTCTAAGCAAGGCACTTAACCTCTCCAAGCCTCAGTTTCCTCATCTGTAAGATACGAATAAAATCCACTGCTCTGGGTTGTTGTAAGGTTTAAGTGAAATCATCCATATAAACTGCTCAGCCCAGTGCCTGTTACCAGCTGCCTTTTACCAACTCATAGCAACCTCATGGAAACCCTGGTGGCGTAGTGGTTAAGTGCTACGGCTCCTTACCAAAAGGTCGGCAGTTTGAATTCACCAGGTGCTCCTTGAAAGCTCTATGGGGCGGTTCTACCCTGTCCTATAGGGTCGCTATGCGTCAGAATCGACTCGATAGCAGCGGGTTTGGTTTTGGGTTTTTGGCGACCTCATGTGTGTCAGAGTAGAACTGTGCTCTAGGGTTTTCAATAGCTGGTGTTTTTGGAAGCAGATCACTAGGCCTTTCTTCCAAGGTGCCTCCGGGTGGACTTGCACCTTCAACCTTTTGGTGAGCGGCTGAGTGTGTTAACTGTTTGTACCACCCAGGGACTCCCGTTATAAACGAGGAACTCAGCAAATGGTATCGACTTTTCCCATTATTGTCTGTGGCCAAATCCAGCTTCTCTTTTAAGACCCCCTGCTTCGAAGAGACTTCTCCACAAGAGGGGGAAGGTCTGGCCCTGCTTTCAGTCTCACCGGTGTCTACATCAACCAAAGGCCATGAGCTCGCTGTAATCTCCAAAGAAAACCTACCTCTTCATCCCTGCAGAATCAGGGAGAGGATCCGGGCATCTTCTTCTCCTCCCTTCCTGCATCCTCACTGCTCTCCACCCCATACTTGGGTCCAGAGGAGAATTCTGGCTCCTGTCCCCATCCAGAATGATCCCCTGTTTGGTACCAGTGCTAGGAGCCTGCCTGAGGTAACCCCAGACCCAGTCCCCAGAGGAGGATTTTCAGTGGTGTTTGGGGCTGTCTGATACACTCAGGGACGAATTACCCAATAAACAAGGTACACGCAGGCTTATTTGTGTTTGCTTACTAATCTGTAGTGCACAAATTCACTCGTTTTTGAAAAGCAGTGAAATTGTGCAGTACGGATTAGTAAGTAAACACAAGTAAGCCTGTGCGTGCCTTGCTTACTAAAAGCCCGTGTGAACTTTGCTTACTGGTTAATCTGCCCCTGGATGCACCAAGGTACAGTAGGGACAGGCCTCCGGAGAGCCCAGGCAGCCGCTCCCATCCCTACCTGCGCCTCACCTTCCTGCTTTCGACACCCAATACTGGGACCCACAAACAGGAAACAGTTGACACCTGAGCCTCAGGCCAAGAAGCCAGACACAGCTGGCAAAGGAGAAAAAGTTCCCACCTCTCCAGAAGCAGACACACACACCAACTTTGTCCCCACCCAAGCTTGGAGAGGGTGGTGGGGATTACACTGGAAGCATCCTCAGCCCATCTGAATTGAGGCAAACTCAGCTAGGCAGCCACATAGGGAGAGGAGAGGAAGAGGAAAATTAGAGCTTCTCATTTGTCAGAAGTTAATGGGAACTAACATTTCTTGGTTGATTACTATGTGCTAGGGACTATTTAAAGTACTTTTTTTTGTCTAGCTTAACTGCATTAGTGCTTGCAACATCCTAGGAAGTAGGTGCTGTTATTGTTCTCACCTTCAGATGAGGAATCTGAGGCACAGAGCAGGTAACCAATACCGCACTGGCAATCTGGTTCAAGCACCAAGTCCCACTGCCTCCTCCCAAGACAAGCAGAGAAGTGGAGCACTGAAACCAGGAAGTGTGGATTCAGGCAGGCCCAGCTTTAAAGCCAGACTTCTCCACTTACTAATGCTGTGATCAGGGGAAAATTCCATTACCTCCCAGTGCCTCAGTTTCCGCATCTGTAGAATGGGGGAATAATAACAACTACCACGCAGGGTTGCTATACCTATTCAGTGAAATGATGTCTATAAACCATTGCCTGGCACACAGTTAGGGTTCCATGAATTACACGATAATTATACCATTTTGGCTACAATGGGGATATGGCTTTGGAGAAGGGAGTCATTGAATCTCACCAGTTAGCTCCTGTTTGAAATTGCTGCTCCATCCCTACCCTGTCAGTTTATTCTCTGCTGAGGCGGTACTAGTTTAACCCAAACCAAGCCCGGTGCCATTGAGTCGATTCCGACTCATAGCGACCCTATAGGGTTAGGGTTAGTGTTTATGCACCCCTTATTCTGACATCTTTTAGGAACTTTTCAGACCCATCTCCCTTATTGAATAGCAAGTAGGTGCTCTGAAGGCAGAGCTAGGTGTATTATTTCTAGGGTGCCTCTTCCCAGCATCAGGGGAAACCTCCATTTTCCATTGCCTTGTATTTCTATGTGGAAGGACTCATCTAGTTAACATCTTACTCTCCGCCCCATGGTAGGAAAAGTGACTTGTCTCCTTGGTGGGTCTAGGTCAGCTGTTGTCTGGGGGGTAATGTCTACCCTGGTAGATGCTTTCTAAAATCTGTGGGGGGTGGTTTTGTTGACTGTCTTAATAATTAGGAGGCTCTATTCTTTTTTTGTGTGTTTACTGGAGTCCTTGGGTGGTGCAAACAGAGTCCACCCAGATGCACCTTGGAAGAAAGCCCTTGGCAAACTATTTCTAAAATATCTGTCACCGAAAACCCTGTAGAACACAGTTCTGCTCTAATACACACGGGGTCGCCTTGAGTTGGAATCGACTTGATGGCAACTGATATTTTATTTGCATTTACTGGGCAGGGGCAGGGTATTCTAGACATCTTGCAATGTAAAATACAGTACTGAACAAGAAAGACTTGTTCATGGCCAGTATGACTTTCATATGACCTTCATATTAGAGCATCTTACTGATTTTTATTTATATTTTCAATAAATTTTATTTTAGGACATTAAAAGGGCTTTACAGAATCCTAATAACAAGGGACACTGGGGCTGATAAGGCAGAGAACTGAAGGGTTAGAAGGAATGGGGCAGCGGAGGGGGGGGACTTGGCCCCCTTCTGAGCCCTCTCTTCAGACCTCTTGGTGAGGAGGGTACTTTTAGGTCTGCTCTCTGCCAGGTCTGTCTGGGATTGGTAGGTGTGTTTAATTCCGGAGTGGGGTCTTACAAAGCCCACTGTGGCCATACATCAAAACCATGTCTCCAATACAGCTCTCTCTGTCAGGCTCCAGTATGTTTTCAACTGGGTTGGCACCACAGAGGGCAAGAAAAAGGAGGATGTTATACACTGATATCCTTAAGCCCAACCCTACTGCTTAGGATTCCACAACCAATCTGTCAGTTTGTCACACTGTGGTGGCTTGCATGTTGCTGTGATGCTGGAAGCTATGCCACTGGTATTTCAAATGCCAGTGTCACCCATGGTGGACAGGTTTCAGCAGAGTTTCCAGACTAAGACCAGGAAGAATGGCCTAGCAATGTACTTCCGAAAATCAGCCAACAAAAACCCTATGGATCACAAACAGAATTTTGTTCGACATAGTGCTGGAAGATGAACCCCCTAGGTTGGAAGGGACTCAAAATATACAGTGTATGCAACAACGTACTGGAGTATACCAAAGGTTGTGAAGATGGTGCAGGACTGGGCAACGTTTCGTGCTGCTGTACATGGGATTGCTATGAGTTAGAACCAACATGATGGCAACTAGCAACTGTTTAAAAAAAAAAAATTAGGATTAGCAAAATGTGGTTCACTAGCCCCTCATGTTCTTCTCTCTCCTAGCCTGACCCTCTGGCTCTATGGGGCAGTTCTACTCTGTCCCATAGGGTCACTATGAGTCAGAATCAACTAGACAGCAACAGATTTGGTTTGTTTTTTTTCTGACTCCTCAACACCTGGTTAAGTACAAATTTATGGAACTAATCAGTCAAAGACACCCCCTTAATTCCCCCCTTGTCCTCTGGAGCTTAGCTGCACCAGTGCCTGTTCCTCTGAGACTCTCCTGGGTGGTGCTAGGGGCTAACTCTGCTGTCACCCACAGACCCCCACATGCCAGCTTGAGAGTGCCTCCCCTGCGTCTCCCTCATGGGCCTCCCTGAAGAAGCCTCTCCATCATTCTGGATCCACAGAGACCTTTCCTTAGGCTGAATCGTGTTGATTTTAGAGAAGATGCCCCATCGAGCCGATTAAATACCACAAATCAAAGCATACCAGGGGCAACCAGACAACCATGATAGTTGCTCTGTCATGTTTGAGAAAACAAAAAAGGAAAGTCCCATGTGGTTAAAAACTAAATGCTATACTGGGGCAACTGCTCTGGACTAGCTGGCATGGGGGTCCAGAGAGAGGCACAGGAGAGCCATATATTGGTGTGGGTGAGCTGAGAACATTGCCCAAGCTGAGAGGAAACCCAGGCCACTGATTCTCAGCTTTGGCAGCAGAAAGCTTAGGGCCAAGGACACCTGCCAACTTGCTCCAGACTCTCCTCTGGCCTCACAGAACTTTTAGGAGGTCTTCTAGAAAAACAACATACTTCGAAAACACTTTTCTGCTTTATTTTGGTGGAAACTTATGGCTCTGGATGATGGGGGATCCAGAAGTCACAAGGACAGGCCAGTGTGAGGCTACCGAAGTATACATCTGTTCTTGTGGACTCTACAAGCCCCTTTAAGGCAATTCCACCTCTCAATGTTCTTCTGAAGTTAGCTGTTGTCCCAAAGAGCAGGAAATGGAAGTAGATAAACTCTGTGACCAGGAGAGCTATCCTCTGGGCTCCTGAACTCACTGGTAAGGCACTCAGCCCTCCCTTTCCCTCAGAGGAGCCCTCCTTCTCTTCTGGGCTAAGCCCTTCACTGGGTCTTCTCCCCATCCAGGTTTTCTTTTCTTTTTTTTTTAATTGTACTTCAGATGAAAGTTTAGAGAACAAGCTAGCTTCTCATTAAACAGTTGGTACACATATTGTTTTATAACACTGGATAACGACTCCACCACATGTCAACACCCTCCCTTCTCAACCTTGGGTTCCCTACTGGCAGCTTTCTTGTCCCCTCCTGCCTTCTTGTCCTTGCCCCTGGGCTGGTGTGCCCCTTTAGTATCTTTTTGTTTTATGGGCCTGCCTAATCTTTGGCTGAAGTGTGAACCTCTGGAGCGACTTCATTACTGAGCTAAAAGGGTGTCCAGGGGTCATACCCTCAGGATTTCTCCAGTCTCTATCAGGCCAGTAAATTTGGTCTTTTTTTGTGATTTTGAATTTTGTTCTACAAGTTTTCTCCAGCTCTGACCAGGACCCTCTATTGTGATCCCTGTCAAAACAGTCAGTGGTGGTAGCCGAGCACCAACTAGTTGCACTGGACTCAGTCTGGTGGAGGCCGTGGTAGTTATGGTCCATTAGTCCTTTGGACTAATCTTTCACTTGTGTCTTTAGTTTTATTCATTCTCCCCTGCTCCCGAAGGGGTGAGTCCCGTGGAGTATCTTAGATTGCTGCTCACAGGCTTTTAAGACCCCAGACACTACTCACCAAAGTAGAATGTAGAACATGTTCTTTATAAACTATGTTATGCCAATTGAGCTAGATGTTCCCCGGGATCCAGGTTCTCTTTTCTATCTCCTTTATTGCATCTCCTATCTCTCTCCAGATGTACAACACACTCAAGTCTCCCTCATCCCAAAAAGCCTTCTCTCCATACTGTTTCCACTTTAGGCCAACGCCTCCATGCCCTTATTGTCATACTCCTTAAAGGGGGAATACTTCAATCCTTGTCTCCTTCATTTCCTTAACTTCTACTTACCCCTCAATCCAGCATCTACTCTCACTATGGATACCATAGACACTACAATAAGGCCTGTGCTGTCACCTCACTACCGAAGCCATTAGCGTGCTCTTAAGCTTTGGGCTCTATAATCTCTGCATACTTTGACACTGTAGGCTATCCCCAGCTTCATGGAAACCTCTCCTTCGTGGGCATGGTTCTCCTTTTGTCCCCTTGATCAATCCTTCTTAGTCTCAGCTATGTGTGCCCACTCCTTGGCCTGTCCTTTAAATGCCCCTTTTCCTCTGGGTTCTGTCCTTGGTCCTCTTCTCACTCCACATACTCTCCCTGGGTGACTCCCCCCCTACCCCCCCATGATGGTTAAGATTAGTGTCAACTTAGCTGGGCCATGATTCTCAGTGTTTTGGCAGTTGTATAATTTTGTGATCATTCCCCTGTTGAGATTTGATATGTGATCATCCCCATGATGGGATCTACCATGAGTAACCAACCAGTTGAAAGGGAGTTTCCTTGGGTGCGTGGACTGCATCGAATATCAGTGAACATTCTGGCAGGGCTGGGGTCTTTTTACTCGTGCTGGATCCTGCAGCTAGCTCCTTCCTGTTTGTCTGACCTCTGGTTCTTGGGACTTGAGCTAGCTGTTTACCTGCAGTCTTGCCTGCCAGTCTTGGGATTCATCAATCTTCTCAGCCTGTGAGCAAGAGCCCTGCTCTCTGACTTGTGATCTTGGGTTCGCCAGCCCCTGCAGCTACACGAATCAGGAGAAGCCTCTATCCTGACCCACAGACTTGGAATGTTCTGGCCTCTACAACTGTGTAAGCCATTTCCTTGATATAACTCTCTCTATATATTTATACATTTCACTACTTTTGCTTCTCTAGAGAACCCAGCCTAAGACACTTCAGTTAATACCCAGTCAGTGGTGACCCCCCAACATCCATTTTCAGTCCTGACCGGTCTCCTGGGCTTCAGATCCAAATTTTCACCACAATTTTGACACCTAAAGCTTGTTATCTGCCCTTCTTCCTCCTCTCACCATCTGGACAACTTGCTCCACGTCCTGTCTTCTTGGTCTCTGTTGGTGGCTCCACTGATGCTCAGCATCCCAAGCTAGGAAGCTCAGAATCATGCTTGACTCTTCTTTCCGCTGTCTATGTCCAACCTGTTGCCAAAATCTTCCTGAACTTATCCCAGAAATATCTCTCAAATCTTGGTCTCTCCATGCCTCCTGACACAGCAATAACAATAGCAAACATTTTTATAGTGCAAGTGTTTATAGATACTTATAGATATGGCTCAACATGGAAACTTCCTGATGAGCCAATGTCCCTTGCTAATGCAACTCCAGTGCTGACATTTACCCAGTGCCTGGCTGTAACTTCCAATTGTCCACTCGTCATACATTCATTTAATCCCCACGATAACCCTGTGAGATAGGGACCATTATTTTCCCCGTTTTACAATGAAAAAATTGAGGCACGGAGAGATTGAAGAATTTGCCTAAGGTCACATAGCCAGGTAGTGCCAAAGTAAGAATTCAAATCCAGGCAGTCTGGCTCTGTTTGTGTGCTTAACCTTTTTGCTATAATCCCTCTCCTTAGCATTCCCCACTTGTTCCTACCACAAGGGCATTCCATTGGGCCTCTCTTGCATCAGTTCTTCATTCGCCCTCCCTTCCCTTCTCACCCACTCCCCCCCCCCATGCTCTTCCATTAAATGAAACTAATCTTGTTTGAAAACACCCAGTGGCTCCCTACTGCCCAGAGGATAAAATCCAAATTTCTTTGCTGGGTATTCAAAATATTTCATAATCCAACTGGACCCACAGTTCTAGCCTCATCTTCCACCATTTCATCCCATGCTGATCTTCTCACCATTTCCTCAAAGCCATGCACTTTTTAAACAGTGAGCCTTCAAGCTCACTGACTCCTATGCCCAGGATATTCTTGCCACCCCTCTGTGCCAGTCAAACCCTACTCTTTCCTGTCACTCACCTCAGACACCACCTCTTCTGTGATATCCTCAGGCAGTATCTCAAAGCTTGGCACCCTTAACATCTCTTACAGAATTCACTGAGTAGCATATTTATCTTACAAATCACCTCCCAACTACCTACCATGTAAGAAGAGTTAAATATTCAAGGAACTAATGGATGGCCCGAGATCTAGACTACTGGGTCCTTCTGTCTCTTCCCCTAAATTGCTAAGAATTCCTTTCACTGGATCACACAAGATCCTGAAGCCTGGAATGATTCCATGTGGCATGCTTCCCCTTACTTTCTACAGCTCAGGGTGAAGAAATGGACACTTTCTTCACCCTTTCTCTTCAAAGAAAAAATAAGAGGAGAATGGAAGTCAATGAGTACAACTACCCAGTCAGAATAGGGGATGAGACGAATGATAGAGCCATAAAATCCAGACTGCAAAGGACCTTAGAGCCCATCTTGCCCAAACTTCAGCTTCGTGAGGAAACTGGGGCCCAGAAAGGACAGGAGGTTTGTTGAAGGGCAGTAACTAGAGAGAGGCAGAAACAGGTCCTCTGAGTCCTTATCCAGGGATCTGGGTTTATCCTGTTGCCTCTCAACTCTTCTGAGAAATGGGTGTCCCAGCTTCTAGAACCCTGGCTTTCCCATAATTACCCTCCAAACAGGCTCAGGCTGTCTTTCTAGGACAGGAAGTAAACAGGCTCAACATGGAGGCTTTCTACTGAGCCAATGTCTCTTGCTAATGCAACTCCAGCACTTCGGTTTACCCAGCACCTGGCTGTAACTCCCAGCTGCACCAACTGACTTGGGGCCTTCCAACCAGAACACCACCAAGTACAGTGGCTCTTGCTTTGCGTGCCTGTGTGTGCCAACCCCTTTTCTGTATCAGATACAGAGACTGCTCCTACACAACCACTCTTTCTTCCCCTCCCTCCTCTCTTTGTCTCCCAGTTTCTCCCAGTTAGTCACAGTGAGGTCACGTTCAGCCTCTGGCTCCCAGGCCTCTTCCTAAGGCTGGTGTGTATATACAGGGAGAGGGGAGTTGAGAGAGCACAGAGGAGTAGTAGGATGCAGCAAGGCATCATGGTAAAATAGGCTCTGGAGTCTAAGAGACATGGGTTCAAATCCTAGCTCCATCACCTGACCAATCGTGTGATCTTGGGCAAGTTACTTAATCTCTCAAAGCCTTGGTTGAAAAAGACGGGGCTGCCTGGGAGACAGTTTCCTCACCTGCAAAATGGGGATGGTAACAATTACCTCACTGATTTGTTGTTGTTGTTGTTAGGTGCCGTCGAGTCAGTTCTGATTCATAGCAACCCTATGTACAACAGAATGAAACACTGCCCAGTCCTGTGCCATTCTCAAAATCATTGTTATGCCTCAGCCCATTGTTGCAGCCACTGTGTCAGTCCATCTCATTGAGGGTCTCCCTCTTTTTCACTGACCTCTCTAAGCATAACGTCCTTCTCCAGGGACTGAGCCCTCCTGATAACATGAGGGATGATAAGACATAGTCTCGCCATCCTTGCTTCTAAGGAGCATTCTGGTTGTACTTCCGAGGCACATTTTTCATTCTTTTGGCAGTCCATGGTATATTTAATACTCTTCACCAACACCACAATTCAAAGGTGTCAATTCTTCTTTGGGCTTCCTTATTCATTGTCCAGCTTTTGCATGCATATGATGCAGTTGAAGACACCATGGTTTGGATCAGGCCCACCTTAGTCTTCAAGGTGACATCTTTGCTTTGTAGTAAAAATTAAATGAGACAAAGCACCAAAAGAACCTTGCACAGGGCTCAGCAGCTGGCCAATGTTCATTTCCCTTGAAAGTGGGGGAAAGTGAAAAATGGGGCCCTGACTAGAGTCCCTGGGTGGTGCAGATGGTTAACGTGCTCCGCTGCTAACAGAAAGTTTGGAGGTTTAAGTCTACCCAGCGGTGCCGTGAAGAAAGGCCTGGCAATCTACTTCCAAAAATTCAGCCATTGAAAACCCTATGGAGCACAGTTCTATTCTGACACATGTGGAATCGACTCCACGGCAGTGGGCTGTCAGTGCAGTGGCATGTGGCATCTTGGGTGCCCACCTGTGGCCTAGTGAGTGCTGGTGTGAATGGGAGTGTGTGGGAGTCAGCGTCTGGCGGTATCTGGGTGACAAAGTGAGAGGTGGAGGGGAGGAGACTTAGGCACAGGCAGTCTGGTTGGGGTATGTTTGTGACAGCATAAGTGTGTAAATGAGTATGACTTGGCTGATCATCTCTTCCTCCAAAATTCCTACCTCTTCAAAAGAAAGACTTGTCCTGTCTGTTCTTGTCAGTAATGAAAAATCCAAAATCCCCTCCTAGGGGAGGGAGGGAATGACCCACCCCATGAGGCTGATCCAAGGGAAACAAACTCAAGTGAGGCCCACTCCTGGCAGCAGCCAGGATATGTTCTTCACGCTGGTGAAGAAATCAAGCTCCAGGTGTGTTCAGAGGGTCGGAGCCTCCCTGCAGGCTGCCCAGGATGGAGGTGCTGCCACTAGTCTTGCCCCTGTATGAGGGTTTCTCAAGCCGAGCTCCGACAGATCACATAGGCAGCCAAAGCCACCTTGCCTGTGTGGAGGCCACCTTCCATCTGGGCTGGTGTGGCCATAACCTGGTGTGGGACAGGCCCTCCCCATGCATCTTGGCCAAGGGCCTGGGTAGTGAGAGGTGGACCCTGGACCAGGGAATCCTGAGTTCCCAGGACAGAATGCACAGGGCACAGGCCACATCCCAATCTGCTAAGGCTCTTCTTTGGGATTGCAGAATCCTTAAGGATATGCTCCTGCCCTTCAGGCAAAACAGGCCAAATTGTCCCTTAGATAAGATCTGTTTCTCATTTAAGGTCTTGGAGTGAGGCACTGAGTCCAATCTCCCTGCCTTGGCAGCTGTTCCAGTGTTTAATCAACCTCATCGGCTGGAAGTTCTTTCTCATAGCTAACCTCAATCTCTCTTTAATTGAAGCCTATCTCCAATTTTAGGTCTTGAGTGGAGAGGGAGAGTAGTTGGCCTCTAATGGTCTAGGTAACTCTTTGAGGAGCAAAATTGCAGAATTTTCCTGCCTAAGAGATTCTGGCATAGGATTCAAGGGTATTCCTCCCTGTGACTGTGAAGGGTGTACCCAGAGCTGGCCGCCTTTCAGGAGATGTTGATAGTGACTTCAAATCATTCCACAGATAGAGGAGAAGAAAAATGTGTGCCTGTGTTTGATCCCCAGCCCTGCCTCAGACTTCCATGTAAACCTGGGCTCAGAATATCAGAGCGGGAAGGAATTCCAGAGATTATCTAGTGCACCCCACATCGAGACTGCCTTCCCTCCCTGCTTGCTATCTCCCTCTTCACCCTGCTTTTCTCTGCCTGACAAACTCCTACTCACCCTTCAGAGCTAGACTCAATAGCACCTCCTCCATGAAGTCCGCCCTGAGCTTCCAGGCAAAATTAACTATTTCCATTTCTGTTTAACACCACACTTTTTATACATCTCCAATAGGGCACAAATTAGACTATATTATAACTAGTTACTTAAAGGTCTCTCTCTCTCTCTCCCCTACTAGACTGTGAGCTCCTCCAGGGCAGGGACCATGTCTTAATTTTCTTTGAGTTCCCACACCTGGCACAGTGTAAGTACCCTCCCACAAACTTAGTGAATAAATTAATTTTTTTTTTTTTTTAGGCTAAGAATACTCAGGCCCCTGCAAATTAAGTGACTTGACCAAGGTAATAGAGCTAGTGAGTGGCAGAAAAGGGACCAGAACCCAGGTTCTCTGACTTAGTATCTAATTCTCTGCCTCACTCTGGGGCCTCCCATTATTGCTTATATTCAGAGGGTCAGAGGCCTCCCTGCAGGATGCCCAGGGCAGAGGGGCTGCCACTAGCCTTGCCCCCAGTGCAAGGGTTTATCGTGTGCCTATAGCTTAGACTTTCTCCTCCTGATAAACTCACCTACTCCTACCATTTGCTTCTGACATCACGCCCTGTCCAAACTCCCCTCCCCCAATCTTCCAGTGAGCTCTGATCTCAGGGGTAAAGTCCACACCCTCTGCTTCGCCCTTATCTTTGCACATCCACCTCCATCCATTCTTTCCAACACCACCTCCCCACATCCAAAGCCTTCCCTGACAAACTCTAAGCCCACCCAACTTGGTTCTCTTCAAAAGCAGCAAGCTTGTGTCTACACTGTCCCCCTGAGCCTGGTTGCATACTCATGGGTAAGCTCTTGTTTTACTTGTCCCTTGTCCCTTATCTTCTTCCTTTAAGTGGGGAGTTCCCTGAAGAAACATGGGCATTTCACCCTTTATACTTCCCCCCCACACACAAAAAAACCCCCAAACCAAACCTGTTCCCATCAAATCAACTCCAACTCATAACGACCCAGAGGGACTCCATAAATTGATCTACACACTGTTGGTCCAAGCAAACAGACTCAGAAAACCCAGGTTAAGCTTTGACAGGAAAAGAGCAGTTGTCTTCCATTTCTAGATGACATCTGACATGGCATGCAGTTAATCTTAAATAGATACTCTGTTTGTCAGTACTCTTTTGAGGGGATACTGAAGAGGAGACTGTAACATTGGATCACGGGTTGGGGTGGGGGTATGGACTCAGCGTCCTTTAAAGATCCCTTCCAATTCTGAAAGACAGGAGTCTATGAATAAGAGCCCTCCAACTTTACTTCATCTTCTTTGTATTCCCCACATTTGATGTAGTATAGGTGACCCCTTAAATATATGGAATAAAGGTTTCCTTCCAACCGAAGAACTTACTTGTCTGTTGAAATCTAGGCCGTTTCGATCATTTCCTGGAAAAGATGAAACAAAATATTAGTCGTTAGCGGGCCTCGAAGATGCCAAAGGTTAAAGGAAAACTAGGATGTTGGAAGGAGTATGTCTTTATTTTATTTTTTGGTTCCCAAGTTTTATTCAAGGACTGATACAAAATATTCCAGATAAGTGAGTTTTAATCCTCATCTTCTTCCTCTTCGTCATCCTGGTTAATCTGGAAGTAATGTAATTCATAACTATCTTTGCTGTTGACAACTACATGCAATGAATCATGTAGATTGTTCTTCAAATATTTTTGGTGACATATTTCAAATACCTTTTGGAAAAAGGCACCTCGAAGGTTACAGTAATCTTGTTCTTCCTTTGGTCAATGGTTGTAACCCCTCCACTGAGATCACCAGCTTTCCCATTAACTTTGATTCTTTCTTGAAGAAACTACTCAAAATTGACAGCATCCATGATTCCATCTCTACATGGTGGGTGCAGTCAAAGGTGAACTTCAGAACCTGCTTCTCTTTTTTGCCCCCCTTTGCCACAAGCTTTTCATAGGTGCCATGGCGGCAGCTGAGGTAGAAAGCGCATGTCTTTATTTTTTTAAAAAAAAGAACACGGGCTTCCTCTATGGCTAGGATCTTCCCGTTGACTCTGTTACCTGGAAAAGTCTTTGGAAAATCTCCAGGGCAAGTGTTGTCCAGGAGGGAAGACTGACTTCTCTAGAGAACTTGCCATTCCAGAGTGTTGTGTTGCACACTTTTGCTCCTACGCTGCACCCACTTCGTGTTATACCCCTTTCGTGTATGACTGAGAAGAGACAGGCTGTGGATCCTATGGGAATCACTCTAACGCAAGACACCCTCCCATCATCCCGGCCCTCCAAGCATGATGACACCTAAGTCATGTCAAGTAGACAAGTGTCTGTCCTGATTTTTTTTCTCCCAACTTTTATTTCTTGTTCCATTCATTTTTGTCTTTTTTGAATAAACGGTGGGTTGAAAAACTAAATATGTGCTTAATAGAGAAAACTTGTTGGTATAGAAAAAGTACAAAGTAGCAGAGTAAACGCTTTGCTCAGAAGCAGCCATCATTAATCCGTTTGTATATTTTATGGCCTTTTTTATGTTTGTCATTCCTTGTAGATATGTATCACTCTGTAGAAATTTTTACCCTGATTTTTTCAGTGAGTATGATAAATATTTCTCTTACGCTATTAAGAACTCTGGAAACCCTGTTGGTGTAGTGGTTAAGTGCTATGGCTGCTAACCAAAAGGTTGGCAGTTCAAATCCACCAGGCGCTCCTTGGATACTCTATGGGTCAGTTCTACTCTGTCCTATACGGTAGCTATGAGTCGGAATCGACTTGATGGCAGTGGGTTTTGGGTTTTATCGAGAACTCTTTGTAAACATGATTTTTAACGGCTACATAATATTCCATTATATGGATGTACCATGATTTGCCTTAACTTATACCTATTGTTGGGGAATTGTTTCAATTCTTAGTTATAATAAATTTTCTTATTCACATAGCTCTCCAGAGCAGGAGCTTCCACCCAACCTCTTTGGGCCCCATGGATTGTTGGCTGTATAATAGCGTGGAGTATGACTCTTTATTAGATACCATATACTCAGAGTGCTTAGGATATAAGAAGAGCTTAAGACATACTGATTGACACAGTTACGGAGGCTTCCCAGACATATTCAAACAATTCATGGGATTGGTTTACTGGGTCAAAAGGCTGGGGGTCATAGTTCAGGGGACAACTTAGTCAACTGGCATAACATAATTAACAAAGATAACGTTCTAGATCCTAGTTAGGTGAGTATTGTCCAGGATCTTAAAAGCTTGCAAGCGGCCATCTAAGATACAACGATTGATCTCTACTCGTATGGAGCAAAAGAGAGTGAAGGAAATCAAAGGCTGAAAGAAGAAGCTAGGCAACAGGACTAATAGCCCACATGAAACACAACCTTTTCTGAGACCAGAAGAACTAGATGATGCCTGGTGTCTTACTCATCCAGTGCTGCTATATAACAGAAATACCACGAGTAGATGGCTTTCACAAAGAGAAATGTATTCTCTCACAATCTAGTAGGCTACAAGTCTGAATTCAGGGTGCCAGCTTCAGGTGAAGGATTTCTCTGTCAGTTCTCAGGGAAGGTCCTTGTCGTCAATCTTCCCTGGTCGAGGAGCTTCTCAGTGCAGGGGCCCCGGGTCCAAAAGACTTACTCTGTTCCTGGCACTACTTTCTTGGTGGTATGGAGTCTCCCATCTCTGCTCACTTCTGTCTCTTATATCTCAAAAGAGACTGACTTAAGATACAACCTAATCTTGTAGATTGAGTCCTGTCTCATTAACATAACTGTCATTAATCCCACCTCACTACCATTATAAAGGTAGGATTTACAACACATAGGAAAATCATATCAGATGACAAAATGGTGGACAATCACACAATACTGGGAACCATGGACTAGCCAAGTGGACACACATTTTTGAGGGATACAATTCAATCCATGACATCTGGCTACCACTATCAACTGTTCTGACAAGGGACACAATAGAAGGTTCCAGATAGAATGGGATAAAAATGGAGAACAAAACTCAAATTTCTAAAAAAAAGGCCCGATCTACCAGACCAATAGAGACTAGAGAAACCCCAGAGACTATCACTCTTTGAACTTGGAATTGAAGCTATTTCTGCAGGTCACTATTCAGCCAAATAACAGATTGGCTTATAAAATAAACAGTATCACCTGTGACTAATGTGGTCTCTTAACCAATTAACTGTATGAGACCAAACAGTCAACATTTATCCAAATGCAAAGATGAGAAAGCAAGGAGGGAAAGGGAAGCTAGATCAACGGAAACAGAACAAACAGTATGGAAGTCATGAGAACACCGACACACTGTAAAAATGGTAACCAATGGCACGGAACAATTTGTATAAAAATGCTTAAAGGGGAACCTATCTTGCTGTGTAAACTTTCACCTAAAACACAATAAAATATAATTTAAAAAAAAAAAAAAGCATGAGTGCTGGTGGGAGCTAAACCTTGACTTGGAGGAGGAAAAGAGCAGAAAAGGAGGAAGAGCCTGTGAAAAGTGGGAACAAGAAGACCCAATTTAGCCTAAGCAAATGCTACTTCCTCAGTAATTCCATCACACCTCATCCCCCTCCCTCACCCCAGGAGATGAAATAATAATAATAAATGAACACATGGATAAATCCAGAACTCTCATAATCAAAAAAATTCTTCTGCTTTTCATTCAATCTTCAATAGCTTTGGAATAAAGTCCAAATTTTTTAGCCCAACATACAATTCCCCAAATGGCCTGGCTTCTGGCTACCTTTCCTTCTTTGCCTTCTGTCACTTATGGCCCCAGCTCACTCCTTCCCAGGTACCCCCAGCTCCAGACACACAGAATACCCACTGCTCTCCAGACTCCCCATGCCTCTAGGCACTGTCCCTACTTATTTTCCAGGTTACTTCTTATTTGCCTGCCCGAGTCTCTCTCCACTAGTCTGAGAGAGCAGGACAGTGACATCCATTTTTGTGTCCTCAGCAGCCACCACAGTTCCTAGCACATAGCAGAGGCTCAAAAAATGTCTGCTAACAAATGAATGGGATCTAAGAGAACCTCTGAGGCTTTAATTGAAGCTCCTTTACCTTTGCTCTGTTCCAAACAACAAAGGGCAAACACGGCCCTTTCTGTACGACTTTGAAGCATCTTGGGAAGCCACCGGGCCGGCAAGGTGAGAGAAGAGAGGAAAGGGTGACCGGATCCCAAGAAAAAGCAATATAGTGAGTCACGAAGTGATCTCTGGGTAGGAGCCTAATTTTGAGTTCAGCTAGAAAAGACATGTAAAATCTGGGCAGGGCTCTAAAGATCAGAAGAGCCCGTAGGCTGAGAATAGCCATGTGTAAGGGCTTAGACTTACAGGTAAAATTGCTTTTATCTTTTAAAAAACTCCTTTCATGACATTTTAGAGTTGTAAAGTTGGTCGAATAAGGAGTCATTTTAAAAGATTTGACGAAAAAGCAAATTCAGCCAACAAATATTCATTTAGCACATTCTATGTTCCAGAATGAATAAATCTGTCTTGGAAGAAGCATGACCAGAATGCTCCTTGGAAGTAAGGATGGAGAGACTATGTCTCCCATACTTTGGACATGTTGTCAGGAGGAATCAGTCCCTGGAGAAGGACATTACACTTGATAAAGTACAGAGTCAGCGAAAAAGAGGGAGACCCTCAACAAGACGGATTGACACAGTGGCTGCAACATTGAACTTAAGCATAATAACAACAGTGAAGATGGTGCAGTGTTTCATTCTGTTACACGTGGGGTCACTATGAGTCAGAATCAACTCGAAGGGACCTATCAATAACAGTATGTTCCAGGCAGAAGTCCCTGGATGGTGCAGTTAAAGCACTCAGCTGCTAACTCAGCTGCTAACAAAAAGGTTGGAGGAAACGAGTCTACCCAGAGGTGCTATGAAGAAAGGCCTGGTGTTCTACTTCTGAAAAATCACCCATTGATTGGAAAATGTATGGATCTCACATTTCCCAATCTCAGAACTAACTATACAGCTGTCAAAATGGCCTGGTATTGGTACCATGACAGATACATAGACCAATGGAACAGAATTGAGAGCCCAGAGGTAAATCCATCCAGCTGTGGACAGCTGATCTTCGACAAAGGGTCGAAGTCCACTCAATGGGAAAGAGATAGTCTCTTTAATAATTGGTGCTGACAAAACCGGACATCCATCTGCAAAAAAATGAAACAGGATCCATACTTCACACCATACACAAACAAACTCAAAATGAATCAAAGACCTAAAAGTTAAACCTAAAACTATAAAGTTCCTGGAAGATACCATATGAACAAAGCTAGGGTCTTAATTTATGGTGTAAATACGCTATCAAACATAACTAAAAATGAACAAACAACAGAAGATAAACTAGATAACTGGGGCCTCCTAAAAATTAAATACTTATGTTAATCAAAAGACTTTACCCAAAGAGTAAAAAGAGAACCTACAGACTGGGAAAAACGTTTTGTGAACGACGTTATCTGACAAGGGTCTAATCTCTAAAATATAAAAAAAAATTTAGCACGTCAACAACAAAAAGACAAACAATCCAACCAAAAAATGGGCAAAGGACATGAAGAGACACATCACCAAAGAAGACATTCAGACGACTAACAAACACATGAAGAGATGCTCTCGATCATTAGCCGTTAAAACCAAAAACCAAATCCATTACCGTGGAGTCGATTCCAATTCATAGTGACCATATAGGACAGAGTAGAACTGTCCCATAGGGTTTCTGAGGAGCAACTGGTGGGTTCACATTGCTGACCTTTTGGTTGTCAACCGTAGCTCCTAACCACTGCACCACCAGGGCTTCCCGCAGGGGTGAGATGGTACCTCATTGTAGTTTTGATTTGCATTTCTCTCTATTAACCATTAAAAAAAAAATAGAGAGATGTAAATAAAAATTACAATTAGCTAGCAAGCAGCCATCTAAGATGCATCAATTGGTCTCAACCCACCTGGACCAAAGGAGAATGAAGAACACCAAAGACACAAGGTAATTATGAGCCCAAGAGACAGAAAGGAGCACATAAACCAGAGACTACATCAGCCTGAGACCGGAAGAACTAGATGGTGCCCAGCTACAACCGATGACTTCCCCAACACGGAACACAACAGACAACCCCTGAGGGGGCAGGGGAACAGTGGGATGCAGGCCTCAAATTCTCATAAAACGACCAGACTTAATGGTCTGACTGAGACTAGAGGGACCCCGGAAATTATGGTCCCTAGACCTTGTGTTAGCCCAAGACAGGAACCATTCCCAAAGCCAATTCTTCAGACAGGGATTGGACTGGACTATGGAAAAGAAAATGAAACTGGTGAGGACTGAGTTTCTTGGCTTAAGTAAACACATGAGACTATGTGGGCAGCTCCTGTCTGGAGGGGAGATGAGAGGGCAGAGGGGGTTGGAAGCTGGCTGAATGGACATGAAATTAGAGCTGAGAGAAGGAGTGTGCTGTCTCATTAAGGGGAGAGCAACTAGGAGTATATAAAAAAAAGTATATAGCAAGGCACTGGGTTTATATAGCAAGGTGTATATAAATTTTTATATGAGAGACTGACTTCATTTGTAAACTTTCACTTAAAGCACAACAAAAATTAAAAAAAAAAAACTACAATGAGGTACCATCTCCCTCCCGCAGAACTAGCACTGATCAAAAAAGAAAGCAACAAATACTGGTAAGGTGGTGGGGAGAATGGAACTCTTATACACTGCTGGTGGGATTGTAACATGGTAAACCACTTTGGGAAACAGTATGGCGCTTCCTCAAAAAACGAGGAATAGAAATAGTGTATGATCCAGCAGTCCCACTCCTAGGTATATACCCTGGAGAATTAAGGATAGTGACGCAAATAGACATAGGCACAGCCATTTTCACTGCCGCATTATTTGCAATGACAAAAAGACAGAAACAACCTAAGTGTCGAGCAATGGGTGAATCGATAAACAAAATACAGCGGAATACTATCCAACAATAAAGAATAAGTCTGCAAAACATAACATGGATGAATCTGGAGGACATTATGCTGAGTGAAATAAGTCAATCGCAAAAGGACAAACATTGTATGATACCACTTTTATAAAAAGTCAAAAACAGGTTTATGCACAGAAAGCCACACCTTTTTTATTGTGCTTTTGCTGAACATTTACAGACCAAATAAGTTCCTTATTAAACAATTAATACACATATTATTTTGTGACATTGCTCTCCAGCCCTGAGACTCGTCAACACTCTCCCCTTCTTGACCTTGGATTCCCCATTTCCATTCCTCCAGCTTTCCTATCCCCTCCTGCTTTCTTGTTCTTGCCCCTGGGCTGGCATGCCCATTTATTTCCATATACGTGGTTGAACTACATGTATTATTGTTTCATAGGCCTGTCTAATCTTTGGCTGAAGGGTGAACCTCAGGAGTGACTTCAGTACTGAATTAAAAGGGTGCCAGGCGCCATACTCTAAGGGTTCTCCAGTCTCTGTCAGACCAGTAAGTCTGATCTTTTGTGTGTGTGTGTGTGTGTGTGTGTGTGTGCGTGTGTGTGTGTGTGATTTTGAACTTTGTTCTACATTTTTCTCCAGCTCTGTTCAGGACCCTCTATTGTGATCTCTGTCAGGGCAGTCAGTGGTGGTAGCTGGGCACCATCTAGTTGTGCTGGACTCAGGCTGGTGGAGGCTGTGGTAGTCATGGACCATTAGTCTTTTAGACTAATCTTTCCCTTCTGTCTTTGGTTTTCTTCATTCTCCCTTGCTTCAGATGGGGTGGGACCAGTAGAGTATCTTAGATGGCCACTCACAAGCTTTTAAGACCCCAGACACTATTCATCAAAGTAGGATATAGAACATTTTCTTTATGAACTATGTTATGCCAATTGAGCTAGATTGAGACCGTGGTCCCCAGCCCAGTAACTCAGTCCCTGAGGGAGTTTGGATGTATCTATGAAGCTTCTATGACTTTGCCTTGGTCAAGTTGTATTGACTTCCCCAGTGTTGTGTACTGTCTTACACTTCACCAAAGTTACTACTTATCTATTGTCTTAGTATTTTTCCCTCCCTAACTCTCCTCCCTCCCTCATAGTCATTAAAAATTGTTTCTTTTCATTTCATGATATGGAGGAACCTGGAAGGCATTATGCTGAGCGAAAATTAGTCAGAGGCAAAAGGACAAATATTGTGTAAGACCACTATTACAAGATCTTGAGAAATAGTATAAACTGAGAAGAACACACACTTTTGTGGTTACGAGGCGGGGAGGGAGAGAGGGTGGGAGAGGGTTATTTACTGATTAGTTAGTAGATAAGAACTACTTTAGATGAAGAGAAGGACAATACTTAATACACGGAAGGTCAGCTCAACTGGACTGGACCAAAAGCAAAGAAGTTTCCGGGATAAACTGAATGCTTCGAAGGTCAGTGGAGCAAGGGCAGGGGTTTGGGGACTATGGCTTAAGGGGACTTCTAAGTCAATTGGCAAAATAATTCTATTATGAAAACATTCTGCATCCCACTTTGAAATGCGGTGTCTGGGGTCCTAAATGCTAACAAGCAGCCATCTAAGATGCATCAATTGGTCTCAACCCACCTGGATCAAAGGAGAATGAAGAATACCAAGGTCACACGATAACTATGAGCCCAAGAGACAGAAAGGGCCACATGAACCAGAGACTTACATCATCCCGAGACCAGAAGAACTAGATGGTGCCCAGCCACAACCAATGACTGGCCTGACAGGGAGCACAACAGAGAACCCCTGAGGGAGCAGGAGATCAGTGGGATGCAGACCCCAAATTCTCATAAAAAGACCAGACTTAATGGTCTGACTGAGACTAGAGGAATCCCGGTGGTCATGGTCCCCAAACCTTCTGTTGGCCCAGGACAGGAATCATTCCCGAAGACAACTCATCAGACATGGAAGGGACTGGACAATGGGTAGGAGAGAGATGATGATGAAGAGTGAGCTACTTGTATCAGGTGGACACTTGAGACTGTGTTGGCATCTCCTGTCTGGAGGGGAGATGGGAGGGTAGAGAGCGTTAGAAACTGGCAAAATTGTCACAAAAGGAGAGACTGGAAGGGCTGACTCATTAGAGGGAGAGTAAGTGGGAGTAAGGAATAAGGTGTATATAAGCTTATATGTGACAGACTGACGTGATTTGTAAACGTTCACTTAAAGCTCAATAAAAATTATTATAAAAAAATTTGTTTCTTTCTGTGTGTAAACCTTTTCATGAGTTTTTATAATAGTGGTCTTATACAGTATTTGTCCTTTTATGATTGACTTATTTCACTTAGCATAATGCCCTCTGGATTCATCCATGTTGTGAGATGTTTTGCATATTCATCATTGCTTTTATCATTGTGTAGTATACTCCATTGTGTGTATGTACCATAATTTGTTTATCCATTCATCTGTTGATGGGCATTTAGGCTGTTTCCACCTTTTTGCTGTTATGAATAATGCTGCAATGAACATGGGTGTGCATATGTCTATTTGTGTGACGGCTCTTATTTCTCTAGGATATATTCCTGGGAATGGAATTGCTGGATTATATGGTATTTCTATTTCTAGCTTTTTAGGGAAGCACCATATCATTTTCCAAAACAGTTGTACCATTTTGTATTTCCACCAGCAGTGTATAAGAGTTACAATCTCTCTGCAGCCTCTCCAGCGTTTGCTATTTTCTGTTTTTTGATTCATGCCAGGTGTGAAATGGTACCTCGTTGTAGTTTTGATTTGCATTTCTCTAATGGCTAATGATCGTGAGCATTTCCTCATATGTCTGTTAACTGCCTGAATGTTTTCTTTGGTGAAGTGTCTGTGCTTTTGACCATTTTTTAATTGGATTATTTGTCTTTTTGTTGTAGAGGTGTTGGATTTTCCTACAGACATTAGAGATTAGACCTTTGTCAGATATGTCATATGCAAAAATTTTTTCCCAGTCTATAGGTTTGGTTTTTACTCTTTTGGTGAAGACCTTTGATGAGCATAAGTGTTTAATTTTTAGAAGATCCCAGTTATCTAGCTTATTTTCTGGTATTTGTGTATTGTCAGTTATGGTTTGTATCCTATTTATACCACATATTAGGGCCCCTAGTGTTGACCCTATTTTTACTTCCATGATCTTTACAGTTTTTGGTTTTATATTTAGGTCTTTAATCTATTTTGAATTAGTTTTTGAGCATGGTGTGATGTATGGGTTCTGCTGTTTCACTTTTTTTACAGTTGGACATTCAGCTTTGCCAGCACCATTTGTTAAAAAGATTGCCTTTTCCCCATTTAATGGAATTTGGGCCTTTGTCAAAGATCAGGTCACTGGAGGTGGATGAATTTACTTCTGGGTTCTCAATTCTGCTCCATTGGTCAATGTCTCCGTAGCAGTACCAGGCTGTTTTGACTGCCATAGCTGTATAGTAGGTTCTGAGGTCAGGTAGTGTGAGGCCTCCTGCTTTATTCTTCTTCAATAACGCTTTACTTATCTGGGTCTCTTTCCTTTCCATATAAAGTTAATGATTAGTTTTTCTATCTCATTAAAAAATGCTGTTGGTATTTGGATTTGGATTGCAATGTATTTGTAGATTGCTTTGGGCAGAATGGACATTTTCACAATGTTGAGTCTACCTATCCATGAGCATGGTATGTTTTTCCATTTATGTATGTCTCTTTTGGTTTCCTGCAGTGTTTTGTAGTTTTCTTTGTATAGGTCATTTACATTCCTGGTTAGATTTATTCCTCAGTATTATTTTTTTAGGGGCTATTATAAAGGAGTACTGTTTTCCTGATTTCCTTTTTGTAGTTCTCTTTATTGGTATATAGGGATCCAAAAGATCTTTGTGTGTTTATCTTGTATCATGCTACTCTGGTGAATCTCTCTATTAGTTCCAGTATTTTTCTTGTGGAGTCTTTTGAGTTTTCTATGTATAATAACATATCATCTGCGAATAGGGATAGTTTTACTTCTTCCTTTCTAATGTGGATGCTCTTTATTTATTTTTCTCGCCTTACTGCCCTAGCTAGGACTTCCAGTACAATGTTAAATAGGAGTGATGATAAAGGACATCCTTGTCTTGTTTCTATTCTCAGGCGGAATGTTTTCAGCCTCTTGCTGTTGAGAGTAATGTTGGCTGTTGGTTTTGTATAGATGCCCTTTACTGTGTTGAGGAATTTCCCTTCTATTCTTGTATTATTGAGAGATTTTATCAGGAATGGGTATTGGACTTTATTGAACGGCTTTTCTGCATCAACTGAGATGATCATGTGATTCTTTTATTTATGTGACTGATTACATTGATTGATTTTCTGATGTTGAACCATCCTTGCATCCCTGGTACGAATCCCACTTGGTCATGGTATATTATTTCTTTTATATGATGCTGAATTCTATTGGCTAGAATTTGGTGAGAATGTTTACATCTATATTCATGAGAGATACTGGTCTGTAATTTTCTTTCTTTTTTTTTTTTTTGTGGCACTTTTGCTTGGTTTGGAAACCCTGGTGATGTAGTGGCTAAGTGCTATGGCTGCTAACCAAAGGGTAGGCAGTTCAAACCTGCCAGGCACTCCTTGGAAACTCTGTGGGGCAGTTCTACTCTGTCCTTTAGGGTTGCTATGAGTCAGAATCGACTCAATGGCAACAGGTTTGGTTTGGTTGTCTGGTTTGGGTATCAGGATTAGAAAGCAACATTCTTTGATGGGTACCGGGGATGCAATGGGGAAGGATAATAGACAGGTGTTAATTCTGGTGAAGACAAAAGCAATACACAATATGGGCGAAGTCAGCACAACATGACCAAGGTAAATGAAGACACCAAGGTACACAAGAAAAAAGGACAACTACAGTAAATGCTACAACATATATAATTCTACAACAACAGTAATAACCAAAAATTTGTGAATGGCTACATAAGTAGATATGGATGCTATATAGGTGTGGGAGGGTGAATGGGAGTACATGCATGTGCATATATATTCATATCTATAATAGTCCACATAGGGGGCACAGTTATGGAAACTTCTTAGACATATCCTAACACCTCATGGGACTGAGTTACTGGGCTTGAAGGCTAAGGACCATAGTCTCAGGGGACATCTAGGTCAACTGGCATAACACAGTTCATTAAGATAATGTTCTACATCCTAGCTGGGTGAGCAGTATCTGGGATCTTAAAAGCTTGTGAGCAGCTGTCTAAGATACAACTATTGGTCTCTTCCCACCTGGAGCAAAAGAGAGTGAAGGAAACCAAAGACTCAAGGAAGTAATTAGTCCATAGGACTAATGGCCCACACAAACCACAGCCTCCTGTAGCCTGAGACCAGAAGAATTAGATGGTGCCCATCTACCGCTACTGATCGCTCTGACCGGGGACACAATAGAAGATCTCAGTTAGAATGGGAGAAAAATGTAGAACAAAACTCAAATTCATAAAAAAAGACCAGACTTACTGGACTGATAGAGACTGGAAGAACCCCCAGGACTATGGCCCTAAGACACCCTTTTAACCTGGAACTGAACCCAATCCTGGAAGTTACCTTTCAGCCAAATAATAGATCCCCCTATAAAATAAACAGTAACACCCATGAGGCATGTGCTCCTTAGAACAATCAACTATACAAGACCAAATGGGCAACATTTGCCAAAAAAGCAAAGATGAGAAGGCAAGGAGGGTCAGGGAAACCGCAGGGATGAAAATGGGAAAGGCAGGGTAGAAATGGGGAGAGTGCTGACACATTGCAGGATAGCAACCAATGTCATGGAATAATTTGTGTATAAACTGTCGAATGGGAGACTAATTCGCTGTGTAAACTTTCACCTAAAACACAATAAAATGTTCAAAAAATAAAAGAAAGAAAGAAAAGAAAACCCAATGGAGCACAGTTCTACTCTGACCCAAATGGGGTTGCCAAGAGTTAGAGTTGACTCAACAGCAACTGGTTGGTTCCAGACACTGTTCTAGGCACTAAGGACAAAGCAAAGGAGAAGACAAACAGAAATCCCTGACCTCATGGAGATTCTTTTCTAGTTGAGGAGACATAAAAGGAACAAGCAAACAGAACTATAATATAATTTCAGTTAGAGATGATTACTGAGGAGAACAGTAATATATGGTAAAGAACAAAGAGGATCAAAAACTGCTTATAAGTATGGTGGTGTGGGAAAGTCTCTCATGGGAAGTGACATTTGCACTGAATTAAGTAAGAACCCAACCTTTCCAAGGTCTGGGGAAAGATCACTCTGGATTGGGGCAGGGAAGGGGGTGGTTAGGGGCAACAGGTTCTGAGGCAAGAACAGGCTTGTAAGCAAAACATTAAAAAAAAAAAAAGAAGAAGAAGAGGCTTGTGGCTGGGGGGAAAGCAATGAGGTCAGTGGGGCTAAAGAGAAGTAGTGAGGGGAGACAGGACTGGGGTGACCGGAGGTGAGATGATGTGGGGGCTGGTAGGCAGGTCATGATGAAGACTTTGGGTTTCGCTACAAGGAAGATGAGAAGCAATTGAAGGCTTTTGAGCAGAGGAGTAACATGACCTGACTTATGTTTTAAAACCCTCAGTGATGCCTGACTACCATTTCTGAACATTTTGGTCAAGGACCCAGTAGATGGATCCTGATCAAAAAGACAAAAGATGTGGGACAGAATTTCAAGTTTTTCTAGAAACCAGACTTACTTAGACACATTGAGACTGGGGGAACCTTTGAATCCACTGTCCTGAGATTATCTTTAAGCCTGGAACCAAAACTATCCCACCAAGTTATCTTTAAACTAAACAACGGTTTAGCTCAATTAGTAAAGAATGTTTACCTTGAGCATTGTACTCCTTTAAAGAATTACTTATATGAAATTCAAGCCAGATTCAGAAGAGGACATGGAATGAGGGATATCATTGTTGATGTCAGATGGATCCTGACTGAAAGCAGAGAATACCAGAAAGATGTTTACCTGTGTTTTATTGACTGTGCAAAGGCACTTGACTGTGTGGAGCATAACAAACTATGGATAACATTGAGAAGAGTGGGAATTCCAGAACACTCACTTGGGCTCATGAGGAACGTATACACAGATTAAGAGGCAGTTATTCAAACAGAACAAGGGGATACTATGTGGTTTAAAGTCAGGAAAGGTGTGTGTCAAGGTTGTATCCTTTCACCATATTTATTCAATCTGTATGCTGAGGAAATAATTCTGCGAAGTTGGACTACTTGAAGAAGGACACGGCATCAGACTGGAGGAAGACTTATTAACAACCTGCAATATGCAGATGACACAACTTTGATTGCTGAAAGTGAGGAGGACCTGAAGAACTTACTAGTGAAGATCAAAGCCTATAGCCTTCAGTATGGATTACACCTCAACATAAGTAACATAAAGAAAGCAAAAATCCTCACAATTGGACCAATAAGCAACATCGTGATAAACGGAGAAAAGACTGAAGTTGTCAAGGATTTCATTTTACTTAGATCCACAGTCAACACCCATGGAAGCATCAGTAAAGAAATCAAATGACACATTGCATTGGGTAAATCTGCTGCAAAAGACCTCTTTAAAGTGTTAAAAAGCAAAGATGTCACTTTGAGGACTACGGTGTGCCTGACCCAAGCCAGGGTGTTTTCTGTCACTTCACACACATGCGAAAGCTAGAAAATGAATAAGGAAGACCAAAGAAGAATTGACGTTTTTGTGTTGTGATGTTGGTAAAGAATATTGAATACATCATGAATTGCCAAAAGAATGAACAAATCTGTCTTGGAAGAAGTACAGCCAGAATGCTCCTTAGAAGTGAGAACGATGAGACTTTATCTCACATATTTTGGACGTCTTATCAGGAGGGACCGGTCCCTGGGGAATGACATCATGCTTGGTAAAGTGGAGGGTCAGTGAAAAAGAGGAAGATTCTCAACAAGTTGGATTGAAACAGTGGCTGCAACAAAGGACTCAAGTATAACAATGATCACAAGGATGGCGCAGGACCCGGCAGTGTTTCATTCCGTTGTGTACAGGGTCGCTAAGAGTTGGAGCCAACTCAACAGCATCTAACAACAATAACATATGAGATCAAACTGACAACAGTAACTCTAAAACACAGAGGAGAAGTTTAGGGGATAGAGAGTTAATGGTGGTGAAACGGTATGGTTAGAGATAGTCAGAATGGTGACACAATGCAAAGAGTGGGGCCAATGTCATTGAACTGTACATGTAAAAGATGTTGAATGGGTATTATGTTTTGTTGTATGTATTTTCACCAAAAACACAAACAAACAAAATCTGAAGTGATCAGCTGTAGGGAGTAAGAAGGAAGGAAGGGAAACCAGTTAGGAGGTTATAATAATGGCCCAGGTGAGAGGGACAGTGGATGATCTCTGTCTACTCTGGAGTAGAGGTTGTGGAGACAATAGGAAGTAGTAAGTAGTGAAGGTAGTGAGAAGGGATAGCTGACAGACTGGCTGATGGATTGACTGGGAAAGGAGGAATTGAGGATGATTCCTAGGGTTTGGACCTTCTCAGTGGAGTGAGTGGTAGAGCCATTCACTGAGATGCGAGTGACTCAGAGAGGACCAGGATGGTGGTAGAAAATCAAAAGTTACATTTTGAACGTGTTAAGTTTGAGATACCAAGAAGATACCCAAGTAGAGGTAGGAACATGAGTTTGATTTAGGAGAGGTGTCAGGTCAGTAAGTACAAACTGGGTAGTTATCAGTTTATACATGTTGTTTGCTGATGTCAAGTCATGGTGACCCCATGCACAATGAAATGAAGCACTGCCCGGTTCAGTGCCATCCCCGTGATAGGTTGTGGATTGGACCATTGTGATCCAGAGGGTTTTCACTGGCTGATTTTTGGAAGTAAACATCCAGCCTTTCTTTTATCGGCATGTAGTGGTATTTAAAGCCTCAGAACTTGGTAAGATTATAAAAGCAGTAAGTCCAAAAGAAGAAGAAGAAAGAGTCAAGTTTGGAATGATGTGGAAGAACCAGCAAAGCAGGAAGTGTGGACAGTCAAGGAGGAAAACCAGGCAAGTATGGTGTCCTGGAAGACAAGAGGACAAAGTATTTCCTCAAGGTGGCAATAATATGCACACGAACAAGACCTAGAAAGTAAGAGAAACATGGGGATTAAAAAAAAAACTTTTTGACTTAGAAGGGGTCCTCAAGTTTGTGGACAATTAAAAAATGTCCTTGCTTTTGATTTCCATGTCATTACAATGTTGTTTGTGAGATACACAAAATGAAAAGGCAAGCAGAATTCAGAGTTTATTTTTAAGACTCATCAGCCAACAAAACTAAAAATTTCCCTTGTCCAGATTTTCCATGGTCTTTCTCAAGAGCTCTCTTGCCATGAAGATGCACCTGCTGCTCTTGGAGCCTGGTGATGTTGTAAGTAGACTTTTCTCTCTCATCAAATTCATTCTTATCTTCACCAGTATCTCTGTCTAATTGTCCCTGAATCCCTGGGCTAACTGAATGGCTGAAGTGGGGGTACTGGGGCCAGGAGAGCACAGAGCTGCACAAAGAGCAGTGCCTGGCACTTACTAAGGGTTCAGTTCCCCAGAGCTATTCTTATTCTTATTAGAATTCCACTACGAAGAAGATAAGAGCATTCTTTGGAAACATGAATTCCGTCAAGGCCCCCAGCCAATGAGGAGGCATTCTGAGCATCTGGGGGCCTTGGTTGAGACGCGGTGATGAAGTCTAATATAGGCATTAGGTTAATTTCTTATGGCATTGTTGAGTCTCTCTCCAGATCTAGGTTGAGGGGGAACTACCTCAGCCTTCATTTTACTATCGCACTTGTTCCTACTCTCCCATAGTCCACTGGACTGGTTCCACCTGGCACCTCTCCCCACCTAGCCAACAGGAAAGTCCTGGGAGGTGGTCCCTGGGAACTCCAGGCTGTGATCAGGCTCACTGGCATTTTTCTGCTGCCCTAATGCTCTTGAGAGACTGGAGAGTGTATTCCCAGGACTCAATTTATTCATCTCTGAAATGGTAAGAAAGGTGTTCCTCTTTTCCAGGGGAAAAAAAAAGCACATCTAACATATTGTGTTAAATGCTGGTTCATAATCCCCAGATGCCACTTTCTACCCCTTTAAGATGCTATGGGCAAATAGTTTGCACTCAACTACTTGCCTAAAGGTTGGTGGTTCAAACCCACCAGCGGCATTGTGGAAGAAAACCCTGGCAATCTCTTTCCATAAAGATTACAGCCAAGAAAAGCCTTTGGAGCAGTTCTACTCTCTAACACATGGGCGTCACCATTAGTCAGAACTAAGTTGATGGCAACAGGTTTGTTTTTTTGGTTTGGAAGATGCTATGCAGAGGAGCAGCAGGGCATGCTTGGAAGGAGACCTGTTGTGAGGTCAGAAGACTAGGATTCAAGCCCTGGCTCCACCACTTCCAAGCTATTTGAGCTTGGTCAAGGCAGGGACCTCCTGAGCCCCAGGCTTCTCAGTGGCAAAATGAGGTCATAATTTCTGCTCCATCTACTTCCCAGGAACATGATGAGGCTCAAGTAAGAAAAGCTAATTATCAGCTTTGTAAATTGGGAAGCACTAGACAATTGAGGAGCTGAGCTCAGAATCTTGATCTATTCCCCAAATAGGTTGAGCCTAGCCCTATCTGATGGACTTTGCATATGCTATTCCCGCTCACTGGAATGCTCTTCTTTTACCCTTCTCTGTCTAAAAAATACTCATCCTTCAAGACCCATTTCAAATATCACATCCCCCATGAAGCTTAACCAGTTACCCTCGAGTAGATCCCAACTCATGGAAATCCCACGTGTGTCAGAGTAGAGCTGTGCTCCACAGGGCTTTCAATGGCTGATTTCTTTGAAGTAGATTGCCAGGCCTTTCTTCTGAAGTGCCTCTGGCTGGACTTGACCCTCCAATCTTCTGCTTAGCAGCCGAGTGCTTTAACCATTTATACCAGCTAGGGATTCCCCATGAAGCTTATCCAAGCCAAGCTGTGGGTGTATGGGAGTGTGTGTATGTGTGTGCATACATGTGTAGTATATGTGTGCGCACACTGTATATGTGTGTATATGTTTCCTCATCTATTATTTATATCTTTTATAGCACACATCACATTTTTTAGAGTCAGTGATTTCTGTGTCTATTTCCCTCATTAGCTTGTCAGCTCTTTGAGGCCAACCTTATATATTATTTGTCTTTGTACTCGAAATGCCTGAAACAGTGTCTGGCACATAGTAGCTGCTGAATAAATGTGTTCAACTGATCCAAATTACTGAAAAACTGCTACAAAAACTAACCTTCTGTTCAGATCAAAGAAGCCACAGACACCACCATCTGCAAATATGTGAACCAACTCTATTGCCAATCTCTGGTTACTTCTTTGGAAGATGGTGGCCACTTGCAGAAAAACAGAGCAGGACAGACACACATACAGCCTGGGGCATTATTTTTAGGGTTGGAAGCACACTGGAGCCCAAGCTCAGGGAAAGCACCTTGCTGAGGTCACACAGCCTCAGAGAGCCTAACCTGGGACAGGAGCCCGATCTCTCAACTCCTCGACTCACACAATTTCCCCACTACACTCACTGCATTCAGTGCTTAACAGAGAAAACTGGGTTTCAACAGCTCAGTGAACAGGCTAGATACTAATCAAATCTGGAGACAATTCAGAACAGAGTGGGAGATTAATACAGAAAACTGGATGACTAAATCAGGGTTAGACAATATCTTGTAGGCTCTAATCAGAGGCCTAAACCAGCAAAAAAAAAAAAATGTAAAAGAAATAAACATAAAGCCCAGCATTCACGTTAAGGTTAAAAAGCCAAAGGTATAAACAAAACATGGTGGCGGGGGAGGGGGGTGGCTGGTATATCTCACATGAAAACAAACAAGCCAGCCAGCTACAGGTTGCCACCAAGCTGATTGTGACTTATGGTAAACCCACGTGTGTCAGAACAGAACTGGGCTCCCCATGGGGTTTTCAGTGGCTGAGTTTTCAGAGCTGGATTACCAGACCTTTCTTCTGAGGCATCTCTGGGTTGACTCAAACCTCTAACCCTGGGTTAGCAGCCGTGCATGTCAACCATTTATACCACCTAGGGACAGGAACAAAAAGGGAGGGAGTTTTAGTTGACCAAAGCTCAATACTGGCCCAAAGGATGCTGCCCAATGTGTGGTGTAGCTGCTTACTAAGTGAATGCTGTCTTATGCATTAGTGGACAGGTAGATCACCGAAGGCTGAAGTCCCTTGCACTCACTGGGAGAGTCATGCCTAGTTCGAGGTGCCATTTTTAAAAAGGGTCCCTGATGAACTGGACGACTGAACACTGGAACCAAGGCAGCAAGGGGCCCAGATATCATACCAGATGAGGAAAGGATATTTAGCCTAGAGAAGAGAACACGTGCCTTTAGATCACACCTGCCTTATAACGTTACCATACAATTAAATGAAGGATTAATCTTAACGGTATTGTGGTTAAGTAGGAAATTCAGGCTGGTTTCAGAAGAGGATGTGGAACCAGGGATATCATTGCTGATGTCAGATGGATCCTGGCTGAAAGCAGAGAATACCAGAAGGATGTTTACCTGTGTTTTATTGATTATGCAAAGGCATTTGACTGTGTGGATCATAACAAACTATGGATAACACTGCAAAGAATGGGAATTCCAGAACACTTAATTGTGCTCATGAGGAACCTTTACATAGATCAAGAGGCAGTTGTTCAGACAGAACAAGGGGATACTGATTGGTTTAAAGTCAGGAAAGGTGTGCAGCAGGGTTGTATTCTTTCACCATACCTATTTAATCTGTATGCTGAACAAATAATACGACAAGCTGGACTATATGAAGAAGAATGGGGCATCAGGATTGGAGGAAGACTTATTAACAACCTGCATTATGCAGATGACACAACCTTGCTTGCTGAAAGCAAAGAGGACTTGAGGCACTTACTAATGAAGATCAAAGACCACAGTAGGGATTACACCTCAACGTAAAGAAAACAAAAATCCTCACAACTGGACCAATGAGCAACATCATGATAAATGGAGAAAAGATTGAAGTTGTCAAGGATTTCATTTTACTTGGATCCACAATCAACAGCCATGGAAGCAGCAGTCAAGAAATCAAAAGACGCATTGCATTGGGCAAATCTGCTGCAAAGGACCTCTTTAAAGTGTTGAAGAGCAAAGATGTCACCCTGAAGACTAAGGTGCGCCTGACTGACCCAAGCCATGGTATTTTCAATTGCATTATATGCATGTGAAAGCTGGACAGTGAATAAGGAAAACTGAAGTAGAGTTGATGCCTTTGAATTGTGGTGTTGGTGAAGAATATTGCATATACCATGGACTCCCAAAAGAACGAACAAATCTGTCTTGGAAGAAGTGCAGCCAGAATGCTCTTTAGAGGCAAGGATGGTGAGACTGCGTCTTACATACTTTGTACATGTTGTCAGGAGGGATCAGTCCCTGGAGAAGGACATCATGCTTGGCAGAGTACAGGGTCAGCGGAAAAGAGGAAGACCCTCAACGAGGTGGATTGACACAGTGGCTGCAACAATGGGCTCAAGCATAACAATGATTGTAAGGATGGCGCAAGACAAGGCAGTGGTTCGTTCTGTTGTGCATGGGGTCGCTATGAGTCGGAATTGACTCGACGGCACCTAACAACAACAACAACAAAGGAAAATGTTCTTATGCTTGCCCTTTATGTTTACTTTGAATATATCATCAGGAAAGACTAATTGCTACAAAATGACATCACGGTTGGTAAAGCAGAGGGTCAGCAAAATTGAAGGAGGCCCTCAGTGAGATGGATTGGCAATACAGCCCCAACAATGGGCTCAAACACACCAATTGATCTTAAAGATGGCAAAGGACCAGGTAATGTTTCACTCTGTTATACATGAGGTCACCATGAATCAGAGAGTGACAGCAACTAGCAACACCAACAACAAATGTCCTTATGTTTTAGAGATGCATACTCCCATCTTTATGGCTGAAATGTTATAATGTCTACAATTTACACAAAAATCTTTCAGCAACAAGAATGGCAGAAATTGGATGGAAATGGGTGATGAGTACATGGAGTTCATTGTATTAGTCTCTACTTTTGTGTATGTTTGAAAATATCCACAATTCAAAGTTAAAAAATAAAACAAAACACTTAAGAAAAAAAGAACGAGACAATTATGGCCAAATGTTATCAGCGATTAAATCCGGGTAATGGGTGTATATGGCTGTTCGTCAAACCGCTTTCTTTACTTGTCTGTATGTTTGATATTTTTCAAAATAAAAGTTTAGAAACATAATTATATGAGGAAACATCTGAAAGCCCCTGGCACTGTGCCTGGTACATAGTAAGTGTTTAAATAAATGTCGCTGGATTTTTCCTTCCTCCCCAAATGTTAACCTGGCTGGGAAGCCAGTTTAGCTTGCAGCTCCTACGAAAAGAACAAGGGCCAAATGGTGGAAGTTGCTGGAGAGCAGGCTGTAGTTCAGCATAAGGAAAGGCTCTGAGAAGAATGAAACCATCCGAAGCAAGTTTCACAGTGAGGGAGCTTGCCATCACTAGGAGTATTCAAGCAGAGGCTGCTTATTTCAGGGATGGTACAGAAGTCAATTTTTGAATTGAGGGGCGATTTGGTGGCATCGAAGGGGGATCTTAGGTGACCTCCAAAATTTCTCCCATCTCCGAAGTCTTAGGATTCAATGCAGTTGACTGAAATGAATGAGGGCCTTTGTTTTCCCCTCTCAGAAGCTGGATACTGTCTGCAGTATCTGCAGAGAGAGGCACAGGGAGGCCTGAAGAGCTCCTCACCATTTCCTTCTGCCCTGTTTCTTCTGACCCTGGTGGTTCAGTGGTTAAAGAGCTTGGCTGCTAACCAAAAGGTCGGCAGTTCAAACCTACCAGCTGCTTCTTGGAAACCCTATGGGGCAGTTCTACTCTGTCCTATAGGGTCACTATGAGTTGGAATCAACTCAAGGCTAACGGTTTGGTTTTTTGGAGGTCTGTTTCCTCTGCACACAGATGAAAGATAAGTACACAGAAGGGAGGGATGGGGCAGAGGGTTCAGCAAAAGAAGCTTTAGAATCCTCTATCTGGAGGTCTTGGAGGCAAGTGGGTGAGGTCTGTGCCCAGCTGTAGGGGCACCAGCTGGGGTCTCTCCAGGCCGCTTTGGTTCTCATAGTCTGCGGGCCATGAGGTGTCCGTGGCAAGAAAGCAGGAGGAGAGCAAACACCTCCGAGCCCTGGCTTGTGGAGCTGGGAGTGACCTCAGAAGATGATCCAGGCAAGTTCCCTGCCTTTGGGAAGATGAAGTATTATTATCCACCCCATTTTACAGGTGAGAAAACTGAGCATCTAAAGTCTAAGTGATTTGTATGAAGTGACAGAGCTTCTAAAGTACGGGTGTGTGTTGGGAATGATTGTCGGGGGAGACAAAGAACCCATGTCTCCAGTCTCAATGTGGTGTTCTCCCTAGCCTGGCATGACATGATTCCAACGTTATGGTCTCTTAAACTAGGAAGGAGACTATCTGAGGGCTCCACCCAAGCTACAACGCAGCTTCTCCCAAAGTCTAACTCCAGTGTCTCCCTGGTCCCACACCCAAGACTGTTCATCTCCACCAAAGAGCTCCCAACGAAGTCAGGGGCTGGGGTGCAGTTGAAGAGGTTTGGGTTAAACATGAAGACAATAATCCAGTCCACCAAAACAGAGGAAGATGCGAGGCACATTTAATTCCCAAGGAGCCTCAGGACTCTGGGTAGAATCTGCTTAGGCCAGGATGGCTGTAACACTGAATAGAACCCTGATGAGAAAGCCAAGGATCCATCAGCACTGTGCTGTGGAGTAGCTTCCACCTCTGCCTCTCCTCCCCTAGGCATCTGGCGAGCACAAGGGTCAGCCATGACCTGCACTGCCTGGCCAGGCTCCACCACTCCCAGCAGTGGGATGTAGCCCTCTGGGAGGGCCTCCTGATTTCCCACCTCTGCCCAGCGGCCTCGCTGGCCCAGCTGATTTGCATAGCTTTGGCAGCCACTGGGATGTGAGTTTGCCTGGGGAGCAATTGTCTGGGTGAGGGAGGTGGAAGCCGGAGAACCCAGAACTGTTCAAGCAGGATTTTTCACTTCTGTCTGGTAAACAATGCAGAGAGAATTCAGCAATAAGGCTGAGCCTCTGCCATGTCTGGACTGCTTCTCTTCTCACAGCTCAGCTCCCCAGTATAAGCCAGTAAGGCTTCCAGGGAAACTTCATGACTGCTTGGCAACTGGCTGGCACTTTCTGGGACAGCAATTATTAAGGTCACTAGGACTTCGCAAAGATCCCTAGATGGTACAAACAGTTTACGCTCAGCTGGTAACCTAATAATTGGTGGTTTGAACTCACCGAACAGCATCATGGAAGAAAAGGCCAGGCAACCTGTTTCTGTAAAGATGACAGCCAAGAAAACCACATGGCACAGTTATGCTCTGTAACACTGGGGTTGGGTTTGCCATGCGTAGGAATTGGCTCGACAGTACAAGACAACAAGGACCTCGGAAACCCTCCTGGGCAGTCAGTCACTAAAGCAAAGGAAGAGACTTCTCAGCGCAGACATTTACATCCCAACAGACACGATGCCTACCCTTTTCTTTTTATCAGTTGACATTTCTACAGGGAACTGGGCAGGGTGGCCTAATGGTGATAGTTCTGGACAGAGAACACAGAGCGAACTGAGCCCTAGGGTTACTTCAAAGGCTACTGTACTCTAGACTTTGGGCCGGTAGCTTCATCTCTGTAGCCTCAATTCCACTTAAGTATGAAAAGAAAAAAAGCTTTCGTGCTCACTCCTGCCATCTCCTTCTTCAACCAAAACCAGGCCAGCTGCCATCGAGTAGATTCTGACTCGTGATAACTCTCTACCTTACAGAGCAGAACTGTGTCCCATAGGGTTTTCAAGGCTGTGACCTTTGGAAGCAGATGGCCAGGTCTTTCGTCTGAGACACCTCGGGGTGGGTTTAAACCAAGCAACTTTTCGGTTAGTGGTCAAGTGCTTAATCATTTGTGCCACCCAGGGACTCCTGCTTAAAAAAAAAAAAAACTGCTTAGGAGAAAGGAAATGCTCTGGGGGAACCTGAAGACAACCCTTGAAGTCACCTGAAGAGCAGGACAGAGGAGGAGCACTGGTGGGCTGTGGAAAGGACGCTGGCGTAGGAGGCGGGAGAGCAGAGTTTCAGTTCTTCACTGACTGTCTGTGGTCAAGTCACTTTCCTGCTCTGGGGGTCTGGATGGTGAATGAGAAGATACAAGGTGCAGGCAAGCCATGCCCAGGGCAGACACCACTAAAAGATCGTGGCCCCCTTTTCTTTTTCCTAAACTCAGTGCTCAGAGACCACCACCACCGCTTAGAATTACCTCTCCTGAAAGAACCCACTTCTACCCCAGCACTGGATGCTCTCTCAGGATCCTTCTACTTCGACAGTCTCTGGATTTGGGGATTTTACAACTTAAAGTTTCTACCTTTATACCCCAAGGGAGGGAACCAAACCAAAAAACCCATTGTGGTCGAGTTGATTCCAACTTATAGCAACCCTATAGGACAGAGTAGAACTGCCCCATAGAGTTTCCAAGGAGTGGTTGGTGGGCTCGAACTGCCGACCTTTAGGTTAGCAACCAAGCTCTTAACCACTGTGCCACCAGGACCTCCAAGGGAGAGAAGGCAAAGTAAAAACAGGCTTTCCTTGTGACATGGCCCGTGTAAGCATCCTAACTTTCCCCACATGCGCAGTTATGAGATTCAACCCTGAGGCCTTGCTCTCCAGTTCTTCCCCACATATATTGGGGGCCTGGGGCCAGGTCACAAGGAACAGAAGGAGCTCTGCTGTACCCCTTTGCTCAAGTGAAGCCCAGCATCCTCCTAGCTTCCCTCTGCAATTTTTCATAAAGCTCCCACCAATGTTTCCTAGTTCACTAGGTCATAAAATCCACGTCTTCTCAGTCTGAGCTCCAGATGAGGCTCCCTGGGCTCCTGGGTGCTGTCCCTTCATCTCTTGCAGGCCACAGTGAGGTTGCAGGTCTGCCTGCCGATCCTCAACTCAGGGACCAAGAGTGGGCAGGTGGGCAGGCTGAAGCTGAAGAGGCATACTAGGCAGACAGTGCCCGGTTCCAGAAAGTGCCCAGGGACCCAGGTTACTGTTGCTCTGAGCAAGGAATGGGCCCAGAAGAGCCAGTTTCCTCAACTCCTAGTCCCCTGACTCTGGAAAACATTAAAAGCCTAACTTCAAAAGAAGCCGTGGTTAGCTGCTGTCATGTTCACTCCCTACTAACGGCAACCCATGTACAATGGAATGAAATGATGACCAGTCCTGCACCATCCCCATGATTGGTTGTAGATCAGACTGGTGTGATCCATAGGGTTTTCACTGGTCTTTCTTCCTAGTGAGGAAACCCTGGTGGAGTAGTGGTTAAGTGCTACGGCTGCTAACCAAAGGGTCGGCAGTTCAAATCTGCCAGGAGCTCCTTGGAAACTCTATGGGGCAGTTCTACTCTGTCCTATAGGGTCGCTATGAGTTGGAACTGACTCAACGGCACTGGGTTTGGTTTTGGGTTTTGTTCTTCCTAGTCCATCTTAGTCTGGAAGCTCCGCTGAAACCTGTTCAGCATCCTAACAACCCGTAAGCCTCCACTGACAGACAGGTGATGGCTGCGCATGACGTGCATTGGCTGGGAATTGAACCAGGTCTCCCACATGCACGGTGCGAATTCTACCCCTGAACCGCCAATGTCCTCCTCAAAGGAAGAGCTCTTTAAATAAACACAGGGTCCTGGTCACACACAATAAACACAGCTCCAAGAAGCAGCACAGCTGCTATTTTTCCTGTCAGAGCATTTTAGTGCTAGAAAGGACCACAGAAGCTCTTGGTCCTGCACTTGCCTTCTACAGGTGAGGAAGCCAAGCCCCAGAGACGACAAGCGATGAGCCAAAGGGAGCCAATGAGTGGCAAACCCACCATGAGTGGCAAGCAGGAGCAAAATCCCAGAGCTCCAGTGCCAGGATCTTTCCACCACAGGCCACAGGCTTCTTCAAAGGCTAATTCCAGACCAGCCAGCACCCACCCTCCCACCCCCTACCCCACTCCACCATGAGAAGAAAAGAGGTTCAAGGATAGTAAGAGACTAAGTGGCTAAGCTAGTCTCTTCCCAGGGTTGAGTGAGGTGGGGTGAGAAGGGATGGGGAGGAAAGGGAAGGAAGCGGAGTTGTTATCAGCAAAGGGCATGGCTGGGCTTTCATTCTTAGGTGGACACAAAGGTACCCTTTGTGCAGCTCAGAGGGGCACGTGTGTAGTTGGAAAGCTTAGGCGGGAGATGCCGTCTCACATTTGTAGAACAACTCACACTTCTGAAAGCTGCCACAGATATACCCTCATTTCATTCAATCCTCACAATTTGTTTTACAGATAAGGAACCTGAGGCTGGGAGAGATTGGGTAACTTGGTGGGAAGGAGCTCAGATCTTCATGTTCTGACTCCAAGGCCTGCATTCCTGCTGCCGCCACGCACATTTTACAGTTCAGGGCACTGATTTGCTGCTTTAGCTTGCAGTGCCCTTTGATAAACAGTTTCTTATTTGATCCTCTCCCTGGCCTGAGAGGCATGCAGGGCCGGGATTACAGGACTTCTGTTTTACCAGTGAGAAAACTGAGGCTCAGAGATGTTGAGATGTTGCACAGCTATCTTGAGTCTAGTCCCCATGTCCTTTCCATCACATGGTGGAATGGGGCCAGGGTCACATCTTCCTCTCCTCTCTGGGGTCCGTGTCCCCAGGGCTGGGAGTAGGTGGGTTCAGAGGCCCTGGGGCCTGGAAAGAATGGAACAGAAGCTCTTGTTGGGGAGCCTATTACCCACTGCACCCTGGAGAGGACCAACAGCCATGGGACCCCAGACCAGGGCCACAGAGACCCCCTTGAAGTAAGAGTCAGAGGACATGGAGACCCAAGGAGGTGGGAACAGTGGGTCACCTGGTGCTGGACCACATCTAAGAGAACAAACAACAGGACAAACACAAAGAATGGAGGCCATGCTTCTGGGGTGGGTGAAAGGGCTCCTTAGAGAAAGCATCAGTCTCCAACTCTTGCTGTGACCTTAGGAAACTCGTTGCTCTTCTCTGACCCCAGTCTCCTTGCCCATAAAATAGGGAAGTAAGACTAAATCAGAGAACCTTCAAACACTTTGGCAGCAGAACGCTTTTTTCAAGTAATAAGGACTAATTAGTAGATGACATTTACTGAGCACTTACCACACACCAAGTTCTGTAGTAAATGTTTTATGCGCATGACTGCATTTAATCCTCACAACCACCCTGTGAGCAAGTGCCCTTATTATCCCCACTTTACAGGTGAGGAAAGATGAGCCTCAGAGAGGATAACCAGCTCACCCAAGGTTGAAGTGAACTGAGTTCGTTGCGTTGAGTAGATGCCAACTCATCGAGACCCTAAAGGACAGAGTAGAACTGCCCCCATAGAGTTTCCAAGAAGCGGCTGGTGGATTCAAACTGTTGACCTTTTGGTTAGCAGCCAAGCTCTTAACCACTGCGCCACCAGGGCTCCTTGCCCAAGGTTACTGAATAGTAAATCACTAAGTAGAAATTCAAACCCATATCGTCTGCTAGCAAAGGCTGTCCACAGTACACCATGCTATCTCCCAAAAGAAATCTCAGATGGAGTTGCCGCAGAGGCTCATGGGGAAAAAAAAAAGCACTCTGGAACTATAAATAGCATCTAGGGATCCTTGGGTGGCACAAATGTTTAAGCACTCAACTGCTAGCCGAAAGGTTGGCGGTTTGAACCTACACTGAAGTGCCTCGGAAGACAGGCCTAGCAATCAGGCACAGTGGCAGCTGACAACGGTCTAATTGAATTGGTCCTCTCCCTTATTGCTGGCTCTTCCCTCCAACCCCTCCCCTCCTTCCTGTCGTGTTGAGTTAGGGTCAACACGAGGAGCTTACTGTGGGCTGATATGACATCCATTGGGCTGCACCTCCATGGGGCGACCACTTAGCTGGGATAGCTGCTTGTGGGGCCCCTCTCTGAAGCACCCTTCCCAATCCTGAGTGCAGGCGTGGGTCTTGACAGTGTGTTAGCCAGGAGTGAATTCACAGGCAAAGTCTGCTTGGGGAATGGACTGGGAGTTGGGTCTCTGTATCCACGGTGTGGACACTAACCTTCTGATAATAATAATAGCAACTATTATTACTATGGAAACCCTGGTGGCGTAGTGGTTAAGAGCTACGTCTGCTAACCAAAAGGCTGGCAGTTCAAATCCACAGATGCTCCTTGGAAACTATGGGGCAGTTCTACTCTGTCCTATAGGGTACTATGAGTCAGAATCAACTCAACGGCAACAGGTTTGATTTTTATTATTACTATATGGCAGGCACTATTCTAAATGTTTTACTAATGTTGACTTATTTCATCCTCATTAGGTACTATTATTACCCCCATTTTACGGATGAGGAAACTAAGCAGAGAGCCTTTAAGTAACTAGCCCAAGGTCATATAACTAGCAAGTAGGGGTACTGAGATTCAAATATAGACCCTGGCTCCAATGTTTATGCTCTTAACAATTGTACCATAGTAAGCTAGAGGGCATGGGTGTCCTTGCAAACACATCAGAAGAGCTGACGTACCACAATTCACATCATTCAAAGTGTCTCACAAATAACATCTGGTGTATGAAAAATAGTAGAGGATGTTCACAGATCACAGCATCTTAGAGCTGGAAGTTATCTCAGAGACCCTCAAGTTCAGACCCTTTGTCCAATGCACAAGCTCAGGCCCAGAGAGACAGTGACTTGTCTAAGATGGCAGGTTGGTACTAGGGATGAGTCCAGAATCCACCTGTCCCACCACCCCACCTGAACAAGAAAAGGCAGAGATGGTTTCTCCAATAGACAATCTGAGATGACTCCCCCACAGGCACCAGAGGAGATGGGCCTGCCGGGAACCAGAAGTGACCTGATAGTCTTTACCCCCAAGATGAGACATCCTCAGGACATGGGGTAAACTGAGCCCAGGGGCAGGAGGGGACCCAGCTGGCTTTCCTATGAGGCAGAGGTCACTACCACCCAGGTGTGTGGAGATGGGGTAAGAGAGCCAGCAGCTAGGGCAGGGCAGGGGAGGGGAGGGGAGAGGAGCCAGCCAGGGCTCTCCTCCCTTTGATGACTTTGAGCTGACATTTGCCAGCGGGCTTAACCCTTTTGTCCATGCTTCCCTCCTCAAGAAAACCTTAATCATCCTTATTTGAATTTCAAATGACCTCTTCCCTCTCCCCCCTTCCCCACCCCAACAGGCTTTGAGGCAGGGATATGGAAATTCACCAGCAGTATGGAAATCATCCCCCTATGCAAATTGGATGTGAGACCCCATCGTCATAGCAACCGCCCGGTTTCCTCTCCTTTCTGCACTTCTCTGGGCTCTCTGGCTGAGATTTTTCGCTCCTCTTCCCCAACCTGAGCCGCTGGGGTAAGGGGGAAGGGCATGGAGGGGACCTGGCAGGTGGGGCACCCCTAGCTGCCCAGTGGGGCTGAGGCCAGCCAAGCCACCTACCTGCACCCCTCTTGCAAACCTGGACAGGCAGACCCTGGCGAGGCCAACCATCGGTCTTTCCAGGCTGGGCTAACCCAGAGACAGGTTAGGTGGTAATGGGGAAGTTCAGAGTCTGGGGGTCAGAGGGAGACCCCAGAGGTGGCTGCAGGAAAGAGGAGGCCTAGGGGCTCTGCTAGTACCAGTGGTAGGAGATTAAAAGCACTGCATGGAACCTGTATGTAAAATGCCAGGCAAATTAGCACCTATTATTTTTTGAGTCAATAGCACTGGTACTTTTCGGGAGATGCCTGCAGCTCTGTTTCCCATGCTTAAAGCTTGGCACCAAGGCTTTCCGCCTCTGAGTCTCCCAGGGCCCTGAAGTTACCCCAGGGGGCTCTCACCAACAGGCATGGAAGGGCCAGGCAGAGACTCTGAACTCCCAGAAATGAAATCCAGCTGCCTGGGAGGGCTGTGGTTATTCTCAAGCCCTGCCCTGCCCTGCCATGGGGGGATTTCCTGGCTGAACTGCCAGACCCTCAAATGAGGAGGATGGTAGCCATAGTTGGAATAACCTCATGCAGCTTGCCTTTTTAGTACACTCAGCTTTGAATCTTCTCACACCAAACCTAAAGCTGTCGGGAGTGGCGGTAAAAGGGAAGCTGGACCTCCATGTCTATTACTGCTTCTTCCCCATAGCAACTCTTTCTAGGGAGGGGTCATCCCAGGCAAAGCCCTCCCATGGCAATGTGGTTAAACTCAGAAGACCCACTAGCAAGTGGGAAACTCCGATTTCCCATTTCCCCTGCCCCTCCTGTGGTTTCATAACCCCTCAAGGACCCAAGCCTGCCTTTGAGAGAGCAGCCTCACCCAGAAAGGCAGACTGGTGGCAGGTCCCCATCAGAAGGCCTTGAGGTGGGCTTTTTGTGAGTGTGAATTTGTGTGTGTGCCTGTATGTACATGATTAGGGGCGCTGGTGCAGGGATCTTGGCTGTCCCTCAGGCCCAAGACTTACCCTCATTTCTCTTTAATACTTTTTTCACTTCTTCAGCACTTTTCCACACCAGGTGTCCTCTCCTCTAATTGTTCCTTGAGGAGGAGAGTGAACCCAGGAGACCAAAAGCATTTGCTTACAGCTTGGAGGGCCTGCAATCTGGGGAATGGCTGAGTCTCTGGACCGTGCCTAGTGCGCAGTCTGTAAGGTATGAGAGCATCAGTCCAGCCCTGCCAGCTAAGGATGGACTGGGAACTACCTCTCCTGCTAGGTTTCCCCATCATTGTCCTCCACAATCCACACGGTGGGAGTAGGAGGATGTTAAGGTGTCATCAGAAAATGTACCCAGGGTCAGATGCATCCATTGATCATGGAATGCCAGAGGAAAGGAAAATTCTAGATACAGTGCAAGTTCTCTAAGGTAGTGTACCTCAAAGTATGGTCCCCAAACCAGGGCTGGTCTGTAAACCAGAGCTGGTCTGTCTGTAAAGGCCCAAGATCAAACACTGAGAACAAAAAAGTTTTAATAGCACATCCAAGTGGATCAGTGGATTCTTCCTATTGAATCAGGTGTAGACTAGTTTGTTGAACTTGTGTGGTGTGTACCACTCCTGCACGGTAGGAACACATACTGGTCTGGGACAAACTGGAAATAAAAACAACCGGTCCTTTACCCCAGGTTGACCACTGATGAAACACTGGAGCTTCAGCCGGTAAAAGACAGGGCTCCGGTGCCCCCCACTGATTCCCTCACTTTTGCTCCTCTTGGGCTGGAGAAAAAGAAGGCCTATGTTCTTTTGGGGCTGCAGAGATGGCAGCTGGCGCTGCAGAGGGCCGTTCCCTTACAGAGACCTGCTGGGGGGCGGGGGAGGGAATGGCCCTGGGCAAGACTGGCATATGAGCCTGCCCATCTTCTCTGTGGAATTGGGTTGAGAATCTACAAATGAGAAAGTGTCTTTGAGTTATAAGTCCAGGTACAGGTGTGAACTGTAGTGTGGCTGCTTTATTTATCTAAGGCTCTCTGAGTGCTAGAGGCAGATAGGTGATTCCTGAAATGATCACTCATCTGAGATCCCCAGCACACCGGCCACAGCTCTGATGGCCTGCCTGGTGACTTAGTACCTTCTAACGTCCCTGTCAAAAGGCTCCTGGGTGGCGCAAACAGTTTGCGCTCAGTTGCTAACCCTAAACGTTGGCAGTTCAAACCCACCCAGTGGTACTGGCAAAGATAGGCCTGGTGTTCTGCTTCTGTTAAGATGACCAAAATCCATTGCCATTGAGTCAATTCTGACTCATAGCGACCCTACAGGGGAGAACAGAACTGTCCCATAGGGTTTCCAAGGCTGTAATCTTTACAGAAACAGGAAGCAGACTGCCACACCTTTTTCCCTCATAGCAGCTGCTGGGTTTGAACTGCCGACCTTTTGTTTAGCAACCGAGTGCTTAACCACTGCACTACCAGAGCTCCTCCCATTAAGATTACAGCCAAGAAAACCCTATGGAGAAGTTCTATTCCCACTCTGTAACACATGGGGTCACCATGAGTTGGAAATGACTTGATGGCAACTAGCAAACAACAATCTCCCTGTCACGGAAACTAGAAACAAGGTGGAATGGGAGCCGCAATGGTTTCAGAAAACCAGAACAAGAGGCAACGGGCTGAATGCTGTAGCATGAGGGTCTTAGGTGAGAGATAAGAAAGAACTTCCACTGAGGATTGTACTCTACAAGAAGAGATGGCTAGGGGAAAATGTTGGCTTCTCTTAAGGATGGAGTCTAGATGAGAAAAAAAAAAATCTCTAAGAATAATAGATTCTCTTATTTGCCAGGGATGGTTTTGAAATGTCTCCGAAGGAAGAGAGAAGTGAGGACAAGATGTCCCGTCAGAGCCTTTATGACCTCAGGATTCATAGCAGTTCCCTTTCAACATCTAGAGGGGCTATGGCTTCATTCTTCTCTTCCAGAGACGTGAGGAACGGGTACAGATTGAGGCACAGGATCAAAGTCACCAGACTAGGGCCCTAGAGACCCCCTAGCCCACCCCCTTCATTTTGTTCCTGCATCACCCTCCTCCCTGGATTACAATGAGGAAACTCAAGTCGAGGGCACATGTATGCTTGCCCCATATCTCTCAGTGACAGAGTTTAGTCTTGGCCCCTGAATATTTCCGATAATAACCAACCTAATAATTGATTGTATTTATATGGTAGTGTTCACTTTTCAAAGTGTTTTCACATCCACTCTGTCATTTATCATAAAAAGGAGAATGTATGTTATGTGTGTGCATGTGTGCACACACACACCTCATTTAGGAGCAATTGTCAACAGGAGGCTCTTTATACCACCTTCCCCCCAAGTACTTTAACTTGGCGGCTAACCAAAGGTCAGCAGTTCAAATCCACCAGCCGCTCCTTGGAAACCCCATGGGGCAGTTCTACTCTGTCCTATAGGGTCGCTATCAGTCAGAATTGACTCGACGGCAACGGCTTTGGTTTGGTTTTTTGGCTCTGTCATTTAAAGAGCAGCTCGATTCAATAAATATTTGGATTGAAAACAGCCCTCGTCTCTGAAAGTCTTTTACCTGTTCCTGCCTGGAACTTCAACTGTCTGTGGTGATGAGAGACAGTTTCTTTCCCTCCAGCTTGTTTTGTGAGGACTCAGTAGGGTGGAGACAGTGAGGCCCTGGAATGGACTGACTAAAAGTGGAGTTTCTCGTCTTAGATCAGCTACTCATTCCTTCTCTGGTACCTCAGAAGAATCACTAACCTCTCTGTGCCTCAGTTGTTCTCCCCTGTAAAATCATGTCCATTCTTTCTTAAAGCCATGTTGAAGGTCCCCAGCGCTAGATGACGAGACCGTCTACAAAGGGTCCCCAAACAGCTCATTTGCCTTGGTGGTCCTTCTGGAGGGTGGAGCAGATGTCAGTCATTCACCTCACAGACAGGATAGTGCAGCTGGAGGGGAAGGGCAACAGGAAGGGATGACTGACTAAGTTCAGTCTTCTCCCTCATCTCTCACTTCTCCTTTCTTCCCCCGGGCTTTCCTCTTGGAGTCCTTCCTTCCCAGATCTCTAAGCAAGGCCAGAATCCCAAGGTATCCACTCCACTTCAATCTGGGTTTAGAACCTCATTCCACTCCGCCATCAACTGAGCTTGCAGAGTTGCTAGTGTCCTGGTGCATTGGCAGAGGCTAGTTCAGGATGAGAGGAGGGAGGGAGAAAGTTCTCCCTAAGGCTGGATTCTCCTCCTCCACAGAACTGCAGGAGAGAGGGAGTTGACCCAGACCTATTGCTCTTCCCCTACAAACATGTTCCTGCCCCAGACAGGGCTCTGCCTCTTGGACTAGACCAGCCCTCCTACAGAGTGGGTGGCTTCCCTCTAGCTCCATTTGCCTGTACCACCCTCTAAAACCTTGGTGTCCTCCCTGATGCTGTCACTCTCCTGTGTCCTCTGTCCCTCTAGGCCCCCAATTTTCCCACCACCATCTTCAGGTTAGTGTGGAAAGTCACTAGAAAGGCCCAGGTCTAATGCTGTCATTTGCTAGGTATAGGGCCTTGGGAAAAGTCAGTAACATTCCTACCACCAGCCTTCATTTCCTCATCTGCAAAGTGGGATAATAACACCTACCTTCACAGAACTGCTACAAGGGCCAATGGGTTAAGCATTTGAGAGTGTTCTTATAGATGCCAGTTGTCGCTATCACCCACTCAAGTGTGATTTCCTGGACTACAAGGAAAGCTCCTTGAGGACAGGGACTGTTTCTCCATCTTTCTGAGCCCAGGGTCTGACACAAACCAGTGCTCCATAGATACTGGTTAAGGGACTACCAGCTAGGTCAGGGAAGAGAATGGGGGCCTGGACAGAGTAAGCCAGGTAGAAGAGAATACTGGAAGGGAAACGAGAAAAAAAAGAATGGCTACCACTAGAGAGGTAGTGCTCAGCCCTGAGGAAACCAACATACTGATGCAAAAGTCAGAAACAGATGGGAGAGAATTTCGAAAGTCAGAACTGTGCATGCATTTTTTAAAATTATGCCCTAAGAGATTATCTAGTCCAAATCCTTCCTTTATGGGGAGGAAAGTAAAGTCCACATGGGGAAAAAACTTGTCTAATCAACTGCAGCAAGGTAAGGGCGGAGCCAGGGGACGAACCTAATGGAGTCAGACAGATCTGTGTTTGATTCCTGGTTATAAGCTGTGTGATTCTCAGCAAGTTAGATTCATATGCTGAGCCACAATTTCCACACTAATAAAAATGAGGATAATATTGCCTCTGTCTCGTAGGGCTGGAGCCCTGGTGCTGTAGTGGCTAAGAGCTGTGGCTGCTAATCAAAAGATCAGCAGTTCAAACCCACCAGACACTCCTTAGAAACCCTACTGGGCAGTTCTGCCCTGTTCTATGGGGTCGCTGTGAGTTGGAATTGCCTCGATGGCAATGGGTTTGGATAATCTCATAGGGTTATTGTAGGAAGTAAGTGGGGTGATGTATGTAAAGGTGTTTACATGTACATGGCATGAGATGGATATTCTGTAAATGTTAGTGACCTTTCCTTCCTTTCTCCAGAGCCACTATTTCTTCTTCCCCTATGTTTGAGGCTATACTGAGACCAGTCTGGTCAAAAGTCACAGGGTTGGCTGCATCAGCACTTAAAAAAATCTAGCTATCATGGAGTCAGTTCTGACTCACGGTAACTCCATGTATGTCAGAGTAGGACTATGCTCCATAGACCTTTCAATGGCTGATTTTTTGGAAGTAGATTACCAGGCCTTTCTTTCTACTGAAGCACCTCTGGGTGAACTCAAACCCTCAACCTTAGCAGCCGAGCACATTAACTGTTTGCACCACTATAATGTTATGGGTCGAATTGTGTCCCCCCAAAATACGTGTGTCAACTTGGCTAGTCCACGATTCCTAGTATTATATGATTGTCCACCATTTTGTCAACTGATGTGATTTTCCTAAGTGTTGTAAATCCTACCTCTATGATGTTAATGAGGTGGAATTAGTGACAGATACGTTACTGAGGCAGGACTCAATCTATAAGATTAGGTTGTGTCTTAAGTAAGCCTTCTTTGAGATATAAAAGAGAGAAGCAAGCAGAGAGATAGGGGGACCTCATACCATCAAGAACAAGAGCCAGGAGAATAGCTCGTTCTTTGGATCTGGGGTCCCTGTGCTGAGAAGCTCCTCTACCAGGGAAGATTGATGACAAGGACCTTCCCTCAGAGCTAACAGAGAAAGCCTTCCCCTGGAGCTGATGCCCTGAACTTGGACTTCTAGCCTGCTAGACTGTGAGAGAATGAACTTGTTTGTTGAAGGCATCCACTTGTGGTATTTCTGTTACAGCAGCACTAGATGACTAAGAGAACCACTCAGGATTCCACATCAGCACTTAGGGGTTGTCAGTTATGGAACTGGAAGCTTTTGAAATACGTAAGGATATATTCTTGTCAACCACTGAATTGAGGACAGAAAAAACTGTTGTCAACCTCAAGAATGAAGGAGAAGTGACAACTGATGAGGAAGTGAAAAGATGGACAGAAAAGTTGATAGCTCAGAAATCTAGAAACAGTTTGGCTCCGGTGCTCTGGGGGGCTGCGGACAGAGCCCTGGATGGGCAATGGGAGCCTGTGCCTGGCTGCAAGTGCTGTCATGAAGGCACTCTGGGGCTTGGGCGGTTTACATTCCATCTCTGTCTCCGCTTCCTCACAGGCAGTAAAATAAAATAAAGGAAGGCTGAGCTGCACTACCAGGTCTCTTCTGACCAGGAGTTTTTCGTGTGGGTGGGAGAAGGCTCTCCTTCCTGTTCCCGGCCAGTGTGGATGGGGAATTCACTTCCTTTTCCCAGCTCCTACCCATTTTGCCTCTTGGGGATTTTACACAACCCAGACTGTGCTCTCAGGGAGCTGGGGCTTTCTAGGTTGCCTTTGTTTATAGTTCCTTTAAAACTCAGAGACAAACCACCCCTTAATTCACGCAATGCTGGGAAGGTGAATCTGTCTTTTAGAAATCCAAAGGAAGCCATTAAACCACGTTGGTAACTACTGTGATTCATAATAAGCTTTCCTCTGTAAAAAATGAGTCAGAGCAACTTTCCAGGAAGTTTGGTTACTTTAATTAGCTACCTCTTTTTTTCCTGCCCTTAAAAGCATACAGTAATTTATAAGTTTGGTTACTTTAATTATCTACCTCTTTTTTCTTGCCCTTAAAAGCATACATTATCTAGTATTGATGCTACAAGAGAGCCCTGAAGTGAAAGATCTAGGGGTGGAGAAGTTTCAGACAGCACAATCCTTACCGACTCCTTGGAGTCTAGGAGGAATCCTTTCCTGAATGGAGAAAAGGAGCAAAACTAACCTTACTGGGCCTAAGGGGCAGGACACCCCAGCTGCCTGTGGACCCAAAGTGTCCAGCAGAGATGCTCACTCTGTACATTACAGAATCACAGAATCCCTTACAATGCAGTTGGAGCCCCCTGAATGGCAAAAACAGTTAATGCGCTCTGCTGCTAATCAAAAGGTTGAAGGTTCGAGTCCAGCTGGAGGTGCCTCGGAAGAAAGACTTGGCACTCTACTTCTGAAAACTCAGTCATTGAAAACCCCATAGAGCACAGTTTTACTCTGAAATTCATGGGGTTGCCGTGAGTCAGAGCTGACTTGACAGCAACTGGTAATGACACCTTTAGAGGAAATGACAATCACGGCTGCCATGTGCCAAGCACTGTGCTAAAGGCTTTAAATATCATCTCAGGGAATTCTCAAACTCACTTTACAGGATCGGCATTAGAGAAGACAGGAGGCTAGCCAGGCTAAGCTATCAGGCCGTACATACAGCCTTAAGCACAAAGCTGAGATCATTACCAGATCACTTTGATTTTCAGTCCTCACTCTTCAGATATCATGGGTTTTTGCCCTTCATTTTATAAGGAAATTGCAGTCCTAGGGAGACAAAAGTGGCTTTTCTACGGTCACACATTGAATTGGCGAGCAGTCCTGGGATAAAAGATTCTCGAAGTCCTACCCTATATCTGGTTTCTCTCCCCTCAACTCACTCCCACAGTCCCAGATAAAAAACAAACCAAACCCATTGCCATCTTGTCGATTCCAACTCATAGCAACCCTATAGGACAGAGCAGAACTGCCCCGCAGGGTTTCCAAGGAGTGGCTGGTAGATTCGAACTGCTGACATTTTGGTAGCAGCCAAGATCTTAACTACTACGCCACCAGGGCTCCATAGTCCCAAAAGACAAGAGGTGAGAATTTGCTCAGATTGTCTCTAACACATTAACTCCCTAACTCCCATCAAGGATCTGAACTCCCTCCCTCTCCCGGCCCACCTTTCAGCATTCTATGTGGCTCCCTCTCACTCCCAGCACTGCCACCCTGAATTGGTCACTGGAACTTATAACAGAGCCCCAGCCCCAGCTTTTAGCTGTGTCCCCACATACCTGGGGCCACAGGGCCCAGGTGAACAGAGTTGGTAGAAGCTAGCCTGCTTCCAGAAAAGGGCAACTTCAGATTCTCATGGATCATGATCCTGGGCTCTGGTTTTCTCCAGGGAAGATTAAGTGCAAGGATACTGCCCATCACTCTCCAGCTGAATTCATTTTAAAGCCTTCCTGAGATTCTTGAGATTGACAGAAATTTTCTTCTCAATGGAGGAGAGCAGGTACCACCCCAACATACCCCTAGAGAAACATAGCTGATAAATCAATTGAAAGAATGAGTACAACTGGCCTATACCCTCCTCAGTACTGCTGTTCCTATTCACAAAGCAAAATACAAAGACTGCAGCTCTAAATGTATTGTTACCTGAGCAAATAGATGCTGTTTCGATATTAAATTGTGAAGCAGAAAAGTTTTTGGCAAACGCATTGCACAGATGCCCCTCAGACTCCCAATTATCTTGTCCCTGATTCCGAGTCTTTTAGCTTCCAGAAGGGAACTGGACCCTTCCTGAAGACTTGGGGAAAGATTTTTAGCTCTGGGGGGCATCGCTTCTCTTCCATTTTTATTTTCTATGTCTCTAATGATCCACAAGGGTGCTCTGGTGGCACAGTGGTTAAAAGCACTTAGCTGTTAACTCAAAGGTTTGGGGTTCAAACCCACCAGCCTCTCTGAAGGGAGAACGATGTGGCAGTCTGCTCCTATAAAGATTTACGCCTTAGAAACCCTATGGGGCAGTTCTACCCTGTCCTACAGGGTCACTAAGAGTTGGAATTGATTTGATGGCAGTGGGTTTGGTTTAATGATCCAGAGGAAAGACTAATTGAGGTCTTATTGGGATGCTATTAAAGTTATTTGGTGGTTTTATAACGTATACTCAAGTTTCTTTAAGTTCTTTTTAATTATATGGAGCTTTCAAAGCAAGGCTTGGACTATGGAGTTAAAAATAGAGGCTAAGAAACTGTTCTCCCCAATTCTTGTCTGTCTCCTTTCTCTTCTTCAAGAAGCAAAGCCATCTCCTGGCATCAAGCCTTCCCCCGAGAGCCTATCTGCCACCCCCACACACATGATTTATCAGGGGATCATTTGTCTAGGGGACTCTTTGGTTAATCCCTTGAGTAGGACTGTCCCATCCACTAAAGACAGGTTCTGTCTTCTGTCAGTCAGCAAAAACAAACAGCAGCCATCACATCGATATATGGTGGCCTCATGCATGTCAGAGTAGAACTGAACTCCATAGGGTTTTGCAGGGCTGATTTTACAGAAGTAGATTGCCAGACCTTTCTTCCAAGGTGCCTCTGGGAAGACTCAAACTCCACCTTTCTGTCAGCAGCTGAACACTTTAACAATTTGCACTCCCCAGGGACTCTCTGTCAGTCATTAACTGTTGGGAAGTCGGCCTGATTTTAGGGGTATTTGACTGCTACATCAAGAAGTGAATCTCCTCTCTAACTTTTTGTTTTGTTTTCAAGGATCTGGCCCCTTTGAAGCCTAGCTCCAGAGGCTTTGTTCCATTGTGAACCAATACATACAACTCAAAGGCTCCAAGGGCCTTACTCCTAGCTCTCGGGAATTCCCTCATTTCCTAAGACCCAGCTTTTCAGTCTGATTGGCTGAAAGATCAAGCAAGAAGAGATAACACACATTTCCAAATCACCCACCCTCTGCTTTCCTGTTCCCCTAGAAGAGAAGACCCTTACCTGTCTCCACCTGGCCGAGGACCCTGCGAGCCTCTGTGGAATCAGCTACATCCCCACTCATCTTGATATCTGCACGGAAATCACAACTGAGTTTAATAACAGGTCACAATTTTTCCTTGCTATGACATGGGTGGCTTTAGCAGCAAAGATGAATGTGTAATTACAACAACCATCAGACATTCAAATTCCTGATTCCCGAACATACCACCATTAGCATATTCATAAGCTTGGGGGCAAGGATCCCCTCTTCTCTGTGTGCCTCCTCTCCCTCGCCTTTCTTTCCCCCTTTCTCAAGTGCCATTGCAGGGTCTCTCACCTTCTGCATCATTCGTTGCCACTCCTTTCTATCACCAGGGCTCAGTCAGGAAAAATTTAACAAGGGGAGGGGTACAGTGGAGGAGGGGAGGGAGCGCTTCCCATTCCCGATTCTAATTCCTTTCGGATTTGGGGGATTTATTTTATTTTTTTAAGTAGCTTAAGGAATGTTACTTTAAATGTGCCCCCCACCACCACCCCATATGACCCTACCCTTTAACTGGCACTTGCCCTGCTCATCTTTCTTCCCCAGTTCTGGGCTCTGTTCTCTGTCTGGTTCTCAGAGTTCAGCCCACGGTCTGGGGATCAAACCCTAGCTCTGATGCTGTCCTCCTTGGAAAGTCTGTCTTTGGGATCCTTACCTTCTCTCCCACTCCTTCAACTTCCTCAGTGAGAAAAAATGGCAGGCTTAATCCCCACCCCGATCCAACTCCTGGGGAGAGAGGATACTGACACAAGGCCCGGTCTCATCTCCAGTACTGCTGGTCTGGCCTCTCCACCCTGCTTCATTTCAATAAATTAAACATTTACCCATAACAGACAGCTGCCACCACCTATGAGGCCCCTAAGTCTCCGCCAAGGGTCAGCAGAAAGAAGGAAAGAGAGAACTTTGAAGTAACTCACTCTCTCAGGGCTTCTCTCCTTATTAAACCACCCAAATACTGAATCCGTTAAAGACAGAAGAATATTTTATTCAAATCGTGTTGACCCCCCCTTCTCACCCCCACCCTTTTCTCAGGGGCAGCATTTTAACTCTTTCAAACCAGATAAAGTCTTGGTGAGCTGATTTGCATACCCGACTCCCCAGCCAATCCCAGTTAAGCAGGCAGTCTTCATTTGCATCAGGTAATCAGGCAGTTGGCAGTCTGGACGCCCGAGGTCTGGAGATGATCAGGATGAGGGAAAAGAGTGGACCTCCGCCCCAGGAAAATCAGGGAGAAAACCTACTTTTTTTTTTAGGGCAATGATGTGTCTGGCTTTGGCAGGGATTGAAATTGTGGCCCCTCTGGAGTGCAGTGGCTACAGTGAAGGAGGGGCAACTGCCATTGTGCTACATTTAAGAAGGCATTTCTTGAGTAAATGAAGTCTTTTTAAGCTTTCCCTATAGTCTTCCCTGGACTAATAAGCAGAGTAACTATGTGGGCCACCTAAACACATCTGCAAAGGGTCTCTGCCCCTGCTCACCTTCTGTTCCAGTGGGGAAATAAGCTTTGCTTCCTTTTTCCCCTGAAGCACTGGCCTGGGAGCTAGGCCTTGCCTAATTCCAGACCTGCTCAGCTCACACCTTACCGTAGGGATTCTTCAGCAATGCTTCAGCCACAGAAGGTCGGGAAGGTGCAGGAGGAAGCAGAGTCCTCCCCGTCTGGTAGTTTTAACCTGCTTCACTAGTACCAGAATTGACAGCATGGGTTTTGGGCGTGGACAGGCCTGGGTTTAATCCCTGTGCCATCACTAAGTAGCTAGGGAACCCTGGTAACATATTTGAGCCTGTTTTCCCCAATAATATATCAGGATGATACTTAACTCCCAGAGTTATTGTGAAAATTAAATGAAATACTCAATAAAAAAAAAAAATGCTTGGCACAATTCCTGGCACAAAATAAACACATAATAAAGAAACTAAACAGACCCTTCAGCTTGGATGCTAGTTTCTCATGGCCCTTTTCTTAACCCTCTCCCCCCGTTAAAACAAACGGCTTCTGTTTTCTGTCTCACAAGCAATCTGTACTTTACCTGAGAAGACATTAAAAAAACAAACCAAATCATTTGCCATGGAGTTGATTCTGACTCTTGGCAACCTCGTGTGTCAGAGTAGAACTGTGCCCCATAAAGTTTTCAATGGCTGATTTCTCAAAAGTAGGTCACCAGGCCTTTCTTCCAGGGAGCCTTTAGGTGGACACAAACCACCAACCTTTTGCTTAGCAGCTAAGCGCTTACCCATTTGCACCACCTAGGGACTCCAGGAAGCAATTGGCATTCTCCAAATTCTTCCTGTTGTAGGAAAAGTGTTCATGGGGACAAGAGGGAATTAAAAGGCAGTGAGGTTGGGATGATGACCAGATTCTCCGCATCAGCTTATTTCAACCAAACTCCTGACATTTAAGAAGGGTAACTCTTTAGCTAATCTGTAATTGTATGCTTGTAATCCAAAATCTCTTCCCACACCCACCCCCCGCATCACCTTTAGGTATACCCAGTAGCCATCTCATTCACCCTTTAAATTAGCATAGAATTTTGTCTTAATCATGCCTGAAAACATCTGTGGAAGGAGTCAAAGGCCCCACACTCTGCCCATGACATCTACTCATGTGCTGTACCCATTACAAGAGCAACATTGGGCCGGAATTTGAGCCTGAATGGAGGGGCAAGGCGAGGCCATCTCTAAACTCCTCTTAAGCCCCAAAGGATGTTAAGATATTGAGCAACCTGTTCCTGTTGGGCAGGAGGCTGAGGCTGATGGGTGGGACGAGCTCTTGAGTCTCAGCCTAAAAATGAGCCAACACCGAAACTCCCAGGACGCTATAACCCTTCTCCTGTCGGACAACACTTGCCAGGGGTTAGAGAGAGAGGTGTGGGGTTGGGCCAGGCTTCTGTGTTCTTATCTTATCCGTGCCATCACTCCCTTCCCTGAGAGGCTCAGCTGCTCTGTGTATGAGCCGAGACACCAGGCTCAGACCTTCCTCTGCTTCATCTGGTATCCTCAAGTCCCAAAGCCTGGCCTTGCCCTCCCTGGGCCTTGGCATGGCACAGGGCCAGGATGCGTGGTTGAGCTCTCCAAGAGAAAACCCAAAGGGGAAACTTCCCACAGGCTGTAGGCAGCGCGCCCACAGTGTCCTGAATTTTCTGGGTCCGGCCTATGCTGGGAAGGCAGAGGGCCTGTCCCTCTCTATCCTAGTTTCCAATCTTCATCTAGGAAGGGGCTGGGTTCTCTCCTGACTCCTCCTTCACACACTGGTTGATGTGGCATATCTACCCCGTGGACTTCAAGTTCTACTTCTGAGCTAGCCAAGGCTCCAACTCTCCCCCCAGGGAGATGTCTCTGGTCTCTTCAAGAAAGACATCCACTCCCTCTTGTAACCCAAGTGGAATCACTAAGCCTTAACTGGCATCAGTCTGTGTGACTCGACCCCTCTTTCCCAACTGTGGCGAAGGTGGAGAATAGCTCACAATTAGCGCAAAGGCAAAGAAAGAGGCACCTGGGGTCAACCAGGTATCCCCCCTGCAGCTGGCTTCCAACTGTTTTCCTGTCTCTTCTATACCTTCCTTTCTGAGCCTGTCTGTCTGACTTGTCTACTCCTCTATCTTTTCTCTGCCTGGGCAGGGTAGCCCCTCCTTGGCTGGGGTGCCCCCATTTCTGGTGACCTCATACCTGCTCAGGTCTCTGTGCTCCCACATGAGAGATGCTCTATAAAGCACAAAGTGCTGCGGCTCCAGGAGGCCTGAATCATGACCTGCCCCCTGGGGTTATCAGAGCAAACAGACGTGGTGGGACTGACTCAGAGGCTGCAATGCTGGTAGAGCTGCCTGAATGGGGGACACGGGGCAAGCCTACACCCAAGATTGTGTGTGCCTCTCTTCCCTCCCCCATTCAAACTGTCCCAATAAATCAATGGAGAAGGAGTCCCCAAGGGCCCAGAACTGGGAACTCACAGGGGAAGTGCTGTTAATTTTAAGAAGAAGCAGAATACAGTATTACTTTGAAGGAAAGATAGGACTCCAAAGAACTCAAGTTCCCACAAAAGAGGATCCTGGACTAAGAGACCCTAGAGAGGGGCCCATAATGAGACACTCCATCGAGGGACCCTCCCTCACAAACCCTACAGCAGAACCCCCCTTGAAAGACCCTGCCAAAGAAGATCCCGAACTGAAAGGCCGACAGAGTAGACCCAGCAAAGAGAGTCCTCAGAGACCTAGTCAGAGAGATTCCACAGAAAACCCCAAACAAAGAGACCCCTTCAAAGTGCCACTGAAGGGGGAAGCAGACACAGAGGGGACAAGACTGGGAAACCTCTAAGGAGGCCCAGGCAGCCCTGTGGAGAGCCCGGGGGGAGACAGACTAAGGAAGTGGGCTGGGGAGGGCCAGCAAGTAAATACAGACAGAAATCAGGTACTTCACCCCAAAGCAGACCTCACCCTGAGGGGTCACCCCACCCAACTTCCCTCTTTGTGTCTAGAACCCCTGTCTGGGTCTGGTGGTCTGAGAAGCATCAACCCAGAGGTCCTTCACATGTGAAGGCATGGGGGGCTTGGCCCTCTCACACTCTCAACCTCACCTCATCCCTGACTCCTAGCTAGATCTTCTTAGCTCTCCAGGCTGCCTCTCTGCTGGTCCCAGCTGTCCCACCTCCTCCCACTTCCTCTAGAGAAGGGCCTCCAGGAGACCATGAGGTGGAAAACCCCCGGGAAGTCTCTGATCTTGGTCCTAAAGAACTTCCCCACTGTGGCCCACCTTTCTGAAAAGCCTTGCTCCCATTCAAGCCCTGAGATGTCAAGGTGGGAAGTGAAGGAAGGAGTGTGCCCTCAGCTATGCCAGCCACGTGTCTATGCCACAGGGTCTGGAAGCCAACTTTCCCTGAACACTGGAAGGCACCCAGTTGAATAGTTCCTTCTGCCTCGCCTGGCCCTTCCTGGCATGATTTATGGATCCATTCAGGGCCAACACCTCTTCGTCAGTCTCACTCAGTCCTGGCAGGAAGCAGGGTTAGGGAACTACAGACCTCTGGGACCCTGTGCGCTCACTGCTGCTGGTTTCGGGAGTGGTGGGCCCCAGAAAGGGCCAAAGCCTCTAGCCTGTTCTGCTCCTTGGGGTGGAAGAGGTGAATTGCCTGCCCCTACTCCTCCTTATTTTTACTCCTCCCTACTCCTTCAGAAAGCAGAGCAGGTAACAAAACTCCAGTCAACAGCCCTGAAATCCTACATAAACATTAGGTCCTTCCCCCTTGAAGAAGCAAGTTGCTGGGTTGGAAACGGCGAAGTCAGGTGCAGCTTTCTTTACCTCAGTCCCTGTTCTCTGCTTAGGCCCTCAGACCTCCAGGAGAAGGCCAGCTGGACACAAGGCCTAAGGCCACTCCCATTCCTTCAGCATTAGTGGCTCCTTCTCTAGCCCAGCTGTGGAAGGAGGGATCACCAGGGTGAATGAAGGAGACACATCTATTCATGTGATGCACCCATTACAGGTGCAACATCAGACAGCGATTTGAGCCTGAATGCAAGGGCAAGGTGAGGCCATCTCTAAACTCTTCTTAAGTCCCAAAGGTTGGCCATCTACTATCCATGCAGGGGACAAAGTGTTTCCAATCTCCTAGGTTCCTGCTCCCCAGGAAGGGAGGGCTTGTTACCTGAATCCAAGGGATCTGAGACCCAGGGAATGTGTCTACCATCACACCCTCTCAGACACAGAAATGGAAGTACCTACCCCACAGGTCCATGTGCAGGCTGCTCCTCCTGCAGGGTGCCACAGAGCTCGCAACTCACCACCTGCCCACAGCCTAGCCACCCCCCGCACTGAGCCTACAGCACCACCAACGCCAACAGAGCATGTGGGTGGACATACCCTCCCACCACATGCAGACACACCCCACACACATGTGCTGGAATCTGCAGCCCCCACAACACACCACCTCTAGGGTCTGTGCCACCACCTCTCCCAAAAAGCATGGGGACAGAAAGACACATCTCTAACACAGAGACACATGCTTCCATAAGCCCTAATCAATGTGTGTGACGTGGCACCTGCCACAGTGTGCCTCTGTAATTGGCCCACTCACTTCTCCTAGGCCTGTGCAGTGTGATGGATCAATTTTATATGGCCTTTCTAGCCACGGTCTTGTAACTCCCACTAAATGATTGGGTGGGACTATGCAAATAGGGTGCTTGTGGCTCACCGAGGGGATTGGACAGCTTGCTAATAATGCAGATAAAATGCACGGTACCCTTGTGAGGGTAGGACTATCCAAATAAGGTGCATGGAAACCCTGTGGGGGTGGGGCCATGCAAATAAGGTGTATGGAATCCTAACGAGGGAATTGGTCAGTTTTGCCATCCCACTAGGCTTAAAATGAGCCATACCAGAGGCAGAAAAGGGGGACCTCACTTTCACCAAGAAGAACAGATGGGAGCAGAGTGTGTCCTTTGGACCTGGGGTCCCTGCGCTGAGAAACTTGTAGAGTCAGAAGACAGAGAGAGAGTGCCATAACACTAGAGATGGTACAAGATGGTGAGAAGTGGTGGCAGCAGAACCAGGAGACCGATGCAAGACAGCACAGTGGGCTTCCCAGCCCATGGAGAAAGCTGGTTAGAGTGGGTGTGCTGACCCACAGAGCAAGAGAACTGAGCGCCTTCAGGCAGGAAGCTCCCTGGTAGAGTCGGGTGCCTCCAGGCACTTGTCAGCGGAGCTAGGTTTGCCTACTCACAGAGTGAAAGTTGAATGCCTTTGAGCTGAGGCTTCCTGGTGGAGTGAGGTGCCCCCAGACACTTATGGTGGAGCTAAAGAGCTTTGTAACACTTTAGCAGGGCTGAGGCTGGGCTGAAAGACTGAGGGGCTAAGAGACCAAGGGTCAGAGAGAGGCCTACCTGCAGGTACAGCTGAGAAGAGGCTGTTCTGACGGAAGAACTGCATAATGAGTTGTTCCTGATCCTGAATTATAACCTGTTACTTCCCTAATAAACTCCACAACTGCGAGTATAGTCTGTGAGTTCTGTGTGGCCACTGCAACAAATTACCAAACCCAGCAGAGAAGTAGAGAGTATTGTGGGAGGGACAGCTAATATAGAAATTTGTAAAAAGGTTGGAGGGTAGAAGTATGTTTGACCTCTCCTTTTACAGCAATCAGCCTTGGGCTGTTGATGCTGATAATTACTCTCTCTCCTTCCTCTTGTGAAGTTAGATGAGGAGGTCTGATGCCCCACGCGCCATTTTTTTTTTTTAAGTTGGTGTCAGAAGTAGGATTCATTGCAATGGCTTTGGACTCATGATGAAGGGCTGTGGGAAGTGAAACTTTTGATTCTTAGATGGTTACTTAGTTGTTGTTACTTGTAATGGCTGAAAGGAAAGTAAGAGATGTTACACTCAGCTGAGAGAAGAAAAGCCACCTGTGGAGTGGCTTGAGGCAAAAGTTAGGCCAGATAAGCAAGATGATTGATAGGAGGCCAGGGTCTTCTGGTTCTACCCAGCCAGAGGCGCAAGGCCATATGCATATGAGTGGGAAGATAGTCAAAGGGTGGAGAAGAGAATATGAAACTAGAATGTTTTAAAAGGGTTATGTGTTTATTTGAGTCTGGAAAACCCTGGTAGCATAGGGGTTAAGAGCTATGTCTGCTAACCAAAAGGTCGGCAGTTTGAATCCACCAGGAGCTCCTTGGAAACTGTATGGGGCAGTTCTACTCTGTCCTATAGGGTCACTATGAGTCAGAATCGACTCAATGGCAAGAGGTTCAGGTTTTTTTTTTTTGTTTGGTTCATTTGAGTATACTATGCACACTGAATGTTCCTCCTACCTAGTGTTGTAGAAACAGGCTTAAATGTATGATTAGAAACGAATATTGGGTTTTATGGGTAACAGAGTGTGTAACTCCACCTTCAGCCAATACTTGATTGGATATGGTAAAAGGGAACTAGGGTCTGCCCAAAAGAAACAGAGGCTGTTGGTTTGAACTCAGTAGCTCTGTGCATAGAGTATTGGGGGCTTAGGTCGAAAACCTGAGCCCCAGCCAGAACATTTGGAATCAGGAAATCTGCATTTGAAAAGACATACAGACCCACCCAGAACTGCTGAGAGAGCAGGAAATTTGCATTTGAAGGAAGGATCTTCAGGAGAAAAAAGAAATGACTGTTTTGCTTTTTGAATTTTGAACAAGTGGCTTGCCTTTGGGTGCACTGAGGCAGAAAAAGTCAGCGCCCATCAGAAGAACACGTTTCTAGGACTGGAACTTAAAGGAAGCCAGTGAGTAGACAGCCTGGTATGCTTGCTTGTGGTGACCACCTGGGTCCACTTGAGTGGAAGTGGGGAGGTACAGCTATGAAGAGATGGGCTGAGTTTGAACATGTTCCATTGGCACCTACTGACCTAGCCCATGGGGGCTAGGGATGAGAAAGAAAGAGAAGGGGATAGCTGGTCTGAAGTACCTGGAGGTATGTGGACTCCCAAGCCTATGGCTGGTACTCACTGACCTAGCCCATGGGGGCTAGGGACGAGCTGACCAGAATCCAACCAAATGAAGAGAAAGAGAGATGTTTGACACCATAATTGCTGCAATTTGTTGGCTTGCTTTGGACTGGACTTTGCTTATGGATGCAGATGCTCAAAGTTCCAACCAGAACAGAAAATTCTTCAGACCAAGGAACATGCTTATCTCCTCAGAGTACTGGTTTGATAGGGATGGGCAATTGAAACATTGGCTATCTAAAACAGGAGGAGATAAAGGCATGAAATGGCTGGCTTACACACTTCCATGGGTGTGCTTACACGCAAAATGAGGGGGACAAGGGAGAAACCCCACTGAATAGATTTCTCTTTTCCTGGTGGGTCTGGGGAAGAGAGGGTGAGGAAGATGTTGATAGGATTACATGATTCAGCAGTGAGTGTTGACTGTTAACAGGGTTAATTGTGATTGCAAAAACTGTTATTGTAGAAGCAGTAACTGTGGAAAAGTAGACTAAGGAGAGACACTGCCGGACTGGAGTACAGTGGCCGAACCTAAAGTCCCTTAAAGGCTTTGCTATGCTGATACCTCATGAGGCTCAAAGCAAAGGAATAATCTTTTCTCAGTTAAATTTTATCAGAGGCCAGAAAGGGTGAAGATGAGACTACTTTTGGAGAACCTGACCAGATCAGCTGGATATCTGCAGCAAAACTGAATGACTGGTATCTGAGTAACCTCACCCTGAAGACTCTTTGCTCTCCTCAAGGATTAGTTGTTAATGGCTGTTTTGGACTGGTAAAATGAATGGGAGGGGGGAAATTATCCTCCAAGTATGAAAAAGCCATGGCTAGAAAAGCCAAGGGGTGGACTGAAGCACGATGGATTGTTTTTATACCTCCTTTCTAGCCATGGTCTTATAATTCCCACCAAACGATTAGGTAAACTATGCAAATAAGGTGCTTGTGGGCCACCAAGGGGATTGGACAGCTTGCTAATAATGCAAATAATGGGCATGGTGCCCTTGTGGGAGAGGGACCAGGCAAATAATGTGTAGGGAACCCCAATGAGGGATTGGTCAATTTTGCCATCCTGCTAGGCTTAAAACAAGCCATCCCAGAGGTGAAAAGGGGGGACCTCATTAGCACCAAGAAGAAAAGATAGGAGCAGAGCACATCCTTGGGACCTGGGAATCCCTGAGCTGAGAACCTCCTAGACCCAGGAGACAGAGAGAGTTGTAACACCAGACACAGTGCAAGGCGGTGAGAAGCAGCAGCAGCAGACAGTGTTAGAGTACCCAATAAGCAGGGTAAGCACAGGCTTACTTGTGCTTACTTACTAATCTATAGTGAACAGTGTCACATTTTTCACCACATCAAAGATTCTGCTCCTAGATATGGCTGGAATCTGTCTCTCTCCCAATACCACAGCACCTTTCCACAGAATCAAAGCATCTTTTCAAATTTACAATCCCTGACAGGGACAGAGCACCCAGTAAGCAAGGTGAGCAGAGGCTTACTTGGGTTTACTAATCTATAATGAACAGTTTCACATGTTTTTCATCACATTGAGGATGTGGTGAAACTTATGCAAAATTGTTCACTACAGAGTAGTAAGTAAGCACAAGTAAGCCTGTGCTTAACTTGTTTATTGGGTAACCCACCCCTGGCAGCAGAACCAGGAGACCCGCCAGACGGAACAGTGGGGTTCCCAGCCCACAGAGTAAGACAGTTACAGTGGGTGTACTAACCCACAGATTGAGAGAGCTGAGTGCCTTAGGGCAGGAGACTTTCTGGCAGAGTGGAGTGCCTCCAAGCGCTTGTTGGCAGAGCTAAAGAACTTTGTAACACTTGCCAGAGCAGGGCAGAGGCTGAGGGGCCAAGAGACCAAGGACCATAGAGGGGCCTACCTGCAGGCATAGCTGAGAAGAGGCTGTCCTAATTGAAGAACTGTATCCTGAGTCGTTCCTGATCCTGAACTATAACCTGTTACTTCCCTAATAAATCCCATAACTGTGTGTATGGTCTGTGAGTTCTGTGTGGCCATTGCAACAATTTATTGAACTCAGCAGAGAAGTAGAGAGTGCTGTAGGAGGGAGGGAGCCTGGTGTAGGAATTGGTAAAAAGGTTAGAGGTGTGTGTGAGCTCCACTCCTACTGCAATCAGCCCTGGGCTGTTGATGCCCATACTGATTCCCCTCCCCCACTGTGAAGTTAGATGAGGGCTGATGGCCCCACGTGCCATTTTTACAGCCCTCCAACACGCTCTGCCCGCTTCACAAATGCCCACTTAGCCTCCAGTTTACACATATGCCCGGAAAGCTCACAAGTAACTTGTGGATACAGGCATTCACCTCACTTACACACGCCCAGGTCCACACCCCTGGCTGAGCCCGGGAGCCACCCATCTCCTGAACACACAAGCTCATAGAGCCTGCAACTGATCCGCAGGCCTAAGTCCCACCTAACTGCCATTCTCCACATTGGGGGCTTCAGAAGCCCTCCAGACGCTCCGCCCCCACTCATTCTTTTACAAGGTTCCTTATCTCAGACTCTCTCCCTTTAGTCCCCCAGACACCAGCCCACGCCTGTCCCAGCGCAATCCACTATCCATACTGCCCTCTCCTGGCCTCTGGGAAATAAGCCCCCAAGAACGGCGCCCCCTCCCTCTTCCTAGCCGCGCGTGGTGACACCTGTTAGAGTTCACTCCTTCCGCCCCTCACCTGTGTGCATGGGTTCCAGATTCACCATCCTGCCCCAGGCGGGGCCAAAGCCAGCGCCCCCCCAGGCCCCTCGCGTCTGCCCCAGCCGGGCCCCCTCGGACGCCAGGGTCTCCTTCCTCCCGCCCCGGGCCGCCGCCGCCGCCGCCGCCGTCGCGCGCTCCGCTCTCAGGCCCGGCCCGGGCAGCCCACGGCGCGGCCAGGATTGCCACACTCCCCAGGTGAGCAGGCGGCGCGACGCGGGGCGGGGGCTGCCGGCCACGCCCCCTGGCAGGGCCCCCGCGCCTGGCCCCCGGCCCATGCAAAGCAGTGATTTGCATACGGGGAGCTGGGGGTTGGGGGAGCGGACGGAGGTGCTGCGGGGCGGGTCCCTAGCCCGCGGAACACCTGTCTGCCCCCAGCCGCCCTGGCGGCCCCTCCCCGTTGCGCCCGCTGCACCCGCAGCGCCCGGACTCCTGGTCCAGGTCGTCCTTTTGAGGAACACCCGGCGGGTGATCCAGCCTGTCAGCGCCAAGGCCTGAGCTTCAGTCTGGACAGACTCCCGAGGTCGAAGCGCTGCAAGGCATCTGGAGTGTTTGGAGAAGCCCTGGAGGTGTGCTGGAAAGAATCTGTTCTTGGAATTCTATATCTCAGCCCCTTACCAGCTGTGTGATATGGAACGGGGCTCCTCACCTCCCTGAACGCATCCATAAACTAATCATACCTGGCATCTACATGGGGGTTAGCAGGTGACAATGCTCACCTAGACCCCGATGGCATCCTCACAGCATCCTGGGACCTAGATAAGGCCCAGCTGATTATCACCATTTTCCAGCTGAAGACACTGCCCCTGACCTGCCCCACCCAGGCCCCAGATTTCATGAGGTTCTCTTAGAGGTGGATGTGAAAGTTATTTACCAGCATCAGGGGCTGTGGAGAGCTGGGAAGTGACTTGTCCAAGTGACCGAGCCTAGCTGGAACCAGGTCTCTGGACTCCTGCTGCAGTGCTCTTTGCAGCGTACATCATAGACTGATCACCATCATAGGCAGACTCACCCCCTTCTCCACTCTTCAGATCCCATAAGTGGTGCTGATGCCAAGGGAACCACCTTCCTGTAAGCCCAGAAGGCCAGGCGCCAGCAGGGCTTTGGCTCAAGCATAAGGCAGAGTCCTCCTTTCCTGACGGACGCACTATCCATCTGCCTTCACCTTAGTCTCAAAGGCTGTTTCCTGCTCACAGAACAGAACGTGGCCTGGGATTTTTCTGCCTCTACACTGTGTTTACAATGTTCTTTCCACCTGGTATGTCCTCCCTGCCACTCGTGGTCAATAATCGCCATTATAATGCCCAGCATTTAGTGAGCTTTCACGTGGGTCAGGCACTGTGCTAGCTAACCATCGCTTTTAAAGGCACCATCTCCTTCAGTCCTCATTAAAAAAAACACATAAATTGTACTATATTATTATTTGTACTTTACAGGTTGGAAAACAGGCTTAGAGCATTTACCCTGCCCAATGTTACAGTTAGCAAGCATCAGGACCCACGTTCTTAAGCACTTACCTCTATTCCTCTACGTACAATTCAAACGCCACCTCTTTTCTGAAGTGGGAAGTGATTTGATTTATCTTTCACTAAATTACTGTGGCACTTTATCTTCAAAGTTCTTAATAGCCCTTGTGGCATTTTCTTCTTTACTTAGATCTATGTGGGCCTTTCTTTTCCTGCCTCCTAGTTGTTAACTAATTGGCCGCAGAGGGAGGATTGCTTCATTCCATTGCTCCCACAGCACAAAGCACAGCGCTGGGCACACAACAGGTACTTGGAAAGTGTTCACTGGGTGCCCCGTGCCCCTGGTGGAACCAGTTGCCATTAGTCTTTCTGACTCATGGCGACCCCATGTGTGTCAAAAAAGAACTGTGCTCCACAGGGTTTTCAATGGCTGCTTTTTCAGAAGTAAATTGCCAGGCCTTTCTTCCAAGGTGCCTCTGGGTGGACTTGAACCTCCAACCTTTTGGCTAGCAGCCCAGTGTGCTAACCTATATAAAACAAACCAAAAAACACCAAACCCGTTGCCACCAAGTCGATTCTAACTCGTAGCAACCCTATAGGACAGATGAGAGCTGCCCCATAGGGTTTCCAAGGAGAGGGTTGGTGGATTCGAACTGCTGACCTTTTAGTTATCAGCTGGAAGTGCTTAATAAGTGCTTCTTTAAATCCATAAAAACCACTCTCCCCCAGTCACACCTTGACATCTCCTCCTCCCATCCCAGCAAGAAGGCAAGAAGGGAGGGGGCCTTCCTCCTGTTTCTGCTGGCTGGGGGGAGAGGTCAGTGATGCCCTCTTTAGTGAACCCAGATACTCCCAGCCTCTATCCCTTTCTTCCCCTCCTCTCCTCTCTCCTCTCCTCCCTCCTCTCCTTCCCTTCTCCACTTCAAGTTGGCCCCTTCCCTGAGGTCCATTTCTTATCTACGACTGCACTTCGGCTACCATCATCCTAGAAAAATGCCTGCACGTGGGTTATGTACCCCAGCGTGCTTAAGATTTCCATATCTGTATTTGCATATCGTTTGCATGGCTGTGTACACCAAGGGGAGAGCTCTCTGACCACCCTATCTGGGACCTGCTGTTCTTTTCTATGTGCAGAGTCAGATTTCTTCCCAGTGTCTTAGTCTTTCTGGTGCCAGAGAAGCATGTACTTGGTGATTTCCAAGGGCCTTAAAACTTTTTTTTTTTCCTGCTCCAGGGGCTAGGATCCTGGGGTCTCAGGGATGGGGCAGGGGGTGGAGCTCTTGGGGGTGGAGCCCATTTTGGCAGAGATGGGACTTGGGGCTCATAGTCGGAAGCACAACTTTGGGTTGACGAAGATGTGGGTGTTGGTGGTGGTGGCAGACACTACTTCATGTTCATTCATTGACTTAGTCATCCATAAATACTGACTGAGCACTTTCTATGTGCCAAGAACTGTGGTACGTACAGAACACACACCATCTTATTCAATCAGCACAACTTGAGAAGGAAGGTGCAATTACCAGCCTTCTTTTATAGACAAGGAAACTGAGCTTCAGGGAGGTTAAAAAACCAGTTGCCACCGAGTCGATTGTGAATTATGGCAACCCCCTGTGTGTCAGAATAGAACTGCACTCCATAGGGTTTTTGATGGCTGATATTTCACAAGTAGATTGCCAGGCCTTTCATCCAAGACACTTCCGGGTGGAGTTGAACCTCCAACCTTTTGATTAGCATCTGGGTGCATTAACCACTTACACCACGGCTATGAGTCAGAACTGATTGGATGGCACATACCAACAGCAACAACAAGGACTTCAGGGGGGTTAACACAGCCAGTAAATGACAGTTGGGATTCAGACAGGGCCTGGCTGACTCTAAAGCCAGTGGTTTTAATCTTGCCCCCCAGTTTTTAAGCCTGAGCCATCCCTTATCTTCTCCTCCCTTTCTATTATCACGTAATTTGAGGTGGAAAGAACCTAGATATCACTCCGACCTCTTATATGAGGAACCTGAAGTCCACAGGGAGAGAGACTTGCTCAAGGTCACCCAGCAAGGCAGCAGCAGAGCAGGGACCCTCCCAGACCTCCTCTCCTCCTCCTTCACATGCCCTTCCTGGGTCTTAGAAGGCTGGGGGGCGGGGGGGGGAGGGTGGGAAGAAAGGGTGTGCGTCATGTGTTTATGGGGGGAAGGGAGAAGTTGACAGTTTTTATTCATTTCTCTCTGACTTGACTCTCAGTTGATCATCATTTCAGTTCGATGAACTGGGATGGGAGTGCAAAGAACCCCATTAACCCTCACTCTTTCCCAGCACTCAGAGGCCCCATGAAACCAGCTGGCGAGTCCTGGACTGGTCTAGGGAGGGCATGATACTCCAAGTCTCTATTTAGCCTGGGACAGGAAAAGCTGTGGGGAAGGGGAGAGAGACAGGGGGTTGCCTGAGGGTTAGAAAAGAACAGAGGAAAGAAAGAAAAGAAGCAAGGACAGGAAATTTCAGTGCCTTTGGACATCAAAGAGCTGGATGCAAATTTGATGCAAATAAATGCAAATTTTTCCCTCTTTCTCTCTGTGTCAATAGCTTAGAGGCTTTTTTTTCTTTTTTTTCTTTCAGAATAGCCAAACCCTTACTCCAGCATGCTGTGGTTCTGAAACTGTGACCAGTTCTGACCCCTGCCCTAGTCCTCCTGGGGTGACACCTGAGCCCCTTGGCTGCACCTCCGGAGCATCACTAGCTCCCTCTCTAGGTCCCATTTCTACCTGATCACACTAGCAGCTACTTTGCTTCAAGGACAGAAGGCCCTAGGAGTCAAGTCTCCTTTTCCAGGCACATTTGCTGAAAATGGGCTACAGACTCAGAGATGGTGCAGGGGAAAGGAGGTAGGCCCAGTCCTGCTTCCCACACAGCAGAGAAGTGGGCTTCCAAGCTGCAGACTCTGCTGTTCATTCCCATTTCCTGTCATGGCAGCTGGATTGAGTTGTCAGGGCTGGGAGAAGGGTGCAGAGCAAGGCATCCTGCAAGGCCACCAAGCAACAAGTCCCTGCTAGCTGTTTCTGTCTGTCTGCCAGCCAGGCTTTGGGGATGCAGGGTGGGGGTCATCTCCCTGCCTTGGGGCTGCCAAAGGGAGTGGATCAAGGAGCTCAGGCTTCCTAAAGGAGCAGACAGCAGGAAGTAGAGACTAGAAGTGACTTCCAGGCCTGTTTTGAATCACAGCTCAGAGGTAAATCTGATGGGACTATTTGGAGGAGTATTGCAGAACAGGGGTGACAAAATCAGAGGTGTCCCAGGAACCAGGATAAAGCAGTTGTTTCTGGGGAATGGACCTAAGAGGCATGGTGTCAGACATTCAGAGCTTCTCTCTGCCCTGGTATCCCCGCCCTGGACACCCCTCCGCCCAGTACCCAGCCTTCACCTGTGTCTGGGTGAGGAACACACACAAACTCATCGCGCATTTTGAAGGTTCACACTAACAGATACTGATAACATGTACTTAATTTAAAAACAGTGAAACAACAACTGTCTGAGAATGAACTTTCTCGACGTTGGGGCAAGCATTGGGCCTGTTGCCCGGTCACTGTAATTGCACCTTCAGCAGAACCCTGCCTCAGCCAGCCCAGTTTCTGGCTCTCACAGCCCAGTTTCTGGCTCTCACAGCCCACTTGAGACCAGGTAACACTCCTGGTCCACGGGTACTCTCAGGGCAAGTGTAGGCCCAGTGCGCCCTCTGGTGGTGATGGAAGTGTGGGACTGAGTTGCTCACCTCCACCTGCAAGACACCCCAGGACTTTGGAGAGGTCACAGTCCTGGCATGAGTGGCTGGCCATGGCTGGGACAACCACAGGTGAGGGCCCTAGTTCCAGGCAAGGCTGAGAGGTTGAATTTTAGTTTTAGAGTGGAGAGGGACTGTTATGTCTTTTAGTCCATGTTCCCCATCAAAGGCCAGACTTCATCCCAGCAGGGTAACCCAGTCAGAGTCAGCCAGCCTCGGTTCAGTCAACACTGTGACAGTTTCAGGCTGTCTGTCCTGCTTCCAATTAAAATGCCCTGCCTCCTGTCGCTGCCCCCTGGAGCTGCCAAGCTGCACGCCAATCCCGCGCTATACATGCAGGAGCTCAGACCATGCCTCCTGCCATCATCCATTCAAAGTAGGTATATTGAGTACCCACTAGAGCTAAGCTAGGAGCTGGGAAGATAGCAGAGAATCAGGCACTGTCCTGTCCTCAGGAAGCTCACCATCTAGTGATGCTTGTAGACCAGCCAACAGGCAAATCTCTCCCAACGGAACATGTACTCTAACAGGAAAATAGAGAGTACTCTGGGGGTCTGCCGTGGGGCGCGCCTTACCCTAATCTGGGGAAGGACATCAGGAAAGGCTTCCTGGAGGAAGGGACATCTAAGCTGAGATTTCCAGCTCTGAGTGCAAAGGTGGGAGTGATACAAGCAAAGGAAACAGCCTCTGCCAGAGAAGGCATGGAACATTCAGGGAGCCCCAAGCAGTATAGGCTGGCTGGCTCACAGGTGAGAGAGTTACAAGTGAGTGAGGTGAGGTTTGTAGAAGGAGCACCTTGAATCTGCTCTAAATTAGACATTTAGGGTATAGATACAGTAGAAACAGTCTGCCAGTTTCAGTAGCAGATGACCTGTGACACACAGCACAGCTGATTGCAACATTTAGCTTTGAATCCTGACACCAAGGCTGGGAATCGCTGGTGAGGAAAATGCTGGCAAGAAGCTGGGGAAGGATCAGGGAGAAACAGGGCATGGTGGAGAGGACTTGGGTTTGAGGAGGTGTTTTTTTGTTTGTTTTGTTTTTAAGATGAGAAATATTTAAAGACTTTCAGGGACAATGGAAAGGAGGCAGGAAGAGGAAGAAAGGAAGGAGAGAAAAAGAACAGTTTCTCCAGAGAAACAAGTCCCCTGAGGAGGGGGAATGTTTGGGGTTCAGAGCCCTGGGTGGGGGAAGAAGGGCACCTCCACTATTAAAGCAGGTAAGAGTCCGGAAAGGTAGCTGTGGCTGCAGGTTGGGTAGAGGTGTGGTGCCAGGAATCAAGGGAGATCCCATGTTGAGGCTGCTCTTCCCATGACATAGGACAGGAGGGAAGTGCCAGTGTAGTGTCTTTTCATCCCACCTCTCCCTGCTTAGGACTCTATCACAGTGTGACACGCAGCGGGGGCTGGAGCCAGGCCGAGCTGGCGAGATGGTCACCTCAGGGCTGTGGACACCCCCCCTTGAAGGTAGAGTCTGCAGTCTGGCTCCATTATGCCTAAATCTTGAGATTTCTTGTGACCCCTTCTTTCCCTTGTGGATAGGAAGTCCCCTGAAGTCCAGAACTCCTACAGGGAGCAAGGACACCCACAGTCTTGTTACGTGAACCTGTGCACCCTACGTCACTTGCACCCTCTTCCCTTCCACTGTCCATTCCTCTGGACACCCAACACCCACCACAGGTGGGTACCACAGTTGTCTCAGGCCAGGTTTCTGCAGGAAAACAGAATCAACTCAACTCAGAGCGTATTTGATGAAGGGAATTGCTTACTTGCAGAGGTGTGAGCAGGGTTAAGGGGGCCAGGCCCCAGGGAGTAGTGACACTGAGAAGGTGGTGCCACTCCTAGGGCTGAAAGGGCAGCAGGAGGAAATGGAGTCACCCAAGGCCAGGGAGATCTGGAGCCTTGGAGGCATGGAGCCACTGCCAGGGGCATGGCACTGAAGCAGGAGCAGGGACTATATACCCTAGACCCTCTCTTGTCCACCCTCCCATCTGCTGGTTCTTCTTATCGGCTGAAGCCAGAGGGTGAGGGAGCCCAGATGATGCCCATCCAGAAGTCAGCCTCCAGGGGCACAGAGCAGGGCACAGGAGGTGGAGAACGAATGGGGTGGGGGTGGGGGTGGGGGTGGGGGAGCAAGGAGGGAACAGCCGGCACAGCCATTACCTGGCTCCTTCACAGCTGATAAACCCACCAACCAAACCCACTGCCATTAAGTCAATTCCAACTCATAGCGACCCTGTACAACAGAACGGAACTGCCCCACTGGGTTTCCTAGGCTATAAATCTTTACAGAAGCAGACTGCCACATATGGAGCTGCTGGTGGCTTCAAACCTCTGAAATTTCAGTTGGCAGCTGAGCACTTTAACCACTGTGCCACTCGGGCTCCTTCAATAGCTGATTAAAAAAAAAAACAAAACCTACACCCATCGCCTTCAAGTCCATTCCGACTCACAGCGACCGTATATGACAGAGTAGAACTGCCCCATAGGGTTTCCAAGGAGCAGCTGGTAGATTCAAACTGCTGACCTTTTGATTAGCAGCCGAGCTCTTTACTGCTGATACCAGAGCATAAACTCTAGAATGCCGTAATGTTTCTCATCCAGCCAAATGACAACTGGTAATATCAGGCAATGGCAGGGACATGGGCAAGTGGGGACTTTAATCATACACTGCTAGTGAGCATGTAAACTACAATAGCCCATTTGGATGGCACTTTGACCTGGTGGCGTAGTGGGTAAGTGCTATGGCTGCTAACCAAAAGATCAGCAGTTCGAATCTGCCAGGCGCTCCTTGGAAACTCTACGGGGCAGTTCTACTCTGTCCTATAGGGTCACTATGAGGCAGAATCGACTCGATGGCACTGGGTTTGGTTTTGGTTTGGGTTTTGACAGTGTTGGAGCTCTGGTGGTGCAGTGGTTAACAGCTCAGCTGCTAACCAAAAAGTTAGCAGTTGAAATCCAGCAGCCACTCCTTGGAAATCCTGTGGGACAGTTCTGCTCTGTCCCATAGGGTCACTATTAGTCAGAATTGACAGGAACGGGTTTTTCAGTGTCTACCGAAGCACACCGCCTGTACTTGGCTATTTCAGGTCTCCATTTCTACCTACAGCCTGGCTGGTAAGAGCAAGTCACAGGAAACAACTGAATTGTCCACTGGCAGCCAAATGGCTAAATAATGAAAACGCTGGAAAGTCAAGAGTGTTGGGAAGGATCTTGGAGAAAATCCAGTGAGGTGGTGTCTCTTAGCGGATGAGCCCAGAAAGGGGAAGTGACCCACCCAAGACCACACAGAGTTGGACCAGGTCAGGACCCACGTTCCTCATACACACAGCCTCAAGCTTTGGTTTTTGAGTGGCCTGTGCCCCCTTTTTGTCCAATACCTTCTCTGCTCCACCCACCATACCCAGGCCCCATGACGACTCTGAGGCAGGGGTCCCCCAAATGTGAGGCCCCAACTTCCCCTCCACCCACCCCAATACTTCTCTTGGCCTACAGGACTGCAGGGAGAAGAGCCTGAAGAAAACCCAGGGCAAGTCCAGATCAAGGGCCAGCCCAAGCCAGGGTTAAGGCTGCCAAGGGTTCTCAGCCCTCTTACCCTTTCTGGCTTGAGGAGGCACCAGTGAGGTCTGGGCTTCTGATCTTCTGCTTGAGAGTGCTTTGCTTACCTTGGTAAATGGGACCAATCAGGAACATGTTCCCACCAACACTGTTCCCAGGGGAGCTTAGGGCACTTCCCCCGCCCCATGTATTTAGTGATTGCTACTACACACTGGCCCCAGTCATCAGAGATCCCCATTGCCTTCTTCTCTTGTCCCATCCAAGCCTCCGCTCATCTACTAGGGGGAGCTGTGCTCTCTGAGGCTCCAGCAGGCCAATCTGATATGCCTGTTGGGGCTAGTAGGAGTGCATGGTGTGAAAAATCGGGGTCAGATCCCAGCTGTTTTAACTGTCTAGCCTTGGGCAAGTCACATCGTTTTATAGGTGAGCCACACCGATGCCACAGAATCGCTACAAGGAGCCGATGAACTAATTTATTTGAAGGCACTTTGTAAATCGTAAAGTGCTACAGGGAAATAAGGAACGATTCTAACTATATTACCTCTCCCAAACGTTTGCACACGTCCACAAAGGCCTCCTGGGGCTAGTAAAGGCTCATCACAGTGTTTCTCCGACAGCTGACCACCTATGTCCATTTTAACAAGTGCCCGTGATTCTGATGCACACGGAAATGCGAGAAGCTCTGCCAAGAAGTGACCATACTGGTGGAGTTTGGGGCACTGTGACAGACGGAGGTTGGGAAGTATTGTTTGGAATGGTGGACTTTTCCTTGGCCCCTGAGACATGGCTACTGGGAAGGCATCCGCTTTGCCTGAGTGCAAGGTCAGCACAAAGTCTTAGGGAATCTGAATTCTCATCACCATCCCCCAAGAGCAAGAAAGGGCCCAAAGTGCCCCTAGTGATGGTGTCCAGAGCCCCCCTCACTGCAGGAGGCAGGCAGGCTTAGACGTGTGAGTTATCCCAGGAAAACACTCCCAGTCTGGAGAACATTAGCTTTACTAAAGCATTATTTTTGGTTATTTGGAAGTCAGTCAGGAAAATGTATGGGTGTGGGGCTCTCACCCCCAGCAACAGACACAGGCATATGGTGGGAAGCACCTTCTCCAGGTAATCCTCCCCCAACCTGGAGCAGCAATTAGGGCTGTTTGGGCTCAGGACTGAGGCCCAGGGCTGGGCAGGAGGGGAAGGAGGGAAAAGTCAGGCGAGTGACTACCTCCCTCCCTCGGCCCCGGGCAGAGCTGAGGCTGGTGCTTAGAAACAGATTCAGAAAGAAAGCTTGCCCACCTGAAACAGGTGTGTCCCCACTGACCCCCCAACTTGATCATGGCCAACAAGCCGGGCTCTCACCACAACCCTCTGGCCTTCACAGGGCTCAAAGGCAGCAGCAGCCTATTCTCGGGGTGCTGGGGAGCTGAACAAAGGGCCTGCCCTGCAAGCTCCTTCCCTCTCCAAGGCCTTAACTCTCCTCGTCTCCCCCCACCTAAGGAGCTGGGCCCCGGCAGGACTCATGGAACTTTCCCAGTGACTGAAGCACTCCTGCCTGCACCCTGTGCTCACAGTCCCCTCCACTTGCCAAATTCTTCTCATCCTGCAACCTCAGCCCAGGTACGTCTCCTCCAGGAGACCTTGCCCAGCACAGGCAGCATACACAGCCCTCCTTCAAGGACTCCTCTAGCACCTGCCCAGCACTTCCAGTCCCTGATCCCGACAGGTGACTAGTGAAGAGGCCTCAAGATGTCTGACTTAGCTGCCTCAGGTTTAGAGATGAGGAAATGTCTGGTCTTTTCACTAACAGTTACCAATAATAACAGCTAACACAGTGCGCCCTACGTGCTAGGCAACTGACATGTATGACGTTGCTTAACACTCACAAGTAAGTGTTTTGTAGTGAGGCACACAGAGAGGTACAGTAAGTGGCAGGGCTGGGATTTGAACCCTGGGAGTCTGGTTCTCCAGTCTTAGCCTCATCTCTGGCCCTGACGCTGTTTATCACTGACTTGCTTGCTGTGGTTTCATCTATGAACGTCTCATCTTCTCCAGGGCAACTTCTGTTGCACCATTCCCTGGTGACACTCCCACCCTCTCGCCCCCTCCAATGGCTGAGCACACAGTAGGCGCTTTAGAAGCTGTTGCAAGTGGAGGTGCTCGGAGTACAGGGAACACCTCTCCTGACACCAGGTGGCAGCATTGGCCAGAAATGCTCCCTCTGGCCTAGTGCTGTCAATCAAGTAAAAACTTAAACTTTTATTTCTGGTACAAATGATAAATACTTTGCATTAAAAATCTGGAATTCAAGTTTTCCTCACACTTCATGCTCCCCTCCCCACCCCAGAACCCTACAAAAATATTTCTGTTTAGGGGGGAAAGAGCTGGCGTTGGCTCTGGTGGCAACGTCGAGGTCCAGGTCTGGGGAAAAGGCACACGTGGTCTGTCTCAGGGTGGGCGGTCTCCACCCCGCCGCACAGCAGCCTCAGAGGCCAGCAATGAGAAGAATGCTTTGAATCTGGTATACAGGCTGTGACAGCTGCCCCCAATAGGCCCCTCTCTGGGTGTGATGATCCCCTCACTGTTGGGGAGCAGAAAGGTACAGAGGGGCTCCCTCCTTCCAGAAGGGTGCTGGGGGGTAGAGGAGTTGTGTATAGCAGGCATAGGCTCCTTTCAGGCTCTAAGCCATTAGAGTTAAGTAACAGCAATAGGCCATCACATCTGGGTTGCTTGGAAGTGAACACTTCAGGGGAGATGAAAGGGAGGGGGGGTGCATGCCTGCGAAACCCCCTTCTCCCTCTCTGCCCCCAGGGAAGGCTTAGGGGTGGGAGCGGGGCAGCCTTCATGGGTTAACCCCTGCCATGCCACTCCCCTTTTCACAGTCATGACTGATGGACCAGAGGCTCCGGGATTAGTGGTGTGGAAGAGGACGATGGGAAGGGAAATAAGGCCTCAGTGTCTGGGGGAGAAGCAGTAGGCTCTGAGCAGCCACCTAGGGGCCCACTCCATCTCCTGGGCCTGGCTAGGGGTCCTCATCCCAGAGACACAGCTGCCTCTGGGGCACGTAGAAGTCGAAGCTGTAGCCCTTTTGGCAGCTGCGGATACCGCATTTGTAGGGCGCGGGCCGGTCGCGGCTGTGGCAGTACTTGAGCATGCAGGGATACCAGGCCAGGCTCAGGCCGTAGCGGCAGACACAGGGCTTCCCGCGGTCCCCCACCTGCCCACAGCGCGGCAGCTCCGCCTGCTCTGAAGCCTTGGGCAGAGCCTCGAACACAGAGCTGTCCACACCTGGGGAAGAGAGGCAAAGTCAGAGGGAGGCGTCCCCTAAGACCAGTATCGGCCATTCCCTGCATGGCATCTTCAGTCATCCAACAGACCTCTAAGACACCCCCTCCCTCCCAGGCTACCTGGGGAGGCACAGGTAAGCCCGGGACACTAAGCTCCAGACTAGGCTAGTGGGGGAAACAGATGGCTGAAAATCACCTTCATTTACTGACTCCCTTGTGTGTGCCAGGGACTCTACATATAATAGCTCTTCCCATCCCTGCTATGAGCTAAGTCTTACAGCCCAGAGAGGTTAAACCATCTGCCTGAGGTCACACAGCAAGCAGTCGAGTCTAGCTAGAACGCAGGTCTGTCTGGCTTCAAGGCCTCTCCTCTGCCAGGCCCTGTACTTAAAAAATATCTCTGTGCTGGCGTATGCTGAAACAGATGTGCAACAAAGCTTTAGGTGGGGAGTGCAAGCAGGAATCGAAGACAGCTTCTTAAAGGTGATGGTATCTGAGTAGGGCCAGGCAGGGAAGGGACAGCAGGAACACGGCATGCTCAGGGCGGGTGGTTAGGGAGGCCAGGGCTGGGGGTGTGAGGAGAAGGTGGAAGATGGCAGTGGCCTGGCCCTGGCTGGCTCCGTCTGTGACCATGGGAGGGACCGTCCGCTGCTGGGACAGTCTCAGGCTTGCACCTTAGTCTGGGTGCAGCCCACTGTTTGGACACTTCTTAATCCAGCCCTACCCTGGGAGGGGCAGGCATTGCTCTGCGCTCACCTGGCTGGGCAGAAGGCCCAGGGACCTGGAGCTGGAATGCCAACATCTCCCTGTCCCTATACAGAGCAGACCGGAGGACAGTCCTGGGCCTGCACTGAAGCCGCACAGGCCAGGACGCCAGGCACCGTGTAGAGTGGGGAGGGTCCCAGGATCTCAGGAGAGAGATGCTGGCCCCAGGAAAAGTGTGATGGAAGGACAGCTGACTACTGAGAGGTGGCAGCAGAGATAGGCGGGTGGGAAGGGATGTCTCTGTGCCCCTCCCATGGCAGAAAGTCCCATCATTGTGTCCTCACTAAGGGAAGAGGTGAGGTTGGAATCGCCTGGAATGCTCCCTCTACACGGCTAGTAGAGTCTAGGAGACTTGGAGTTCTGGGTCCTCACCCCTTCATCTGGCTGAGTCCTCTCATAATATAAGAGCTACACAGACATCACTTTCTCCAGGAAGTCTTCCCTGACCAATCCCAGGCTGGCGTAGCAGTTCCTCCCCTTACTCCCATGTCGCTGCACGATATATAACCACGTATCTACCCCCCAGGAGGCTGATTCCTGCACCAAAACACCTCTGTAGGTGCTCAACAAATGTTTCCTGAACAAATGACAGAGGCTCGGCTGTGCTGTCCCCTGGCTCCTATTTCCTCTGCATGGGATCCCCGGGCCAGCCTGGGAGGACCCAGCAGTGGGCAGCACCCAGCACCCAGCTAACCGTGCTCCAGCCAGAACTGCACGTCCTCCTGGCGGGTGTAGATGGCGTCCACGGCCTCAGCACACACGTTACGGAGGTGCAGGCTCAGCAGGCTCCCCTGGCTGAAGTTGACGGCCATGTCCATGTGCAGGTGCTCCAGGGCCCGCACCTCCTCAGCCTGCCGCACAGCCCGGGGGTTTTTCTGTGCAGAAGAGAGGGGTCACTCCCACCTGGCCTCAGAATGCTCCCCTCCCATTCTTCCCCTGGTCTCTGAGTTAGGAAACTGAGGCTGCCTCCCTTTATGGCCCTGGGGCCATCAGCAGCATGGCAGTCAAGGGGCATCTAGGCTTCTTCACACCTTAACTGGCAGAGAAACTGGTGCCCAGAAAACAATCAGTTTCTGCCTGCGATGGACTGTTCCCAAGCTACCTGCTGACCACTGGGCTGACTTCTGGCTTGAGAATTCTGGGATGTTGCTAGAAGTGGAGTTGGAGTGGGCTCAGTCCCAGGGCACTGCCTAAATGGCCTTTGGGGAAGATCCAGGTGACTGAGTCTGTCTGGGAGGCGCAGGCAGGCAGAAGGGGCGGGAAGGGTGCCTGCTAAATAACCTCATTAAGGCCAGAGAGGACTCCAACCTTGTCCCTGCTCTTAATGAGGCAGACCCTACTAGATAATTTAGGGAACTCGATGCTGAAGAGAGGCCCAAGGTCCAGGAAGGGACTGGGCACAGGGCTCCTGGTTTGGGATAGATCAGCACATTTAAGGGTCTTAACACTACACTGAGCACTTGACATGCATTATCTCATTTAATTCCCACTATAACCCACTTTCTCAGTAAAAAAACTGAGGCTGTGAAAGGCAAGGTAACTTGTGCAATGTCACCAGGCAATGAATGGTGGAGCTGGATCTGGCTTCAGAGCCCAGGTTTTTGACCTCCATCATAAATGGAGAAGGACTAAGACCAGAGAGGGGCGGGGGACTGAGAAATCTGGAAGCTGGTAGTTCAGTGCAGATGAACTCTGGGGCTAGGGGCTCAGGCTTCGCGAGGGGCCAAATTAGGAGGTTCAGGACTACGGGGTGAGAGCGCGTGCCAGAGCTGAAGGCTAAGGTGGGCCAGGGTCAACAGCGGGTCTAGGAACAGGGTGAGGATGAGGGGTTTGATTAGAAACTGAGGTTGAGGTGGGGCCATGGCTTGGGGTCAGGAGGGCTGCAGGGCTGGGCCAGGGTGCAGGGGTGGGGCCCAGGGGACAGGGCTGGGCCAGGGCGAGCACTCACCTGCCGAAGCTTGGCCATGGCCTCGCTGGGGATGATCTCACTGTGGTGCAGCCGGGTAACAAAGCAGAGGGCCTGGAACTGGCTCTGCCCCTTCTCCAGCTCCCCCAGGATCAGGGCCCGGAAGATCTTCACATCCTGATGGGGAAGGGGAGAATGGGGGACCAGCTGGAGAGGGCGGGCCCTCTCCACCAGCTCACCCAGTGCTCGGTTAGTGACATGTGCCTGGACTTTCCCCGCGCTAGACACCCCCCCACCGCCCCGGCTGGTCCAGGCATTTTTATCTTTTTCCATTTAAACCTGTGACTGAAAAGAATGAACAGACCGCAAATGTTCCAAACCTTCTAGAAAATTCACACAGGGAATCGCTAGGAAGCTTGTCAAAACAGAACCACTTAAAAAAAAAAAAAACAGAACCACTTAAGAATACGGGGCTTCACTCAGGCAAACAGCGCCCCTTCTCTGCACCTGGTTCATTCATAGCCAGTGCTTCCTCTCCGGGGAGCCCTGTGTCGGCCTGATTAGGCTGGGTCAGGGCTCCTAAAGAACAGGTCCCACAACCAGGTGGCCAGGCATGGTGGGGGAGGCTGCTCTCCATGTAAGTACATACACCGGAGTTTCTCTCCCCAGGATTCTCATTCAGTAGGTTTTGGGGAGAGGTCTGGAAATTGGTGCTCCTCAAATTGTTTGCAGTGATTCTGATCAGCCAGGCTCCCTGCCAAGCCCGCTCCCGGATTATGGAGGTGGGGCAAGGTGGTGGTGGTAACGGCAGGAGCTGGCAGCCTGGCTCCAGCTGCTGCTGCCTCCTGGCCTGAGGGAGCTGAGATGGCTCACTCTTCCCTTCCCCTCCAACTTCCAGTTTCCCCACGGGGTTACTAATGTTATTACCAGAAGGCCAAGGGCTCCTTCCTGTTAACTGACTCACCACCTGAATGGGGAGGCAGGAAGGTTGGAGAGCAAGGGACAGAGGGAGAAGGGAGAGGGGGCACAGGATGGGATGGGACCCCGTCCCACTCTGGCTGTGTACCAGCCCACCTGCATGATCCTCAAAACCCCTACCACACCAAAGGGCCCCCACTGTTCTCATCCACCTCTGAGTCTCGGCTTACTTTCCCAGTTGGAAGTGGTCTGACTCTGTCCAGACCTCTACTTGCCCTAGAGAACCTGGCCTAAAAGACTGCTCTCTCTTGGGAACCCCTATGGCCCTGCACCAGCACTTAGAAGATCCAGCCCTGTGTAGGGGTTGGATAGGTCCCTGGGTGGTACAAACAGTTCAGCTGCTAACCTAAAGGCTGGTGGTTTGGACCTACCCAGCAGCATCACGGAAGAAAGGCCTGGCAATTGCTTCCATAAAGATTACAACCAAGGAAACCCTAAGGAGCAGTTCTACTCTGTAACACATGGCTCTCCAACAGTTGGCATTGACTTGACAGCAGCTGGATTCTTTGGTGTTGAGCTTCATTTTTCAGTGTGTGTGTCCCGGCCTCCCCAAATGGCAGAAGCCCCATTCACTGAGTGCTTACTGTCTGCCTGCCAGAGTGGAGGGGCTCTGAGTACAGGGTCTGAGTCCTCCTCCCTGGACCTGCAGGGAGGGGCTCATGATTCCTCCCTGACTCCCCAGTGCATTAGCTGGTGCCCCAGGCACACTGCCCAACCTCTTTGCTCCTCATTTGTAAAATGGGGATGACAACAGCCTTTCCCCAGCGGGGATGTGTGAGGACTGAAAAGTTCATGTAGACCGCACAAAAGGCCTGCTCAGCAACCGCTAGCTGGGATGACTATCACTGTAGGTGATCAGCAAACATCGCAGATAATCTGAAAAAAATGGATGCCTGTCATCCAATCAATCCCCATGTTATTTCTGTAGTCCTTGAACTCCGTAAGGAAGTTTGTAGTGTTACTTCCTTTTAATGTAGCTCTGGAACACTGAGGTGGACGTATGTATAGGGAGATTTTCCACCAATATGACAGAAGGGGAGACTGAGGCCTGGCTGGTGAGAAGGTTCCATGAAGTTCCTGTGATCCCAGAGACTCGTGAGGACAGTGAATCAGAGCTCGGGTTAAGCCTAGCTTCCTCTCAACAGGAAATCCATTCTTGGGTAATGATGCTGGAATCTCCTTGCCCCTGCCAGACGGGGCCATCTGATCTTTCATTTCCTCAGGTTGGCTGAGGGGAGACTGGAGGCTAGTATACTTGTGGCATAGTCCACTCTGGGCTCAATCCCTGCCAGGTGAGACTTGATACCAGCCCTCCCCTCCGGGCTTAAGGCAGGCAGGATCCAACATCCACCTCCTGGGCGTTTCAGCTCTGGCCCTTGACCAAGAACCCTATCTGGGCAGCATCTTCTTCTGTAAGGCAGGCTACATGCACTACTCTGCCATCTGAGGGCTGCTGACCACTCACACTGCTTGGTATGAAGGTATCTGAACTTTTAGACCAGGCAGCGGGTAGAAGAAATTAACATTTTTTTTTCCTGCTTCTATGCTAAATAATATCGATGACAATAACAAAATGCCACCAAAATAGGAACACTTTGACTGGGGGTGGGGAGAGAGGGAATGAGAATTTCTCACCAAGAGAGAAGATTCTCTCCACACCTTCTGTTTTTTTATGCAGGACAAAGATTTACAGAAGTTGATAACTGGAAAAGACAAATCACGGTTACTATGAGTCACAAAGGATGTTATCCTATTTGAAATCTTTACAACTCCAGGAGACAAAAGCTATTATTATTACTGAGTTTGGATTTGGGGAACTTGCTCAAGGTCAAGGGCACTAAGAGGCAAGTAGCCAGGATTTTAAACCAAGCAGCCTGCCTCCAAAGCCTCCGTTCTCTTAACCACAATGTCGTATGCCAATGCCCTTGAGGCCCAGCTAACAACACTGAAGCTCAGGTCCAGGGACGGAGTGTGGTTTGCCCTTGGCCACATAGCTAGTGAGTGGCAGAGCCAGGATGAGAACTTAGCCCCTCTCCCAGGTGTGCCTGTCCCACAGCAGCCTGGAGGTCCTCCACAGACCCACCTGGGGCAGTGCGGCAGCTAAACTCAGGCCCTGAGAGACTGACAAATAACAGCATCTGATTCAAGTAGATGCTTGATCGAGGCTCGGTGAAGAGACGAGGATACAGCAAGCTGTCTCCCAGAAGCAGGGACACCCTTCTGAATGGCTGTCTGCCCTCTGGGGGACTCTTAAACCTTGAATCCTCAAGTCTTCGTAGTCCTGTTTCTCCAGAAAACCACATTCCATTTGCTGACCCTTGGGAGGGAGAGGGCAGCCCTAGACACTGGATCTAAATATTTGGTAACAGAGCTCCATCATCCTGACTAGTGTCCCCCTACCTTCCACTCCCTGTACCTCCAACTCACTACTCAGGTTCCAGGTGCCCCTTCTCTCCAGCACATAGGGAAGGGCAAGGTGGAAAGGTTTCCCTGCTTCAGGGAACGTCAGACCAGATGCTAAACCCAGTCCAGATGGAAACCTGGCTCGCAGTCTTCCTCCTCGCTGGGAGACCCCTGGGCTGATTCATCGGATGTGGCCTAAAGCCCAAGGCAGATGGCTGGCTGGGGAAAAGCCCAGAGGTTCTGGCCTGGGGACATAGCAGGGGGGCTGGAGGCAGGCTCCTCAGGCTTAGGACTCAGTTTAGAACTCCCAAGACGGAGGTTTTTTCATCAGGCTTCTTCTCCCATGAGCTCCCAGGAACCTCTAGCCCAGCAGAGCAAGCCACCAGGATGAAGTGGAGAGCACCAGATGCCAGGTCAAAATATGGGCCACACAGAGGGTGTGGCGAATGTGCCGTGGAGACAGTGTTTGCCACAGTCGGCTATCCATACTTTTAAGAAGGGAAAAAGAAGTAGGTAGATTCTAGGATACTGGCTGTGGTTGAGTCAATTCCAATTCATGGAGACTCCGTAAGTGTCAGAGTAGAACTATGCTCCATAGGGTTCCCATGGCTTATTTTTCAGAAGTAGACTGCCAGGCCTTTCTTCTGAGGGGCCTCTGGGTGGACCTGAACCTTCAACCTTTTGGTTAGCAGCCGAGCACATTAACTGTACCACCTAGGGGACTTCCTGGGCTAAGGAGTCTGAGCTTAATCTTATAATCACTGGAAGTTACTGAGCCTGTGCGTGAGATGAACAGATCACATCTATGGTTTAGAGTCGGGATCAGGTTCAAATTGAGGTTGCAGCCAGGCCAGTGTGCTTTTGATCTAAACACCTAGAGGGCCCCTGTCCTTATACTGCATCTTCTGCCCGGGCAATAAGTCACCCAGGCCCTCCATGATTCACCCCTGCTCAGGACTACTTGCCCCCAGGCTCAAAGGCAGTGACTCTACCTCATTTCTGTAGCATCCTCAATGCCTGGCACATAGCTGAGCTTGACAATTATGAGCTGAATAAATCAGTGACTATCTGTGGCCTCCATCAACTCAGTTACCTTGAACAAGAAGAAAACTCTTCCTTCTTGGGTTTCCCTACAGTTGGTTCCTATAGGTTGGTAGTCTTACAGCTGCTATTTTGTCTCTTACAGCTGCTATTTTGTCTCCTAGAAGGTTTAGGGGTCATCTAGTTGGAAAATGACCTTCACATGCCACACTGCTGCAGAGCCCAAACTGGAATCTCAGGTCTCCTCCCAGTCCAGTGATATTTACGCTCTTCCAAGCTCCCACCTTAGCGCTTGCCTAGATCTTCCTGTCTTCTCTGTGCCCACTCGCTCCCATGCAATCCACTGCATTTCACAGAGAAGACTGCTCTGGGCCAGCTGTTCTGGGGCTCTGGGTGAACACTTGAGAAGATAATAGAGAGCAGATCTGGAGAAAGCATGGGGCTCAGCCCTCTGCACTTTGGAATGCAGACTTCCTGCGCCATCCCCTCCCCCTTGTACTCTCACAGGCCGGGACAGAAAATGCCAGCGGCTCCCAAATATCCATTCTGTCCTTCCCCCTTAGTCACAGAAACCCCAATTTTTAACTGACACCTGGAATAAAGATATTTCCCAGTCTCTGTTGTAATGAGGTGTGGCCACATGACTAAATTATAACCAAATGGCTATATGTAGACCTATCCTTCAGAGAAGGGTCATGCCTTTCTTTGACCCTTCCTCCTTCCTGCAGGCTGTATGCAGCTGCGGCTTGAGCAGCCATCTTTGACCAGGAAGTGGAAACCACATGCTAAACATGATGAAGCAGGGCTGCGGATGGCACCCCTCGATCCCTGATGATGTGAAGCTGTCACACCAGCCCTGGCCTGAGACTTCCAAACTAAGATAAGACTATAAAGAGGAAAACAAACTTCTTTTGTTCAAGCCAGTGGTATTTGGGATTTTATGTTACTCACAGCCAAGTCTAATCCTAACTGACATACACAGGCTTACACCTGCTCGCCCTCATTCACAGACCACACGCCCGCAATCTTCCACACATACTTGCTGTTTCTCAACGTCTCTTTCACACAGTTGTTCCCTGTCTCACACCCCGTCTCCCTCACACTGCCACTCCGTTGCACGTTCCCATTCTGCCTCACACACAGTTGCTCATCTATGCCCATTTCCTCCCTCACTGTACCACACAAATCCTCGGTCTCTCCACAGGGCCTCTACCTCACCTTCTTTCTCTCAGAGTCACATGCAGTATCTCTCAGAGACAGCCTCACAGACGTATCTTCTCCCAGACTCTCACACACCTTCTCTCCTTCTGACACACACGCCTCCCACGCCCTTTCTCCCCCGCTGATTTCGCTATGAGTCGGAATCCACTTGACAGTGGTGGGTTTTTTGGGTTTGGACTTCCCCCAGACATACACAGCATCTCTTGCTCTGTCTTACCACACACACCCTTTCTCACTAACAGTCTGAACAACTTTCCTCCCACTTAACGTTACACACATCTTCCTTCAGTCATCACACACACCCCTCTTTGGAAGCATCTACCACACACCAATCGCCTCTCGACCCCATGCTGCTTCACACACATCCTCTCACAGTCACATTTACCTCCGCTCCAGCCCAGGGAACCTCCTCTCTCTCTGCCCTTCGCCCCCTCCTGCTCCCTGTGTCTTCCCCATCACCAACTCCTAGCTTCCACCACACTTTCCATGTGCCCTTCCTCAGTCCTCTCATCCAGAAAGCCCCTTCTGGGGGCAGGGAGTGTCAAGGCTCCAGTGTCAGATGCTGCTGCCAGCCCAGCCTTCCACAATAGGGGTAATCCAAAATTACGGAGGCCAGATGGCAGAGCTCCTTCCCTCAACACCCCTCTCCCAGCCCACCACAGGGGCTGTACAGCCCACCCTGGAGGCCCTCTCTCCAGAGCCCTCAGGAAGCAGCTTGCCCCCATCCCTGATTCCTCCTGTCCCCTCTTTGCTCCTGGACAACTGGCAGCTTGCCGCCCACCCCCAATTCCTCCTGTCCTCCCTTTGCTCCTGGACAACCTGCACTCTCCCCTGGAGTTTCCTCTGCCATCTTGGTCTCCTTCCCATTACACCAGAGCCTGTGATTCTGAGGTCCACCCTGAGCCAATCTAAACATTTATTCCTCAGCTTCTGGCTGGGACTGCTCTATGGCAAGAGAAGGGGCCAGCTTCACTGGGCTGGGGAGGGGGAGGGGCCAGCCTGGAGAGCTGGCCAGTAATCAATCCCTTCCTCACCCCAGGGTGGCTGTCCCACTGAGGACACAGAAGCACCCTGGCTGCTCCACCACCCAGTCCCTCCGGCAGAAACAGTATAGGGCAGAGTCCACCAAAAGCCAGGCCAAGCTCATTCCTAGCAGGGCCCAGGGGCTCAGACCACCCCTATTATGAGATTTTTGGAGGATATGAGGGGCACAAATGGTTAAGCACTTGGCTATTAACCAAAAAGCTGGCAGTTCAAACCCACCCAGAGGTGCTTTGGAAGGAAAGCCTGGCATTCTATTTTGGAAAAACCAGTCACTGAAAGCCATATGGAGCAAAGTTCTACTCTGATACACATGGGGTCACCATGAGTTGGAATCAACTCGATGGCACCTGGTTTGGTGCTTCACTTTGTTTTGGCAGACCTTAGGGCTAGGCCCTGGACACAGGCTTCTTGTTATGAGGCATTAGTACATCAGCCAGGAGCATGCCCCCCACCGACTACCCCCAGCCCTCCCCCAGAGCCCCCAGCATTCTGTCAGCCAAATCCCAAAGGTCAGTACTGTCTGGCTGGCCTGGGGAACAATGTGAAGCTTTATGTGGATCAACTGTGCCCCCGTGTCCCGCTGACTCAGGGCTCCTAAGTAGGTGCTCCATACTTCCCTCTCACCCAGATTCCCAGCCTCCCAGCTCAGTTACTCCTACCCCTTATCTGAATCCCCAGGGGCAGCTGCTAAACACTTGCCAACTTAAAGGATGGAAGCTCCTAAGGATGCTTTGGTCCCTAGAGCAGAAAAATGCGCCTGGAACAATATGCTTCCCAGCACGAGGAGGGAGACCTGGCGTGGAGGGTCTGAATCTGGCCCTGCCTGGCACTGGTAATTCACTTGTCACATGCCTACGCTGGCCTCCAGTTGGGAGGTGGAAGAGGAAAAGGCATTACTGAGTGCTAACTAGGGGACAGGCGCTCTGCTTTGCAAAAGTCCTCTTACTTCTCACAACAGGCCTTCAAGGCTCTTGCTATTGTTCTGGTGAGTAGGCCAGGAGAGTGGGGCTCAGGGAGGTCAAATGGCTTGCCAAGTCACACAGCTAGTAAAGGGCTAAGAAAACGTACCAGGGCATTCCCAGTGGTATCTATGAGGTCTTTTAAAAATGGCCTTTAGTATCTGTACAATTTTTTAAAAAGAGTTCTGTCTCTCCAGAGGCCATGGGGAGGAGGGTAAAAGTCTCAGGCACAAAGCCACCCAACAGTCAATACTCCCAATCCACACCATGAGTTAGGAGCTTGGGGGAAGGGGCTCTCCCTATGTATTTTCTTTCCCAACCCAAGTCTGTGCAGGGAAGAGTTTCTCTATAGATTCATTCCTTGGCACTGAGGTTCTTTCTAGCCTCCTTCTTACCTTTCCCCTCCCCTATTCAGGGCTCCTGGCCCTTCTTCTGTGCCCCGTGGGCCCCGTGGATGTGAGCATGATCATGCCTCCTGGTGACTTCTCCTAAACTCCCCTGAGGAAACGGTCTGCACTCCAGCAAGGTCCTGGCCTTCCCTGAAAGCACTTCTACTGTCCTCTGTTCTCATCCATCCATCACAAGCCTCCATGCCAAATCACCCCACGGTGGGACGCCTAATATAGGCAGGATAGGAGCGACTGGGGCCTAAAACCTTCTTCTGACTGAAATCCAAGGGATGTGATATGCCTTTGCAATCAAAAGCCTCAGGCAGCAATATGGCCAATTGCATATCCCACATCTTCACTGACTACACCTCCCAGCTGTTTCCTATATGCCTCCCCACCCCAGACTGGAAGTCCCCAAGGTAGGACACTGGCACTCTCTGAGCTGTCACTCCCTCTAGATCCCATTCACTCACTGGTGCCCCAGGCAGGGCTCAAGTTTCCAGTCTCCCTGGGTCCTCAACCCTTCAGAGTGACCCTGACCTGACCCCCACTGCCATATGGCTCCTCTTATCTGGGTGATTCCCTCCCAGGCTCCAGCTGCTGGCCCTCTTCATTCCTTCCCTCTACAGTTTTGGAGTCCACATCTCCCTCTTTCCCCCTCCCAGCCCACCCACCATTCCTTGTATCTTTCAGCCCTGCCCTCTCCATTAGGTCAGCTTCACACCAGGCTGCCTGGAACATGACTCGTCCCCTCCCCAGCCTTTGGACATTCAGACTGGGTGACAGAGGGGAAAGAGAGCTTGGACAGGGACACCAGCTTGTGGGGGAGGGCAGGAGACCAAGAGGGCTGTCAAACCAAAAGCCAGGTTAGAGGCTAGGGATGGTGACATGGCTGTTACTTGATACACCTAAGGATTACGCGCATACAGATACAATTACAGATAGAGAATGTGAATTATAAAGAAGAGCACTGCTTACAGGGTGTGTATTACGAATCAGAGCTCCTGTACTGAGGGTATGGAGAATTAGGCTTAAAGCATGCACGCTTAAAACACATTAGGGTTACTGTGGGGAGAATGGCAGGTTTCAAATACGTGAGTTTGGGCTCTACCATCCTTCACCCCATCCCTCCTCCAGGTCTCCTCCCCTTCTCTTGAGTGGCTACATCAGTTCCCAAGCTGTGCTGCACACTGGACTCACCAAGGAGCCTTTAAAATCCTGGTGCCTGGCTCCCACGTTCATCCCAGTGATGTAATTGGTACGGACGGCAGCCCAGGCACTTGGAATTTTCAAAGCTCCCAGGAGATCCTAATGTACAGCAAAGTTTGGGCGCCAGCACTGTGCTCTACCGTTTCTTTTACAGCCACACTCCACCTGTCTGATCAGCAGCAGAGCTTCCAGTAATGAACGCACACCATTTAGTAGCAAGTCCACGCTAACCTGGGGAGCCTGTAACCCTCGCCTAGGCTCCAGGCTAGATGTCCTACAGTGATTTCTGTTACGGCTCCACTGGCCTGAGAACTAGTGTGGCAGTATGGGAAAAGTCAGACCGTGTTAGAGGTCTGCCTTGTGGCAGAGGCAAACAGGGAGAGTGGAAGGGGATGGAGAGAGAGGCTGGGTAGTTAAGATCAGCTAGCCAGAGGGCCTCATTCCTTCTCCAAAAAACAAACCCTTTGCCATCGAGTCAATCCTGACTCATGGTGACCTCATGTGTTACGCAGTAGAATTGCTCTATAGAGTTTTCCTGGCTGTAATTTTCATGGTAGCAAATTGCCAGGCCCTTCTGTGGCACCACTGGGTGGGTCTGAATTGCCAACAAGAGCAAACTGTGCCACTCTTTCAGCACAAGGGGATCTGGGGCTGCCTAGGCAGACTGTCAGAAGGATGACTACTCCCAACTGAGGGGCTGGCCAACAATTTCGGAGCTTCAAGAAGGTTAAGGCTCAAGGCTCCTCCTGGCTCAGTGCCAACTTTTCTGTGTGACTTTGAGTCCAAGCTAAGCAGGGAGGATCCTTGCTGAAATGCTATGTGAGCCACAGTAAGAAAAACTAATGGCTTGCGTTTTCGAGCACTGAACACAATACTGACATATATTAAGTACTTCATGTGAATTACCCCGTTTAGTTCTTACAATACCCATGGGATCGGTCCTATCATTATCCCCATTTTACAGATGAAAAAATGAAGGCTTGCAGAGATCAAGTGGCTTGCTCAGGGTTAACCAGCTAATGTGTGGTGAACCAGGTATGTCTAATTTCAGAGTATGGACCGACCATCTCTCCCAAAGGTGGTAAAATGCAAGCAGCATTACCATTTTCAAGTGGACTAAGGACTTTTCCTGAACTATCCCAAAGGGCTTAGGTACATGAAACCAAACATAACTTCCAGGTCTTTTTTCTACAGGAAAAATCATTGCTTCTACGTAGAGCCTTCTTGTGGAAATCTGCCAGACTATGAGGCATGAGGCCCTGAGAACTCAGCAGGCACCGAAGAGAGAATGCAAGTATAGAAACTGCTATGATCAATGTAGACAGAGGATTGTAGGGGAGGAGGTGGTATAGACTATTCCCCAACACCATGCCCCAGGGTAACGGAGAAACCTGGCGTTGGAGGGGGCCTTGGAGAGCTGGTGTTCTTCCTGCACCTTCCACTCCTAACTCCCTCCCTTGTTGATGAAATTGGAGATGCCAGGGGCAGGTGTGAAATGCCAGCTTTCTGGGTCAGAGGCTAACCTGAAAAGCAGGCTTCAGAAACCTGGAGGTCTGAACCACTGTGGGGATTAAAATCAGCCTCTTGGAATCAGCTCCAAACGGATTCTCTAACTGCGCAGTAGCCCTCCACCACACCCTCGACCCTAACCCCACTCCCCCATTCCTACCACCCTGCCACCTGGGCTCTCCCTCTCTTTTCCCTTCCGGGCAGAGCAATAAAGAACTCCTTGCTGCAGCCAGGGGCTATAAAACCTAAGCCTTACCTTGCTGCCAAGGATGGAAAATCTCTCTCCAGGATTCCAATGAGGCAACAGGATGATTGTCAGTGGGCAGGAAGGTCTGAGACTCATAGTCTGGCCTGAGGTTCACTCTCAAGGGCAAAGGGCTTGGATGGATGGTCAGAAAGGAAGATTAGATCACTGCCTCCTGAGGGATCCAGCCTCTAATTTGGATTTTCCAGGAAACGAACACAATTGACAAAATTCCCCTGAAGTTTAGGTGGAGAAGCAGGGGGTCTTCTGGCCCTGTCAGCTTCCCTCTGTCCACACACAAGCTCATCTGCCCCTACCTGAATCTGAGATCCGAGCTTGGGCCTACTGAGTAAGGAAGGGCCACAAGCCTTCCCATGTGCAATCACCCACAACTCGCCAGCCAGTCCGCCTACGTCCCACATCAGTGACAGCTCAGTCATCTTGGTGCATATCAACAGTGGAGCCTCACAGCCTACCCGCACTGTCCACTGGATCTCTTTCACTCATGCTGTCTATGCCAATGCCACTGGTGCCCTAGCTGACTCCCCCAACTATGTCCTCCCCCTCAAGCTCCCAGTCTCTGAGAGGAGAAAAAGATGGCTCAGGAAACAGTCCCACAGGCCTTGGACTTCCCCAGCTGCCTGGCTATCTAATCTGTCTCACCACTCTGCTCCCCCAGAGACAGATACTCACAAAGAAACCACTTGGCAATGAGTAGAGTACAACTCATGGTGAACCCATGTGCGTCAGAAAAGAACGGTGTTCCACGGGGTTTTCAGTGGTCGATTTTTTGGCAGTAGATTGCCAGGGGTTTCTTCTGAGGTGCCTGGTTCTCAAACCACCCTTTCTGTTAGCAGTTGAGCGGATTAAGCGTTAAGCATTTGCACCACTCAGGGACCTTCAGAGCCTCACAGGGAGGCTTTATATCAGGAGAGGGGCTGGGTGAGGAAAGTGGGGATCAGGAGACTCTCAGAACCTCACCCACATTCTTGTCCTCCAGTAGTCCTGCTTCTAAATCACTGTTAGTCACTCACCCCCCTTCCAGGCCCATTTCCTGCTAAACCCCCAGGAAGTCCACTCTTCTTCCACCCCTTAGACACCAGGGTTACCTTCCACAACATAAACACACACACACCTAAGGAGAACCTGGCCTCTGTCCCCTCCCCACAAACTGGGCCCCAACATGGCAGTTAGCCAGCTCTCCTTTCAGGCAGGTAAGGAGTGGTACCTGTCCCAGAGCCAGGGGACCTCACCAGGTGCCTCTCCCGAGATCCTCCTCCTGCAAGATTCTTCATCTTCCAGGCCAAAGAGGAAAGGCAGCTCTCCTCAGCTTGGAAGGGTCCAGGGACAGTCAGCTCTGCCCAGATACCCCACTTCCCCAGCCAGGAAAGTGAAACAGAGAGAAGAGATGGTTCCTAGACTGGGCTGCCAGAGCTGGAAGACTGGGAGCCACGTTACTGCTCTGTATACGGGCAGGAAACAATGCCCAGAGAAGGAAAGACACTTGCCCGAGATCACAGAGCAACAGCAAAAACCCAGGCATTACTAGGCCAGGATTTTCCCCACTAGACCACACAGAAATGAATGCAAGAAGGGAGTCCGGTTATTAACTCTTTCGAAGGACATTCAGCACCCGGAAGGCTCTGGGTGAGCTAGAGAAGTAAGGGAAGAGTCAAGGAGTAAGCAGGACACCCATGTAAAGACGTGAAAGGCTGGACGCTGAAGTGGTCGGAGACGGGCGCAGACTAGTTTCGTGGGAAAAATGAAAAGCCGGTGGTCTGGGCGCCGGGGAGCGGGGGCGAAGAGAGGCGGGGAAGCAGCTAGCGCGACCTGGGGCCAGCGGGGCGCCCGTCGGGGCCTTAGTCCTCCCGTCCGAAGTCTCGGGCGGCGACCGCGGGTGCCTCACCTTCTTAAAGTCGGCGGTGAAGGAGACCAGGGTACCGTCGGGCCTGCGCAGCTCGAGGCTGACGCTGTCGGCGTCGCTGTCCGCCTGCAGGCTCTCCTCGGTCACCTGGCCGTCGGGCAGCCGCACGCGCACCCGCAGCTCGGCCGGCGAGCCCGTCCCCGCGTCCACGGCGCGCGGCGCCCCCAGCAGCGGCACTAGCAGCGGCAGCAGCAGGAGCAGCGGGGGCGCCGTGGGGAGCCCGCGCCGGCCGGGAGGGCGCATCCCCGGGGGCCGCTGCCGCGCTCCGCGGCCCCGGCGCGCCACGTGGGGGCCAAGGGAGGCGCTGCCAAACTTCGCCCCAAGTTGGTGGCTACTTCGGGTCGCCGGGGACGGCTTCCCCGCGGGCTCGGCGGCGGGGCTCCCCGCGACGTGGCGCGGACGCACGTGCGCCGCGCTCAGCCGCGCCCTCCGGGCAGGGCCCGCTCGCCCCCTGCCCAGCTCCGCGGCTCCGCGGCCCCCGACTCCGGCGCTCCGGGACTCTGTTTTGCACTTTTCATTCAATCCCACCCCCCGTCACTTCCTTCAGAAAACAGAAACCGCCAGGACCTGCCTTAAAGAGACAGCGCGCCTCTCCGCCCTTAAAGGGCCAGCGGCGCCCCGATTACGGCGGCGGCGCGGGCGGGCCAAGGGCCCCCGCAAAGCGCCTTTGCGGTAACAGTGCTTTCTCCATGGGACTCCCTGCCGGCCGCGCCCCGGCCGCTGTGTCAGGACTTTGCTCTCTGGGAACATCCTTTCATCCCAACAGAGGCGGGACGGGTGCCTCTCCCTCCACCTCTTTTTTTTGGCTCGTTCTTGTGCCACGTGGATGAAATAATCGGGCTTAGTTTTTTAGGGATTTGGTTGGGTCTCTGAGTTTCCCTGAGACAGCGAATTTCCACAAAGCTTCTGCAAGGACAGATCTCCCATCGCACTCTGCCCTATTTATCATCTTAGGTTGGGAGAGAGGCGCCGTGGTCTTGATCCGCTTTAGAGGTCTTGCTAAATTAGGCCACTTCTCTGGACCTAGCCCTCGAAGTTCCCACATTTTGAGAGACCCAGTGCATCTTCCCATTTCTGTCCGGCCTTCCTCTCTTTCTGTATTCACCGTCCTCCCTCAGCCTTTCCCTCCCCAGACCCCCATTACCTCTGCCAGTAATAAAAAAAAAAAAAGACCAAACCCCTTCATCGAGTAGATTCCAACTCAGCAATAAGCAAAATAACCCACTGCCATCGAGTCGATTCCGACTCAGAGCGACCCTATAGGACAGAGTACAACTGCCTAATAGTTTCCAAGGAGAGCCTGGCGGATTTGAACTGCCGACCTCTTGTTTAGCGGCCGTAGCACTTAACCACTAGGCCACTCAACAATAAATAGGCAGCGCAAATCCAGGCAAACGTGAAGATCCCAGACTACATGAGAGAATTTTGAGGAATTCAGGACCCCGGTACTCCAACCTCACTCCCTGAAGAAAAAAGCGCTACCGTCAGGTTACCATCGGGTTCTCTCCCTCAAGCCCCAAGAAAATGTATGGGCCCTGCCAAGCCCTCCAACGGTGAACTGGGTGCCGGCAAGCAGCGCTCGCTTCCTGCATCCTTCTATAGTTAGCTAGGTGCTTTGAGCACCTTTTTGAAATTCTTTGAGATTCGTTTTTTAAATTCTTCCTGTGTCTATAATGAAGGCTGCTGAGACCCACACCGTCCTGCCAATCCCCTGGAAGAGAAAGCCCCAGAGGGATGCTCAGGTCCTATGGTTTGGTTTCTCAGGTCTGTTATCACTTCCATTTGTCCCATGTCACCTATTCTTTCAGAAACCTCGATCACTGTTTTTGTTGTTAGGTGCCACCAAGTCGGTTCTGACTCAGAACGACCCTATGTACAACAAAACAAAACACTGCCTGGTCCTGTGCCATCCTCACAATCATTTCCATGTTTTGAGCCTGTTGTTGCAGCCACTGTGTCAGTCCATCTTGTTGAGGGTCTTCCTCTCTTTAACTGATCTACTACTTTACCAAGCATGATGCCCTTCTCCAGGGACTGGTCCCTCCTGATAACATGTTCAGAAGGGTGATCACAGAAGGGTGAAAACTCCCTTCTGCTTTATAGCCTCCTTCCCTTGTGGGTTGTCAGCAGGACCAAAGGTGAGAACTGGTACCCACCAATGACAGAGCCAGATGCCGGTGAACTGTGGGGTGAGGCCTAGAACCTGGCTCCTTACTGGCCATTCAGGGCCTTTGCTACTACACTCTGCTGCCTACATTTAAGACTGAAAATGGATTTAAGAGATTATCTAATCCAGTGTTTTCCAAGTTTGCTTTACCAAAAGAATCCCCTGAGTGGTTGCTAAAAACGCAGATTCCTGGGACCCTGACTCTATTGACTCAGACTCTCTAGGGAAAAGAACTAAGAATCAGCATTCTTAACAAGGGCCCAGGCAACGCCTGATGTAGAGTTGATAGTTGGTACTGACAGAGTGTTAAACACAGAAGAGCCGTAACAAACAGCATGCACCTGTCCTGGGAAACTATCCTGGCCCCCTAAGGAGTGTATCTTCACATTAAGGAGAGAAGACAGGCCACCAAAAAATCATTCAGTTAGCACATGGATTGCTCCCCTGGGGACTCCCACCCTGAGCTGGCAGGACTGAAGAATAGAGATGCCCAGGGTCTCAAAACTGGCCTCAATCCAACCTTAAGGCTAGGTCTTCCCAGTGAGTCAGCCTACACAGTCAGCCAGGGCCTCGCCCAGATGTCCTCACTTCCCCACTCCCCATCCGTTACCAGCTCTGCCCTCAGCCAGGTTCCCAGGCCCCTTTCCCTCCACCCCACAAGATCCCAGTCAAAGCAGGCAAAGAAGCCCTCCATGTCTGATTTCTTTTAGGACGGGCTCAGCTGGGGCTCCTGTCTCTGATGCTTCTTTGTCTCTATTCGAATGGGGGCTTTGAAAACTAGGATGGAAGACCTCATCATTTTCCCCACCTCCTCCCCTTAATCAACTTCCTTATTTACTTCAACCACAGATCAAACCAGAGATTTCTCCTGAAATACAGAATTTCAAATCTCACTTCCTTACATAAACCCTATCTCTATCCCCATTCCTTCCTTTTCGTCTAACTCGACCAGCTCTTCAAGACCCAGGACGAAACACAACTTTCCCAGAAAGGCTTTCTCAGCTACCTGCCCACGGCTTTATTCTACATTGCTCTCTTCCACCTCTAGATTCCAACAAGAGTAATTATTATAACAGCAGCTACCATTCATTGTAGTCTTACTGCGTCCAGGTTCTGTGCCAAGCATTTTATGTGTATCACCTTATTTACTCCTCATGGCAACCCTCCGAAGTTAGGTTCTATTCTTATCCTCCTTTTACTGACTAGGAATCCAAGGCTTGGAGAAGTCAAGTAATGTACCCACGGTCACGCAAGTAACAGATCCCGAGAGGACTCAATCACAAGTCTGCCTGACCACAAAGCCCTTGCTTTAAAAGAGAATTTTTTTTTTAATTAATTTTATTGTGGTCAAATGTTTGCCATTTTAACCATTTTTAAGTGTACAATTCAGTGACATTAATTACGTTCACCATATCGTACCACCATGACCACTATACATTTCCCAAAGGTCTTCTCACCCTAAACAGAAACTCAGTACTCCTTCAACTATAAACCCCCTTACTCCTCCCCCTAACTACTGGTAACCACTAATAAACTTAAGTCTCTACGCATATGCCTATTCTAGATATTTCATATAAGTGAGGTCATACAATAGTTGTTCTTTGGCTCAACTTATTTCACTCAACGTAATGTCTTCAAGGTTCATCAATGTTGTAGCATGTATCAAAAAGTCCTTGCTGTTAACCCCAGTAGCATCTGCCTATCTCTAGCCCTTGCTTTCTTCCAGCCCCAGTTGGGCACACTTCCTGTGCTATCTTCTTCTGTCATCTAACGGTTTTTTGTGTGGTAATCTTGTATGCCCAGTGAGGCTGTCAGTTATTTCAAACAGAGCAGCCGCGTGCTGGGAACAGAGAGCGCTTCCCTTCAACCATCCAGGCATAGAAGGTCCATTCATCTTAGATGTAAAGGCCCTGAGAGGAAGAGCTCTAACAAGCCTAATTACCCTGACTACCACCAAACAGCCCTCATTGTCAGACAGTTCTTTATGTCTAATCTCAAGCCCTCTGCCACACCATAAACCAATTTCCTTTCCTCTGATCTCTAGCCCCAGGAAAGCAGTTTCCGTAGTGGTTTAAAGTACGGGCATCTGCGTCTCAATTCTGGAGCTCAGCCACTCATGAGTTCTGTGTTTCAGTGAACCTGTTTCCTCATCTGTAAAATGGGCACAGAAATGCTTACCTCACTGGGTTGCTTTGAGAATTACATGAAATATTGTGCATAAAACACTTCACACATGTTTGGCACACAGTATAGGTCCAGTAAATGGTAGATAGATAGCTGCAGTTGAGTTGACTCCAACTCATGGTGACCTTATGTACCACAGAACAAAATGTTGCTTGGTCCTGCATCATCCTCACGAGCACCACCATGCTTGAGTCCATCATTATAGCCATTGTACCAATCCATCTCACTGAGGGTCTCCCATGCCTTTGCTGGTCCTCAAAGCTGATGTTGGTTCTTTTGGCAGTCCATGGTCTATTCAATATTCTTCTCCAACACCACAATTCAAAGGTGTCAATTCTTCTTTGGTCTTCCTTATTCATTGTCCAGCTTTCCCATGCATAAGAGGCAATTGAAAACACCATGGCTTGGGTCAGCCACACCTTAGTCTTCAAGGTGACATCTTTGCTTTTCAATACTTTAAAGAGATCTTTTGCAGCGGATTTGCCCAATGCAATGTGTCTTTTGATTTCCTGACTGCTGCTTTCATGGGTGTTGATTGTGGATCCAAGTAAAATGAAATCCTTGACAACGTCAGTCTTTTCCCCATTTATCATGATGTTGCTTATTGGTCCAGTTGTGAGGATTTTTGTTTTCTTTATGTTGAGGTGTAATCCATACCGAAGGCTGTGGTCTTTGGTCTTCATCAGTAAGTGCTTCAAGTCCTCTTCAATTTCAGCAAGGAAGGTTGTGTCATCCGTGTAACGCAGGTTGTTAATCTGTACGCTCAGCATACATTTTGGAAAGGTATGGTGAAAGGGTACAACCTTGATGCATACCTTTCCTGACCTTTCTGACTTTAAACCATACACTATCCCTTGCTCTGCTCTAATGCTTTTGGTCTTAATGTGCCTCTATTTGGCAAGAAGAGAAATGCCATGCCATCTCCCAATAGTTGTGAACAAGAAAACGAGTGCTGAGAACACTCGCTAGAAGGTCAAAAAGGAAAGTGAATCAAGGACCTCTATCCACAGACTGGGAGAGCATAGTAGGGAGCTTGTCTTTGCAACAGTGCAAAGATTTTTCATTCCATTTCTTTCCATGACTGGCCGTTTGATTTGTGTTACATGACCAGAACCCAGAAAACCAAACCAATTGCTGTTGAGTCAATTTCAACTCATGGTGACAAACTAATTGCCATCAAGTTGATTCTGATTCATAGCGGTTGTGGCTGATGGATTCGAACTACTAACATTTTGCTTAGCAGCCAAGTTCTTAACAACTGCAGCACCAGAGCTCGGTTATTGGGGCTTTCCAAATAGGGAAGCTACTCTTGCTTTGAGTCTGAGGGAGAACTGGGGATGGGGTGGGGGTGCTCTCCTCTGCCTCTCTGAGGTGACTGCAAAGCTCCAGACACTTCACTGCCCAAGCACATTAGTTTTACGGCATCACACTATCACGCAGTTATATAAATGCATGGGTGTATGGGAAAGTGGACTGGAGAAAGTGTCCAGGACAGAGAGTGGAAATGAAAGAGAGGCTGGAACAATCGGACAGCAGCTATTTTATTCAGGCAGAAAACCATGCAGTGGGGATGGAGTTGGACTTTCAAGAAGGAAAAGTAAGTCTGAGTGATCAGAACTGCAAGGGAAGGTATATCTCAGCTCATTGGTGCCAGACCCATGACTCTTAAAGATCCCGAACATAACCACCTCCTCCTCCACGAAACCTTTCTTGCTTCCTCACCTGGGCATGCATGCACTCATTCACCTGTTCAGTCATCTAGCATGCAGGGAGCCAGACACTGCTCTAGGTGTGGTGTGTACAGCAGTGGACAACACAGAGCCAGGAGTTACCTTGAGATGGAACCTACAGTTGGGAGGAGGAAGGAAGGCATTAAAAAAGTAATTGCAAAAACCAATATTTAAATTACATTTGTCACAACCATGGAGAATTAGAGGAGACTCTAGCCTAGACCAGGAGGCCTTGGAAAGCTCCCCTGGGTAGCAATATATAAGCTGAATCGAAGGATGAATCTGAATTGATTGGCAAAGAGGATGGTCCAGGCAAAGGGAACAGGTTGTGCATAGAACCCGAGCCTGGTAGGCGTCCCAGAAAGTTCATCAAAGTAGCTGAGGCATGCCAAGGGAGGAGAAAACCAAAAAACCAAACCCGTTGCCGCCAATTCAATTCCAACTCATAGGGACCCTATAGGACAGAGTAGAACTGCCCCATAGGGTTTCCAAGGAGCTGCTAGTGAATTCAAACTACCTGCTTTTTGGTTAGCAGCTGTAGCTCTTAACCACTGTGCCACTAGGGCTCCAATGGGAGAAGAGTGCCTCAAAATAACACAGGAGGGTTTGGAAGAAGCCAGATAATGCAGGGCCTTGTAGGCAATATTGGGCTTCTGGTTTAGTTTGGTTTGGTTTCCTGAGAGCAATGGGCTGTCATCTAAAGGCGCTAAGGTCCCTGGGTGGCACAGTTTGTGCTTGACTACCAACCTAAAGACTGAAAGTTTTAGCCCATCCAGCGGCACTGCTAAAGAGTGCAGTAAAGAAAACCCTATAGAGTCTTAAACGCTAGCAAGAGGCTATCTATCTAAAATGCATCAACTGGTCTCAACACACCTGGACCAAAGGAGAATGAAGAACACCAAAGACACAAGGTAATTATGAGCCCCAGAGACAGAAAGGGCCACGTAAACCAGAGACTACATCACCCTGAGACCAGAAGAACTAGATGGTGCCTGGCTACAACTGATGACTGCCCTACAGGGAACACAACAGAGAACCCCTGATGGTGCAGGACAACAGTGTGATGCAGACCTCAAATTCTCATAAGAAGACCAGACTTAATGGTCTGACTGAGACTAGAAGCACCCTGGAGATCATGGTCCCTAGACCTTCTATTAGCCCAAGACTGGAACCATTCCCAAAGCCAACTCTTCAGACAGGGATTGGACTGAAGACAATCACACTGGTGAGGAATGAGTTTCTTGGCTCAAGTAGACACATGAGACTATGTGGGCAGCTCCTGTCTGGAGGAGAGATGAGAAGGCAGGGGGGACAGACACTGGCTGAATGGACACAGGAATACAGGGTGGAGAGGAGAAGTGTGCTGTCTCATTAGAGGGAGAGCAACTAGGAGTACATAGCAAGGTATACATAAATTTTTGTATGAGAGACTGACTTGATTTATAAACTTTCACTTAAAGCACAAAATAATAATAATAATAAAAGAAAACCATATAGAGAAGTTCTACCCTATAATACATGAGGTCGTCATGAGTCAGAAACCACCCATAGCAATGGCTTTGGTTCATGTAGGGGAATGTCATGTCAGAATTGTATTTTTAAAACGATCACCCTGGGAGTAGATCGTGGTGGTCCAGAGGAAGATGACGGTGACCTGGACTCTGGTGGTGTCATTGAGTGTAGAGAGATGTTGGATTTCAGCTGCATTTTAGAAGTAGAATTTTTTTTCATTGTACTTTAGGTGAAGGTTTACAGAGCAAATTATTTTCTCATTAAAAAATTAATACACCTATTGTTTCATGACAGTGGTTGCCAACCCCATGACATGTCAACACTCTTCTCTTCTCAACCTTGGATTCCCCATTACTAGCTTTCCTATCCCCTCCTGCCTTTTCATCCTTGCCCCTGGGCTGCTGTGCCCCTTTAGTCTTGTTTTGTTTTTGGGGCTTGTCTAATCTTTGGCTGAAGGGTGCAAGTAGGATTTGATGTCTGTTTAGACTGGGGATGAGGGTGAGAGGGAGGAGTCAATGACAACTCCCTGGTTCTGGCTGGGGCAATTGGGTGGCACCATGTATAGACGTTGGGAAGTCTGGGGATTACTTTTTTGGGAGCCCTTGAGATATTTTTTGCCCATTGCCCTTTGTTACAATGATTTCATAGCTTTTGTGCCTGAACTGGAAGGTGTGAAAGATCTGAGGCCAGCTAGTGGTGGTAGTGCTCAGATTAGCAACCTGGCATTTGGAAGCCAGGTCTAGTTGTTTTCCATGGTACCACCCAGTGTTTGCATTTCATCTCCTGCACTGGCCTAGGAGTGTCTGGAGGCAGCTTGGACCAGATCTGGCTCCTCTTTGTAGCCACCTCAAAACCAGCATAGTGCCTTGGATGCATAGGGCGCTCAATAAAATAATGCAGTTTTCTGTAGCCCTGTGGGCCCAGCACTGCACTAAATGCTGTGGGGTTGAGAATCTAAGGCATAGTCTCTGCCTTCCAGAATCTTACTGGTCATTTGATCCACGGAGCACAGGCCTTCCGATCAGTAGATGGGCCCACCTCATCATCATGGAAGACCTCGGGCCAGCGTGGCTCCCTACCCCTAAAACAGCACAGAAGGTGCAGAGTAGACTACGGACCATGGGAAACGCAGATGTCTGTCCCTGATAGCATCCTGTCCCCTAGTGCCCTGGCAATCCCATCACCAAGACGCGTACTCAGCGACCTTAGAGAAAGGGGACCTACTCATCACTCTGCAGAGTCACTGCCCTGGACCCAAGCTCGCTGCTCCAGCAGAGACCTCGGACAGGGTGCTTGGTGCCAGAGAGGGATCTGGTGGGCTTTGTATAGCTTGAGTGTGTTATATATTTTAATGGGTAAGTAACTTTTCTTTTACGCAAAGCCCTGAGGAAATTTACTGTAAAAAAAAACGTGGCTGGATTTTTTAACCTAGCTTTTTACTGCTCTTGCAAAATGAATGTGCATGTCATGGCTTGGGATGAGACGTCCTGCCTTTTCACTGGGGAGCTGAGTATTTGCAAGTTGAGCCTGGACAGGGCCCATTTCTGACCAGAGCCACCAGCTTGTCTCCCCTTTCCTGTCACATTTGCTGAGGAGCTGCTGCTAGAGCCCTTTGGCATCTTGGTATCTCTGGCTCCCCATTCAGCTGATGGTATCCTCAGGGCTTACACCATCCAAAGTCTAAGAAGGGCTCAGTGATACCCAGCAAGAAAGGGACTGGATGAGCTGGGGCCTGAATTGGGGTCACATCTCTTCCTATCTAAGGGAAAAGGGAGAGCACCCCATTCCGAAACTGGGGATCTCAGAACCTCCATCATTGTCACCACTTTTTAATTTTTTTCCATAGACTTTACTTTTTAGAGCAGTTTTAGCCTCACAGAAAACTTATGAAGAAAGTACAGAGTTCCTATCTGCTCCCTTTCTTTCCCGGTGCCATATTTCCCCTCAACAGCCTGCATTCCTGTGGTAACATTTGTTACAATTAATGACCGAATATTGAGACATTACTACTAACTAAAATCCATTGTCTACATTAGGGTTCACTCTTTGCGTTGTACGTTCTTATGGGTTTTGACAAACGCATAATGTCACGTTCACAACTTTTAGAAATATCAAGGCCTTAGGCCACTTGTGGGAAAATAAAAGCCAATCAACATTTATTCCAATTTATCTCCTGAACTCTGTGGCCTTTAAGATGTTATCACTGCTTGCTCCAAGTTTCCTGCTCTGCTTTTCTCAATTAATGTTACTTCATATGGGTATTTCCATGCTTGGACACAGCCCACATGTCATTTTTAACAGTTACAGAGCACACCACTGTGCAAACAGTTGATAGTTGTGAAAAACGGCTTAGGGGAGCTATTTGACCCCCTCCAATCCCACAAGGGGAAAGGAGAATCAAGACCAACAGCCCAAGGCTGATTCCAATGCGGTGGAGGTCAGACGCACCTCTTCTCTCTGCCATCTCTACCGATTCTGACAACAGCCATCCCTTCCGCAGCACTCTCTACCAGCTTCGATAATTCACTGCAGTGGCCACACAGAACTCACAGACCATACTCACAATTATGGGGTTTATTTAAAAAAAAAAAGTAACAATTACAATCCAGGCTCAAGAACACTCAGGATACAGTTCTTCCATCAGGATAGCCTTTCTCCAGCTCTGCTCGCAGGCACAACTGTCCCTGGCCCTCGGTCTCTGCCCAAAGGCACTCAGCTTTCTCTCTCTGTGGGCGGGGATGCCCACCCATCGGTCTCCTGCTGCTGGGTCTCTCCTTCCCTGGTGGTGGTGGGCTCCTCCTCTCTACTCTGGAATTGGCTCTCTTTGAAGGCAAAACTGGCCGATCCCCTTGGTAGGCTACAATTACCCTACCATGCAATCACCTGGGTGGGAGTTACAAGACCATGGCTAGAAAGGCCACACACTAAAGTTTACTAATTGCACTGCAATATCTCACTCCAAGCACTCACTTGTTATTATTTCTCTCTTAAACAATCTCATAGAAAATAGTGACAAGGTGAGTAGGACCATGATTCTGATGCCTTTTGGAAAAGTTGAACTCCATGGACCTAAGCTTTCATTCATGCCCCCAGCCAGGCCCAGAGCTAGAGCCCCTGAGACTTGGCCCATCCTTCCTTTAATGTCTATGAGGGAGCTCAATTACTGCTGTGCAAGTAATTTAAGCTGTTCTCGTTCCTGTCCAGGGTTCCCCGTTTCCTTTAGTCTGGTGTCCCTACCCCTTCCTGCCTTCTCATCTTTACTTTTGGCCAAATGTTGCCCTTTTGGTTTCATATAATTGTTCTACCAAGCACGTTCTTTTCGGGTGTTACTGTTCATTTTATGGGCTTGTCTATTGCTTGGCTGGAAGGTGGTTTCCAAGTCAGAGGGGCTCTGTCTTAGGGTCATAGTTTCAAGGGCTCCTCCAGTCTATATCAGGCCGATAGGTTCCGTCTTTTTTTTTTTTTTTTTTATGAATTTGATTTTTTGTTCTACATTTTTCTTCCGCTCTGTCTGGGACCCTCTATTGTGATCCCAGTCAGAGCAGCTGGTAGTGGTAGCCAGGTAGTTCCAGCCTTGGGGTTGTTTGTAGACTGTGGTGCATGTGACCCGTTAGTCCTTTGGACTAATTGCTCCCTTACTAAATTCTTACAACTCTGTGAGGCAGCTATTATTACTCATTTACTAGGTAAGGAAATTGAGGCTCAGAGATGTGAATGTACTTGTTCAAGGTCACACCAGAGAGCAGTGGAGCCAGACACTGAACCCAAGTCTAACTCTAAAGTCTTGGGCTTCCTGCTCTGCCTCCTGCCCCTCCTCAATGTCCCAGTATCTGCGTCATCTACACAGGGGACTAGTTCTTCTTTTTTTAAGCACGTTTTTGCTTCCTCCTGGAAGTTGGAAACTTAAAGTCCCTCTCTGTGCTTGAGGTTGCCCAAGATGCCCTTCAATGAGTCAGAGGAGACCAGGGCAGCTTTCATGCCCAAGACCTCGGGGTGGAATTGGTCAAGGCCATCAGGGATGAGGGGCAGAGGGGAAGGAGTCTGGTTCTTACCCTTCACTTACTCTGCATATTATGAGAATAAAACCTGTTGAAAGGGCTGCTGGTGGCAACAGAGGAGGACGGGCAGCAGAAAGTGTTCCTTTGGGAGGGAGAGGGTTTGTGGCGCTTGAGCCCTTTCCTGTCCCACAGACCGGGGAAGACCTTGGCTTTGGTGTTCATTAGGCCTGATTTTGAATCTGGACTATGTCATCTACAGGCTGTGTGAAATTGAGCTAATTTCCCCACCCCCAAGGAGTCCCTCCTTCCTCACATGTAAAAAGGGGGTGATTACTATGTTCTCTAATGGTTATTAAGAAGATTCAGTGTGAAGCTGTGTGTGTTTACCACAGTGCCTGCACCAAGTGGAGTTCAGTAAAATTGCTTTTTCTTGCCTTCCTTTTCTGCCTTCCCTGTCTCCTAGGCCCTGGAAGGCTGTGGAGTCTTACTCTATGATGCTCTCAGGTCCCCTCAGCTGCTTCCTGCGACACGTCCCTCAGAACTTGAGCACCAACCCAGCTGCGCTAACTGCCTTTCAGCTCCTTGGAGAAAGGGCAAGAGGGCGTTGCCTAAGAATATACATTTTAAACAAACTCTAGGCTCATTAAATAGGCTGAGAGCCATGGCTAGAGACTGGCAGGTCCTCCCAGGCAGAGCACTTGGCATTGGTATGCAGCAATGTGCCTACCTCATGGTTGGCACTCAGAGTGTTGTGTTGGCCTAAGAACATGGCCCTGACCTTTTCATAGGAGAAGGAAACCCCATCCCCCACTCTTCCTGGCTCACCAGTGTCCTCCTTACATGCCGGGGGCCTTGCAAGGAGATTTATGCTTCCCAGCAGTGAGGGGTGAGGGAGGAAGGAGCTACCTGCCTGTTCATTCCACCACAGGTGCTTCTGGGTGCAAAGTCTTGGGCAGATTGTGAACCCCAAGGGAAGAGATCCTGTCCCAGCATGCCCTGCTCCATCCTGATGGTGCAAGGACCTGTAGTACCATTTAACATTAAAAGCCTCCCTCTCTGCCTGGACCTGTCTTGAGGCTTTGCTAATTAATACCTCTATGCTTCCTTTGGTCCCTGGAATGAGAGGTTTGGGGAAACATGGGGGAAATATGGTTTCATCCAAAAGGATCTTTCTACCCATAGTAGGAGTCTCTGGACACTCGATTGCTAACCATAAGATTGGAGGTTTGAGACCACCCTGAGGCACCTCAGAAGATAGGCCTGGTGATCTACTTTGAAAAAATCGGGCATTGAAAGGCCTATTGAGCACAGTTCTACTTTACACACACGGGGGTGCCATGAGTCACAGTTGACTTGATGGCAATCGGTAGCTGGTAACCCACAGAAAGCACATGTAGACTGAGGTCTGGAATTGGCATTGACACTGGAAATAGAATCTAGAGCAATAGTAGATGACATTTCTTGAGCACTTACTATGCAGGAGGCACTAGACCATATGCTTTAAAAGCAGGTCGATATGAGTTGGAATCAACTAGATGGCAATGGGTTTGGTCTGGGTTTACACTCCAGGAGGCGGGAATTATTATTTTCCCTCTTTTATAGAAGAGGAGAGTGTGGGGCAGAGTTCAGTCCAAGATCACACAGCTAGTATGGCAGAACCAGGACCATGCCCAGCCCATCTGACTCCCAGCTCTGAGCCCCTGTCCGTGCTCTCCTAGAGCCTTCTGCGTTCACACGGCCCTGGGTCCCCCTTGCAGCCTAGCATCTAGCCCCGGGCCAGGTATTCGCCTCCAGGCTGGGCTCCCACAGAGGTGTGGGCAGAGGGAGAAGTTCACACAGCTGAGACCTTGGCTCCTGCTCCCAGCTTTACCTTTGGACCTGATCATGGACTTTTGTGCCTGAGGAGGATGAGGTAATAGGGAGGTGGGGCAGGGCAGGAATGGGCCTTTCCCCTCTCCAGGGTCAGTGGACTTTGGGACACCAACACCCTGTGCCCTCCTGGACTGTGTTGGCCTCGCTGTCTGCTGTGGACACCGCCAACCTCTGGGGAAGGGATGGGAGTGGGGTGGCAGTGGCAAAGCTGGCTGGAGCATTTTACTTGCATGACCAAGGTCTTGCCCCCAGGGGCGTATCTCCAGCCTGATTGTGGAGCAATTTTGAGCAGACTTCATACTTCTGGGAACTGGTAGGCCTCTGGTCATTTGATGGTATCAATTAGCCTCCCCCAAACTTCTGGCTTGGTCAAAGATGGGCAAATTCCAAAGCTCTAAAATGGGTAAAATAGCAAGAACTGTGGACTCAGTGGTTCTGCCACTTTCTAGCTGTGTGGCCTTGGACCAGTGACTTAACCTCTTAGACTTAGAGCCACAGTTCTTCTTCAGTAAAGTGGGTGTAATAATTCCCATCTCATAGAGCTGTTGTGAGAACTGAAATAAAGTATGGTACTCAGCGCCCTGGGTTCCCTACACTCTGCCTCTGTCTCTTGGCCAGGACCAGCGACTGGCCTCCACGTTTGGGTCTGCAGCAGAGGTGCTGGGCAGAGTAAAGCCCGTACCCTGCAGGCCTTGGCTGCATAGCAAGTGGAACCTCATGGCAGTAAAGCAGCTGCAGTTGAGCTGACCCTGACTCACGGCGACCCCATGTGTGTCAGAGTAGAGCTATGCTCCACAGGGTTTCTGGTGGCTGACCTTTCCGAAGTAGATCACCAAATCTTTAGTTGGAGGTGCCTCTGGGTGCACTCGAACCTCCAACTTCTTGGTTAGCAGCTGAACCCCTAAGGATTTGCACCACCGAGGGACTCAGGTACCTAATCAACGCTCCAGAAATACAGTAGTTGCAGTTTTCCTTACGCGCTTGAGCCACTGGCAACATCTCCTCATATTTACCTAGAGATGATGGCGGCCAACTTGGGGTGGCGCTTCTAGGCCCCAATCAGAGGGTCCTGAAATCCAGAAATGATTCCCCAGTGTTGCTGGCACCCGCGCTGGGAGTCCTGTTTTTCCTTTCTTCTCCTCCCCTCCTCCCTCCCAGCTCCGCCTCCAGCGCTCCCTTCCCAGCCCCTCCTCCCGCCAGCCACATCTGGATTCAACTAGGGAACAACAGGCTTTCTGTGAATACCCCCACCTTCGTCTGCCCTCAGTCCTCTGGTTCAGAACTTTGGTTCTCACGGGCTGGGCGGGTTGGGGGAGAAGAAGTGGTCCGGGGAGAAAGCCACCCTGATGGGTGCCTACCCTCCTTCTGATCCTGATTCTCAATGCTCCCTGCTGCTCAGGGTCCAAGAAGGAGCCTGGGGAGCCTTAGTTCAGAGCTGGGGGTGGGGCTGTCTTCAGGCTCTAGGAGAAGACTCCAGTTCTCCGACCCCCACTCCAACCTCAGGCCAAAAGCACAGCCACCCCTCCCTGCGGCTGCCAGAAAGAAGCCCTGCTGGGCTCCAGGAGGCGAGGCCGTAAGCTGGAATGTAGCAGTCACAGTTGAAGGCAGCTGTAACTCTCATTAAAGTGACATCAAACCCACTGCAGCAGGATGCAGTAAATCCAGGGAAAGGGGGCATTCATCCAGCGAGAAGTGCGGGAGCAAAGAAAAAAAACATAAATAGAGGAGACGTGGTGTCTGGAACTAATGGCGGGCCCTGCCCAAGGCCGCCTAAACTGGGGGTGGGCGGGGAGGGAACGAAAGGCCTGCGGAGGGGTTGGGGGTCCTGAGTCCTCAGAGCCCAGTGAAATGTAGGGGCACAGCCAAACCCCTCGCTGTAGTTAATTCTGCTTTTCTTCTCTGCATATTTTCTTGGGCTGGGGCTGGCAGTTGGGAGCAGAGTTGGCTTGTGTCCCTTGGGGGACTGTTGGGGACATGTCACCAGCTCATGAGCTTTCCAGGGACAGAGAGGTGCGGCACACAATAGAAGCACCACCCCTTTGCTTTGAGGCCTCTGCAGCCTAGAACCTTCCCCCAGGGTAATTCTGGAACCCCTCCCCACCACCTACACCTAGGACCTCAGACACTCTAGTGGGAAGCCACACCCACACCTGCTCTCCAGTCCTAGGGACTGCAGTCCTTGTGGCCACCCCATTCTGAGGAAGATCAAGGGCAACCATGCTCTTGTGAGGGACTGAGTGAAGGAGAAAGTGGGCTGGAGAATTCCCGCGCTCTCCCAGTCCCTCAAATTTTAGGGTGCATCAGAGTCACCTGGAGGACTTGTTAAGTTACAGGTTGCTGGGCCCCACCGCCAGAATTCTGTTTCAGGGGTCTTGGGTGCAGCCTGAGAAAGTGGATTTCTAACACGTCCTCAGGTGATGTTGAGGCTATTGGTTCTGGGCCAGACTTTGAGAACCACTGATCTAGCGCCATCTTGCCAGAACTCAGGCTTCTTTTCCTCTGTTATTGCAGACCTGCAGCTGAAACAAATGCGGTAGCTTAGGCAGACTCCAAGATGCAGACTTCCAAATCACGTGGGACCCTCTGAGGCATCATTCCCAGCTGTGCAAAGAGCTGGTCTGGGGCTTTCCAGAGACACCAGTTCCTGGGGGTGGGACCCAGTCATCTGTACTTTAACATACTCCCCAGGCAAGTCTCCTGGACAGCTGTGGTTGGGATCCACTGCTGTAGAGGGCGCTGGTGGTGGAAATCCAGTTTCCTTTGAGGACCCCCCTTCTCACTCCTCCTTACAAAAAAAAAAAAAAGGTTTGGAGAAAAGGAGGGTGAGGAGAGGAAAAGCAAGAAGTAAATAGGGTGAAAAGATCTGAGGCTGAGGAGCCCAGCCTGGTCAACTGAAAGGAAAAGCAGTAAAACCAAGCTTTGGAAACACCCAGAAATGATGCCCAAAGCTGTGCTTGGGGAAGAAGAAGTGATTGACCTCTGAGGCGTGCCAGGCAGAGGGACACATGTGTCGGTGGAGGCAGGTATGCTGATTTGAAGGATGCTTCCGCAGTACATCTCACTCCCAGGGAGGGGAGGCTGGTGATTGAGGAATGCAGCACCTGGCATTTCCTGAGGGGCAGAGGTGGGGGGCCACTTTCTTTACTGTCAGGAGGTGGTTAACTAAGAAACCAGGCACCCAGAGGAGGCACTCACATGCAGTAGATCTTCCATCTCCTATCCTGGCCCCTCAGCACCTTTCTTAAACCTCTTGGAAAAGCCACACCTGAGTTCAAATCCCCTTTGAAAGACTGTGTCCAGGGATTCTGGCCCCTGATGTCTGTGTACTGCGCCCGCTTCAGGTCCTGGAGAAAACCAAAAACCAGTTGCCTTTGAGTCAACTCCGACTCATGGTGACCCCATTTGTGTCAGAGTAGAACTGTGCTCCATAGGGTTCTCGATGGCTGATATTTTGGAAGTAGATCACCAGGCATTCCTTCCAGGTGCCTCTGGTTGCGCTTTCACTTAGCAGCTGAGCGTGTTAGCTGTTTGTACCACCCAGGGACTCCTCAGGTCTGGAAGCAGCCGCTTTCTCACCAGATCTCAGAGCAGAGCATTCCCATGTCCTCTGCGTGAGCCATGGCCATGGTGACCTATGTTCCTCACCTCACAGAGGGACACACAGCTTGACGGGAATGAGTGAACTCATAGGAGGAACAGGAAAGAATCACTGGAATTAGGACTGCCTTGGAAATTATGGGCTGCGTGGTTACCACGTCATAACAATGCCACAGGTTTCAGAGCATTTGACAGTTTATATGAGGGCATTTTATCCTCCCCACAGCCCTGTAAGGCAGGCAGAGAAGCTCTTAGCTCCAAGTTAAAAATTAAGAAGACTGAAGGTAAAAGAAATTAAAGGACTGGTCCCAAAGCCACGCATCTAAGTAAGAGTTTGGGCCCAAACAAGTAGTCTAACCTTCTGATTCTCAGACTGCCTGTCTACTGCAGTGATTTACCCCCGCCCCCACTACCATTGGAAACTGAACGTCCCTAGGTGATGCAAATCGTTTAAGCTTAACTATTAACCTAATGTCCTGGTGGCACAGTGGTTAAAAGCTATAGATGCTAACCAAAAAGTGAGCAGTTTGAATCCACTGGCCACTCCTTGGAAACCCTATGGGGCAGTTCTGCTCTCTCCTATATGAGTCAGAATCAACTTGATGGCAATGTGTTTTATTTTGCATTGCTTTTTGATCAACCTGAAAAGGTTGGTGGTTGAAACCCACCCAGTGGTGCCACAGATGAAAAGCTTGGTGATCTGCCTTTGTAAAGATTACAGGCGCCCCACCCCACAAGAAAAACTAGATTGCAGCCAAGAAAACCCTACAGAGCAGTTCTACTCTGTAACACATGGGGTCCCCATGAGTTATCATCAACTCCACAGCAACAAGCTTGCTCTTTATTGGAAAATGGTATTAGATGTGAGGGAGGGGAGAGAGATGAGAGGGTGTAGTGGAAGCTGGGGTGCACAGCCCAGATTCCCTTCAGGATGGAGGTCTCATGCCCCAGCTGCCCAAAGTGTTGGCTGGTAAGACTCACAGCCCTGTCCCTCTTGGCAATTGCCCTCAGATGACGATGATGGGAGCTGTACTGCCCAAGGTTTTGCCCCCTCTTGAGATTGGGAGTGGGGGCGGCTTGAATAGGATGACAGGTAGATGTGGGATAGAACGGCCTGGCCTTCTTGTTTCAATGGGGGACATCTCTGCAGTGCCATCCCAGCTCAGAGCTTCCCATGGGGTTGGCTGAGGCCTTTGTTGAAACTGCAATGAAGCCCAATTTCTCCCTCTACACAGTTTGGCTTCCTCTCTCTCCCAACAGGTGATGATCCTAAGACCACCCCTAGTAATTGCATACAAATGTCTTAGAGTCTGTTTTCTAGGGACTTAAGGGAGAGGAGAAGGAATCAACATTGACAGGATGCTTGTTTTTAGACTGTTTCATTTAATGCAATAAATCTGTGAAGTAAATATTTTTGCTATTTTATTGCTGAAGAAAGGTTAGGTCAGTTGTGGAGATCAGTTAGTATCTGGGAAAGCTGGGATCCAAATCCAGGTCCACTTTGACTTCAAAAGTGCACACTCTCCCAGCTATCCCGGTGTATGAAATGTGGAGAAAAGCCTGAGCCTTGTGGTAAGCTTGTGGCGATGCCGCCTCCGAGGCTTCCCCCGCTCTGCCATAGTTTCCCACCCCCTCGAAGCCTGCCAAACCATGGTTTCTTACTCCAGCTTGGCCCAGCTAAGCCACAGGCCCTAACCACGATTTGAATTTAGCACCAAAATCCTGTGTATGCACAAACCAAGATCTCGGCGCATGCGCAGGACCTAAAGAGCTGTGTCTCTGAACTTGATCCTGGAGAGGAAGATGTTTTCCAATACACAGCTGCACCTAAACCCATTTGAGAAGCAAAGGGTCCCTTCCTTTGCTACATGACTCAGCACCTGGATCTCCAAATATGGACAGGGGGTGCCAATCCTGCCCCTTGGGTACTGTAAGGCATAAAAGCTCCAAGCTCCCCTGGGGCAGGGAGCATGTGGTCTTTCAGCTGCTAGGCCCCAAACTGCTCCTTGTTTGCGCAAACAATAAATTTGCACATTCTGTTTCCCTTGCAACTGGTGGTGTGGCATCCATCTTATTTCGATCGGCTAATAGAACAGGACAGGAACGCTTGTTTGGTTATAGTGGCAGGAAACTTGTCTATCATGTTCAGGAGTGGATGGAAACACACTTAACAGTGTGGTCACACTTGGGGTGCAAATGGGTGGGGTCAAGAGAGGAGTGAAGAACAGCTGGGCCCATGTGGCAGTCTTCAGTGGCCCAGAGGGCACAGGCAGCTCTGGTGGGGGAAAACCTCAGGCTGACCACAGATCCCAGAGACAGAGCCATAGACCACACCAGTCCCTTCCCGGGGCTGCCACAGCGGCAAACACCAGAACCCTCTCCCTACGAGCGCTCTGTAGTGGGGACTGCAGGGCACACAAAGTGGGGTCACCATGCTTGAGGTGGTTGGCAAGACCTAGGCACCGCCCTGGCCCAGCAAAGGGCAAGAGAACCTTGGACTTCTCCAGCCGTGAGATTCTCCACTTGGTCCCCGCCTGCTTGAGGACTTGCCCCTCCCTGGATTCTAAGGTCCATCTGGTTGTAGCCAGGGAGTTCAAGATTAGTAGCTTACTGTCTCACCATGGTGAGTTCCTTTATGTGGTCATTTGTTGGTTCTCTGGGAAACAAGTTGAGAGATTTTCCCCTTGAGTCCTGAGGAGTTACTTTTGCCCTGGTTTTCTACCCCAGAGGGTTTGTTACTTTCGTCCAGGTTGATTGACATTTCCTGAGTATGCTGTAAACAAAGTGTAGTCTGATACTTTTTGTCTGGCCCTGGGTTGCAGCCTCCTGTGATTGGTATGTATCTTGCAGACATTGTTCAATGGTGGCCTGTAACCTACTATGCAAACAAGGTGTCTGTGAATTTTATTTGGTCAGTTTGTGGGCCTGCCTTGAAACTGATAAGGAGTTGTATATATATGCAGTCAGCCCCACAGAGGGTTTTCAGACAGAGAGAGCAGTAGGAAAAGCAAAAGGAAGAAAAAAAAGAGAAGCAGAGGGAAAGAGGAGGCAAGGAGCCTCCTAAAAGAGCTGTAACAGGGGTCAAGGGCTGTTAATACTGAAGACCGAGAGGCCAAGAAGCGCCCAGCGGCTGAGCCTGTGGTGACAGGTGGCAGGGCCAAGAAGAGCCTGTCCTCAGTGGGCTGAGAGGAGCTGAGAGAGCTAACACTGAAGAAGGGAGATGTTGCCTAGGTGCTCTCTGATCCCTGATCCTGAGTTGTACCCTGTTACTTCCTTACGAAACCACTTAAGTGTAAATATGGTCTGCGAGTTCTGTGTGGCCACTGCAACAGATTATTGAACCTAGAAGAGAAGTAGAGAGTGCTGCGGGAGGGATGGCTGGTGTAGGAATTGGTCAAATGGTTGGAGAGCTGAGGTCTGTCTGACGTCCACCTCACAGAGATCAGCGTCGGGGCAATCTTGACTCACATTATCCCCCCGAAGTCAGACAGGTTCTGACGTTACTGCTACCCCTACCATTTTACACCCAGCAGCCAGCCTGTCATGTAGCTTCTCCCTCTTTGACCTTGGACACTCAGACCCCGACCCCGGAACATGCTGGAGATGATGATGAAAAGAAGACCTTTCCTGAACTATTGTCTCTGGGGACTCTGACCCAATTCTACCCTTGGTGAATCTAATTCTAGACGGGAGCCTAACGGGAGCACTGAGTTCTGAGGGACAACACCTGGAACGGCACCTGGGGAAGGGAAGCAGATTTGGAGACAAGGTTAGCAGGCACCACCTTGGTACTGGTGGGTTTTCTTAGTACAAACGGGCACCTCCCATCAAGCTTTCGCATCAGTTCAGAAAGTGGCTCCTTTAGGGCTGTCCTGTCACCTGGAGATTCTGAACATGTATCTATAATTCGCTATGTAGAAACACAAATAACTCTTACCTCTTCATATTAAGCTGGCCCTTCCGCTGTGAACACCGAGCCATAGACAGTGCAAACTTCCCCAGGAAGATGGGATCTCTGCATTAGGAGGCAGGCGTCTAAAAGTAACACCTGCTGAATGAACCCTGAGGAATTATACGTCTCTTGTTGCTGAAAACACTCAAGCAGTGTGTGCAGAAACTCCCCTTACCTCAGTAATTGAGAAGATTGCCTTTAAACAGTGGCCCTGGGCCAGGCGCTCGGGGTTCTTTGGGGTTTGCATGAAAGGTTGGCCAACAAGAAGCAGCAAGGGCCTTCCTTGTGCTGGGCCTTGGTTTCCCCATCTGGTGGGGAATGTTCTTTCCGCCATGGGTTGAGGTATGTTTGTGACTGCTGTCTTTTTTTTTCTTTTTTAATCTTTGTGAAAATAAACCCCTGCAGTTCTATTTGTTTTCTCCAAGCCATTTTGTTAGCTAAGGTGTTTGCGTGCTGAGCAACATACACTAATATTTTCCTCCTCAGCAAAACATTCATTATCCCACCCAGTAACCTTTCTCTCAGGCTTTTTCTCTGTACCACCCTCAAGCAGTTGGGAACCAAGCAATTTCTGTATTTTCCCATCATCTCAGCACGCTGGCGGTAATGTGCAATCAGAGAGACGCCCCACTTGGTTGGGTGCGGGCCCTCCTCGGTGTTCCCACAGCATCCAGCAGCCAGCCCCTCTCACACTGTGTGCTAACCATCTGCTTATCTCTCTTGTCTTCCCACAACTCTGTGAACGTACTCACTTCTGTCTTCCCAACACCTAAGACAGTGGCTGGCATGGAGTCATGGCTGTATGAATGTTTGTTGCATAAGCAGATGTATGAATGAATTACTGAATAAAAGAAAGGATGGGCAGCCCCTTTGGTACTCTCAAGCCCCTGTTTCTTGTCCATCCACATAAGGAGTAGCTATAAGCTCAACTCGACTCCTTTGCTGTCCTTGGCACTCAGTGCACCCCATCCTCTGCCCCCTCTGCAGCCATTCTCAGCTGCCATCCACCTGATGCATTCACTGGGAGCCCAGTACCTCTTCCCAGTCTCCTCTTGGCTGAGCATGAGGTAGGATGTAGGGGAAAACTGAGACCTGGAATCTGCGGTGAAGGGGTGGGGGCTCCAGGGAACAAACTCAGAACTTCAAAGCCTCTTAGCAATCATTTCGTACCAGCTCTTCTTCTCCCAGTGCAAAGACAAGGAATCTAAGGCCCAGAGAGCTGAGCTGTCTGGTCAACATCACCCAGCTGGTGAGTGGTGGAGTTGGGATTCAGATCCCAGGCAGTTGTATAGAAACAAAACGACAAAACCAAACCGGTTGCCCTGGACCTGATTCCAACTCATGGAGACCCCATGTGTGTTAGCGTAGAACTGTGCTCCAGAGAGGTTTTAATGGCTAATATTTTGAAAGTAAGTCACCAGGACTTTCTTCCAAGGTGCCTCTGGGTAGACTCAAACCACCAACCTTTTGATTAGTAGCCAAGCTCTTAACCATTTGCGCTACCCAGAGACTCCTGTGTAGAAGCAGGAGCTTCCTAATTAATTCTGAGTCTAGGCCTTTTCCAGTCCCTCTGGCTACACATGGTATGCCCAGGGAGGAGGGATTGGCCTCCTCTTCCCCGTAGGTGCAGCACACACCTCTCTCATCTCCCTGTCTCCTTTGAGCCTCCTGGCATTACTCTGCAGTAGGCAGAGTGGAGGTGACTGTCCCTATTTTACAGGGGAGGAAACTGGTGCAGGAAGAACTGGCTTGCTTAAGATAACAGAGCTGTCCAGTGCAGCTGTGCAGAGGTGGGGCCTGAAGTTCAGTTTCTCTTGACCGTCCCCAACGCTGTCTCTCCAGGCGGGATCCCTTCTGCTCTGTCCTTTTCTTCCAGGAGCCCGAGACCCCCTGCCTGGACCTGACTCCAATAGAGATGTGAGATGTCTTGCTCCAGGGGTATCTCTGCGAGTCAAGATCTCTCCCTCTGGCCCAGGGCCAGGCCTCTACAGACAGTGTATCCTCTCCATGAAATCTTAGAACTTTCTGCTCGAGGTCCCAGGAGCTGGAGGGCTGGTGAGTCTTCAAATGATGTTTGCTGTCCCTTGGCTACAGCTGGGATAGTTATTGTCAGCTGCTGCTGAGTTGGCCCCGACTCATGGTGACCCCATGCACAACAGAACAAAACACTGCCTGGTTCTGTGCCATCCCCATGATCAGTTGTGGATCGGACTGCTGTGATCCATGGGACTTTCACTGGCTGATTTTCGGAAGCAGATCACCAGGCCTTTCTTCCTAGTCTGCCTTAGTCCTAGTCCGGAAGCTCTGCTGAAACCTGTTCAGCATCATAGCAATATGCAAGCCTGCACTGACATGGATGATGGCTGTACGGAAGGCGCATTGGCCTGGAGTGGAATCTGGGTGTCCCTCATGAAAGGTGAGAATTCTACCACTGAACAAACACTGTCCTCACACAGCTGGATAGCAGGGTCTTATCTGCCAGCTCAGCACACAAAGCGCAGCAGGCTTACAAAAGGCCTGCTAACCATGCTGGGACAGCTCCTGACCTGCAGTTCCAGGCCGTCCTGGATGGTGTGTGCTGAGATAACAGCCCTTGTCCAACAGGATAAAGTTTGAAACAAAACCTTCCTACGGCAGCAATCCTGCCCAGCTTGGGAAGTGGATGGGTTGCTCATAAAAAGATTTTCTTTTATTCCTCCCTGCCCCCAGCATGGTTACTGTCAACTAGGCTCCGACTAATGGTGACCTTATGTATAACAGAACAAAATAGTGCCCGGTCCAGTGTCAGCTGCATGATTGCTCTGAGTCCATTGTGGCCACTGTGCATTTTGAGGGCCTTCCAACCCGGGCTGGGAGAGGGGACGGTGGTTCATTTTCCAGCACCATATTGGACAGTGTTCTGTTGGGATCCATAAGGTTTTCATCGGCTAATTTTTGGAAGTAGATCACCAGGCCTTTCTTTCTAGTCTAAGTCTGAAAGCTCCACTGAAACCTGTCCATCATGGGTGACCCTACTAGTATTTCAGATACTGGTGGCATAGCTTCCAGCATCACAGCAACATGCAAGTCACTGTGATATGACAAACTGACAGGTGGTGGAAAGCGGTGCTTTCTCCTTACACACACACACACACACACACGCACACACGCGCACACACGCACACACGCTTACCTCTTTGGCCTCTAGCAAGGGTGAGAGACTGAACGCTGACTTGGTCCCCACTCTAAAGGGTAAAGGAGACTTCCAGGAAAGGATGAGTGATGAGGCCCCTCCCCTCTCATGCATATTGTAACCGGTCTCCTTATTCGTCCTCTATATAGAGGCAACGCTACGCTGCTCTGTATAAATGCATTTTCTCAAAGGCAAGACCTTTGCACAATAAACTCTTTCTGTGTAGGACTGGTTTCTGTTGGCTGGTCTGAGGGTGAAGCTGCGGAGAGAAGTCATCTCTGAATTTATGTTGTTTATTCGAATGTATGCTTTTATCTGTCTCCACCCCATAATGTAAACTATCTTGCTATAATTGGTTTATTTATAACTTCTAATGCTATAAAGGAGCCCTGGTGGTACAGTGGTTAAGTGCTTGGCTGCTAACCAAAATGTCAGTGGTTCGAACCTACCAGCTGTTCCGTGGGAGAAAGATGTGGCAGTCTGCTTCGGTAAAGATTACAGCCTTGGAAACGCTATGGGGCAGTTCTACTCTGTCCTCTAGGTGGTAAAGTTGAATTCTGTTCCTATTCAGAGTTTACCTGTCAGTTGGCTTTGTATGAGACCCAGCAAGGAGGTTTTGCACTCTGAATAGCTGGCACAGGGGCCATGGGTCTGTTTACATCACCGCCTGTTCATAAACCCCCCCAGGGCTCCTCAGTGCTGAATGTTTAAAGTCTGTCTTCCTCAGGCTGGCCTGCGAGGCCCTCCACCACCCGATCACTGCCAGCCTGACCTCAGCCTTTTTTCTTCCCCCACTTCCTACCTTCCTTCCTTCCACCATTTAAAAAACACTGCTGTTCTAAGTGCTGGGGATACTGCAGTGGACAAGCTGCACGAGGCCTTTGCTTTCACTTGTTAGTCGCCATCATGTCGATTGCAACGCATGGCGACTCCTTGTGTGTCAGAGTAGAACTGGGCTCCATAGGATTTTCAAGACTGTGGCCTTTTGGCAGCAGATCGCCAGGCCTTTCTTCCAAGGCACCTCTGGGTAGGTTTGAACCTCACCACCAGCCTTTCGGCTAGTAGTCGAGTGCTTAACAATTCCTGCCATCCAGGGACTCCTTCCTTTCACTTAGCTTACATTATAGGGGTGGAAACAGATAAAAGGCAGGTATTTAAATAAAATAAATGCAGGCAAGCGCTATGAATACAATGAAACAGAGTGACGTGCTAGCGGGATCTATGGGGCAGGGGTGAGGCAGAAAGTTCTCCTTACTCTACCGCCTGCTAGGGTAAATGCTGCCCAGGGCTCGCTCCCACCTTTGGACTCCAGAGGACTTTATCCCTCTTCCTGGTAGGGAATGAAAGGCTTGTACCTCAGTACACACGTTCCATCCCAGCTGCTAATCTGCAAGCTCCTGCTAAGGGTTATGATAGTATCTCTTCCTCCCTGTGCCTCCCATGCCTGACACATGCCTGGCACAGAGTAACTGCTCCCTAAGAATTTATCGTGTAAATGTGCAAGGGTCTCGTCCTACCTCTGAGGTCACAAGGCCAGGGTACCACCCCAGGGTCATTGGCCGACATGAGAGCCATTGTCCCTTGGAGAGAGACAGAGGAAGGACCGTGGTTGAATGCGAGGACTCATGGGAGTCAGAGGGAAGGATGTTAAACCAACCCGGGTAATCACTGGATACAACACACCAAGATCTCTGAAATCTTTAATATTAGTTTGCTTCGATGAGAGCCCAAGGGCACCATGCCTATTCCTTGGGTTGGAAAGGTGTGGAACTGTGTATGGGGGTGGGGTGAAGTGGGGAAGAGGTGGCCTGGGGGTGGGACAATTCTCCCTAGTATATGTGCTTTGATGAAGAGTGGCAGGTGTGTGTGTGGGATCGCTGTGTTTGTGGGGATGGGCGTGTATTGTACCAGAGCATATGGCTTATGTATATGTGCCATGGGGGTGTTTGTGGGGTATCCGTGACCGTGGTTCTGAAATACTGGCATAGGATGTGTGAGAGAATGAGTGAGTGAGTGAGTGAGTTTGGGAGGAGCATGGTGCTACGTGCGTTGTGTGTGGGGTCGCTGGGTTTGCGCGGTATCTCTGTGCATTAGGGTGGGTGGGTGTCCGTGCAGTGGTGGCTGGGCGCATGTGGTATATACGTGCCCCCACGTGGTATGCAGATGTGGAGCCGTGCTTCTGTGCTCTCAGAGGGCAGTGGGGCACTTGCCCAGGCCTGTGGGGACCCTGCACCCTCACACAGCAGGGGAGGGGAAAAGGCAAGCAGAGGCCTGGGCTCAGGCATCCCCAGCCAGTGGGACACCCCCTCCACACCGTGGTAGCTGGGCCCTTTGGGGACTCCACACTGGAAGGCATCAGAGCCCTTCCCCTTCCTTGCTGTTGGCCTTTGGGGCATGCTTTTGCCTCTTGAGCTTCTCTCTGGCTTGTGGTTCCTCAGTTTAAAGCCCTATCCTCAAGCTCCATCCCCACTCTGTTTCCTACTGCCCAGAGCAGACACCGAAATATTTCTGCATTTCCTTTGGAAAAATCCTGGGAGGTCTGTTTATGACCGTAGCAAAGCAGCACACATCTGTGCACCGTCTAGCCAGGATAGCTGGAAATTGAGGAACTGGAGTTTGCTGGAATTCGGAGCACATTTGTGTACACAGTACCCCCTCCCCCCAACCTGTGTGCCCCTCTCTGCACCACTGTCATGCCTGGCCCAAGTCCAGAGGCAGTTCCTGTTTCTATAGACAGCTCTTTGCTAGTCCCTGGATGCACACACCCAGAGGTACAGATACACCACTGCACACCCAGATTTCAGTAATACACACATAGGCACAAAGACAGGTCGCACACAGGTAGCCTGACACCAAATTCAAGGACGGCTCCGCACGTGCTAGAGACCCACTGGTACACACAGGCACCTTCTCGGTCCACACGTGTACCACCTACATCCCTGGACACGTAGGACAATACACGCAGAGTCAGCACACCCACGCACAGACAAGCAACAAATCTGACAAACACAGAAGGTGTGACTCACTCCCAGCCACCTACGGAAACCCACCTGGAGCCAGTCATGGCCCCGACATCCAATGCCAGGCCACATCTGCCCTTTCAAGGTGACAGAACAGGCCTGCCCTCCACTGGGACACCTGGGTACTCCCGAGCCTGGGAATATCCCTGTTCTTCCCTAGCATCTGCTCTTGCCCTGACAGAGGCTGCCCTCACCTCTCTTTGGCCCTGGGCACCCTAGCTCTTCTATTCACCTGGAGGCCCTGGGCTGCCCCTCAGTAGCTGTGTGACCTTGGGCCATTTACGCCCCTTGTCCAGGCCTCAGTTTTTTCATCTGTAAAGAGGGGTTGTCCTTGAGGACTGCTGAGGCCCATTCCCCTCCTAACTCTCTGGACCGCAGGCCTGTTTGTCCAGGGCCGACCTTGCTGTCTGGGCTGGGAAACAGCCCTCTCTCAGGCCCCAGTTAGGGCAGTCTGGGGAGGGAAGGGCCCTGAGAGTGGGGAAGGGCAAGGGGTCAGCGCAGCAGAAGCCAGCTGGGCAGGCGGAGGAAGGCTGCTCTGTGTTGCAATACTAGGAGCTGTGACTGCATGTGCAAGAGTGGGGCTGGAATGGGAGAAAGCTGCCCAGCTGTGCAAGGGTTAACCTGGGCTGGCGGTGGACGGTGTCCAGCTGGCCCTGCTGCCGGGGCTTCAGATTGTTCTCAGACACAGGCCTGGAGAGGGTGCGGGCCTGAGTTATCACCCTGATGAGGCCCAGGCTGCCTGTCTGCAGCTGACTTTTCAGCATCCCCCACCCCGTCATCAACACCAGCTCGCCCTGCCTGTTCTCTGCCTTCTGCTTCTATTGCAGCCTATGCAGGCACCCTGGTGGGCTGAGCTGGGATCATGGGCTAGGATGGGTGGAAGTGCCTCCCCAGCTGCCTCCTGCCACCATGTGCCACCTCTGCAGGGCAAGGCAGGGTACCTGAGGCACCTAGTATCCTAATTTGCCTCTTCCCCTGCTCCCATTCCTGTACCCCAGAAGCCTCTCAATCTGGGGCACTCACTTATCTCACCCACTCTCCCTCTCCCCAGGAACTCTCCCAGCCCCATTGCTGATCTCCCCTTTTGCCTTCTCATTTCTTCAGTCCTGCTCTTGATCCTGGAGTTGCTGCCTCTTCTCCCTTAGCCAGGCCAGGCCTCCCAGATTCCAGCAAAGCTTTCTGGTCAGAATAGGAATTTGCTCCTTAGGCAGGTGGGCGAGGAGGCGGCAGAGGAAAGAGGAGAGGGCAAGTAAGAGCTAGAAAGTGAAAGGAAGCAAAAAACACTAACACTATTAGGGCTTAGGAAGGAAGGGGATCCCCTGGGTGGTGCAACTTGGAGGTTTGAGTCTACCCAGAGGCACCTTGGAAGAAGGGCCTGGCAATCTACTTCTGAAAAACCAGCCATTAAAAACCCCGTGGAGCACAGTTCTACTGTGATACACATGGGGGCACCATGAGCTAGAGGCCACGGAAGGCAACTGGTTAGGAGGGAAGGAGGGGGCCAATTGAGTGCAGCTGTAGGGTGCCCAGGGGGCATGAGGGGCTGCTCACTTAGGCCCAAGAAGGAGCAGGCATTTGAGGGGAGAAAAACAGAGGGGTGATGGCACCCTCCACAGCTGTTACCCAAGCTCTTCTTGTTTTGCTGGGCACCTATTTTAAGGAATGGAACCTTTGCCCTGAGCTTCTCCAGCAAGGTATACCAATCTCCTATTCTCAGGCCAGGCCAAGATCCTCAGGGCTTTGGGAGGGTACTGGAATTGGGGTGCTCTTTAACCCTCTCTACTGGGTTTAGCCATACGCGGGGTTGTCTTGGCTGCCACCTGGTCCAAAGGAAGTTCCAGCCCCTTGGGCCTTCCCACTTTTCCCTGAGGCTCTCCCTCTGTGTAATAGCCCAAGGCTGTATGAAGACTGCCTTCTGTGAGTCTTCCCAACCCTCAGTCTTCTTTCCAAGCTTAAACGTCACAGCTCCTCCCAGCGTGCTGTTCATGCTGTTCGTATTCTATTTTCTAACCTAATCTGGGTTGGAAGGACCCTGAAAACTCTACAGGAAGCCTCAAAGCATCTTCCATCTTTCACTGCATATTTACGAAATCTTGGGAAAGTTTCTCCAAGGCTTTCCCCCTCAGTTGCTTAAATGTAAAATGGAGGTCCCACCAAGAGCACAGTTGTGAGGACAGTATCTCCCAAGCCCAGTCCCTGAAGCTCGGAGGAGGCCAGGAAAAACGTTAACCCCCCTTTCCTTCTCCCTCGCCTTCCACTTTTACTCTTCTAAACACTTTTATAAGCCAGAGAAGAGCAAACTGGCCCCATGGCCCCAGGACAAAGGAATGATGGTGCAATTCAAGGGCAAAGTACAGGAGTTTTTGATTAACTCAGAAACACCACCGACTTCCAGCTGCCCAGCTGCTAGGGGGTGGGGTTGGGGAGGGTGGGGAGGAAAATGCTGGAAAGAGATTGGGAAATTCAGACCCAGGGAGGACAGGGATGTGCTGGGAAATGCTGAGGGTTTCTACCCCCATTTTTCTCCAGCCTGGGCAATTCCACGGCCTTTGGAGGGAGGCTCTGTGCTCACCCTGCCCCAGCGTCCTTCCTCGGTAAGGCTGGATTCCGACTGGGATTGGAAGGCCGTGGATGCTCCCCTTCCTTTGCTGTCTGCCTTCCCCCAGCCCTGGGATGCATGAGGCATGTTTTCTTTGGGACTCAGCTGGAACCAGAGGCTTGCCATGGAGCACTGGGCGGGGTGTGGGGCGGAGGGAGAGAAGGAGGTGTCAGTGCATAGGAAGACAGCGTTCCCCTGGAGAATCCCAGGAGGGCTCACATACAGGGGGGTCCTCTGCCCCCGTGCTAAAGGACTCCGAACCTGGCCCAGGCTGAAGGCCAAATCTTTACGTCCTTGAGATGGAACATTCTGCATGGTGGCCCTCCTCTTGGTCTGAAGAGTCTTCCTGACTCCTAACCTAATTCTTTCCTGCTACAGTTTCAGGCAAAGCTGATGAAATTCTTTAGGTTCCAAGGAATTATTCATGATTTCAAGTAAGCAGTTTGTTTTTCCCTGAGGATAAGCAAAGATTTGGGAAGAGTCTCAGCTGCTTGATTCCATCCGCCTCCATCCCGCTCACTGCTGTCCCAGCCCTCCTCCACACCCAGCCATGTGGGAAAATCCCCAGTTAGCCCTTCCAGTCATGCGAATGAGGCCACTATTCAAAGGCAGTGGGCAAGGAGGAGACCACACGAAGCAGCCAGAAAGAACCAGCCCTTTGTGCTGGACTGGGGTCCTTGGGGGATGAGGGCATTTTTGGCATATTTAGAAAGATTTCTTTTTTATAATGAGCAGCAGAGGAGGGAAGGGGAAGGAGGGCGAGGGAGAGAGGCCAAAGGCAGGACTGGGGAAAAGAGGAGGAGGAGCAGTGGTGAGGGCTGGAAAGGGATGCTATGACAGCAAATGGGGAAATGGAGAAGGAACCAAAGGGTGAGAAATGCAGAAAGCGAGGGAAAAGAAGGAAATTCGCAGGACAGGTGGGAATAGTCGGGTCACATGTATAGAGACCTTCTGAAGAGAAAGGCTGTTCTATTTGGAAGAAGAGGCATGGGTGATATGACTTTGGCAGTTCCAAGAAAGCATTTTACTTCCATCTGACACACGACTGAAAAAAAAAGGGGTGCAAGGTGGTAATAGCTAATGCTGACTGAGCTCTTGCCACAGGCTGGGCACTGTCCTAGGTGCTTTCCAGGGATTACCTCATTTAATTCTTGCAACAACCGAAGGGATAGGGTCTATTATTATCCCCACTTTACAGACAAGGAAGTGAGGTCTGAGAAGGTATGCAACTTGCTGATACCTGACACAATCTCACCCAGCTAAGAAGTGGTGGAGCTGGTGCTGGATCCCACATGACTCCAGGGCACCCATTCTTCATCCTGCTGGTGGGCCAGCCCCAGTGAAACAGAAGGAAGCAAAGGAAAACACAAAAGCATGAGACACTGAGCTTGCAAAAAGGAGACTTTTGATCCTAATACGATAAATATATTCTAGCTGTAGACACCAAGCCTGGGTGAGTTCTCATAGCCATATAACCTTTAATAGCACACACCGTCTCTCTCCTCTCTCCTGTCTGGGAGGCTTTTTCCCACCATCTGACTCTCCTTGAGAATAAAAAACCTGTTGCTGTGGTGTGGATTCCAAGTAATGGTGACCGTTTGAGAATAGACCTCCCAAAAATACAAAACCAAACCTGTTACTGTCAACTCTGACTTTTGGCGCCCCCATGAATGTCAGAGTAGAACTGCCCCACAGAATTTTCAATGACTGATTTTTCAGAAGTAGATCACCGTGCCTTTCTTCCGAGGTGCCTCTGGGTAGACTCAAACCTCTAACCTTTCAGTTAGCAGTGGGGCACACTGACTATTTGCACCACCCAGACAATCCTGGAGAATACATTGTTGTTGTTGTTAGGTCCCCTCGAATTGGTTCCGGCTCATAGCGACCCTATGTACCACAAAATGAAACACTGCCCAGTGCTGCGCCATCCTCACAATCATTGTTATGTTTGACCCCATTGTTGCAGCCACTGTGGCAGTCCATCTCACTGAGGGTCGTTCTCTCTTTTGCTGACGCTCTACTTTACAAAATATGATGTCCTTCTCGAGGGACTGGTTCCTCCTAATAACATGTCCAAAGTATGTGAGATGAAGTCTAGCCATCCTCCCTTCTAAGAAGCATTCTGACTGCACTTCTTCTGAAAGAGATTTGTTCATTCTTCAGCAGTCCATGGTATATTCAGTATTCTTTGCCAACACCATAATTCAAAGGTGTCAATTCTTTAGTCTTCCTTATTCATCGTCCAGCTTTCACACGCATATGGGGTGATTGAAAACACCATGGTGTGGGTCAGGAGCACCTTAGTCTTCAAGGTGACATCCTTGCTTTTGAACACTTTAAGGAGGTCTTTTGCAGCAGGTGTGTCCAATGCAATGTATCTTTTGATTTCTTGACTGCTGCTTCCATGGCTGTTGATTGTGGATCCAAGTAAAATGAAATCCTTGACAACTTCAATCTTTTCTCCATTTATCATGATGTTGAATAGATTAAAAAACCCAGTGCCATCTTTTTTCTCTTTCTTCAAACACCCTGCACCCTTAAGAATAGCCAGTATTCTGGTTGTTGGCCTAGGAAATACCTCTTCTCAGCTCTTCACAGGGAAAGTGGGAGTGATGTCCCTCTGAAGCCTCTTGCCCGATCGGACTGAGTTGTCTGCACCCCCCATCCTTTTATTGTCTCTGTTTTTTGCCTGGCATGTTGCATTGTGAGTCTTCTGTTTACATATTTACTTCCCCCAGGGACTGTATTCACTGGCTTCTGAAACCCAACACCTAGGCCAGTGCCGGGACATGGCTGAGTGGTGGTCCAGGTGGCCCAGGAACGCTCAGGTTCAGGCAGTCTACAGACATCCTTTGAGCATCTGCTCAGTGGCTGCAGTATGCTAGGAGCTGGGGAAAGAGACACTGGCCCTGTCTTCATGGAGCGCAACCTATGAGCGGGGGAGATGGACAAGTAAGCCAATGATTATGCTATAAGATGATGGAGATGATTACAGGGGCCCCGGGAGCACAGAGGGGTCCCAGGGGTAAGGGGCATGAGGAGGAGAGGGGAGGAGTGGTAAGTCTGGAGGGCTTCCTGGAGGAGGTGGGGATAGACTGAGTCTTGAAGAAAGAGAGCTCCTCAATTCCACCCAATTCTGGAGGATTCTGGTTTGCTGCTCCTCTTTCCCTACACTCACAATCCATTTTTGAAAGAATAACAATAGTTCATTCATTCATTCATTTGAAGAATATTTATTTGAAGACCAGGTCAACTTGTATAGTGCTAGTATTTGGGAATTCAGTGATGACTAAGACATTGTCCCTGTCTTGTTAAAGCTCCAGTCAAATGAGAGAGCTGACATGCAAGGAAACAATTATTCTAGACACAGAGAGACCACGGTGGCAACAATCCAGGTCTCCCCCAGGGCACAGAACACCCCCCTCCAGCCCCCAAAGGGCCACGCCCTTTCACTTACCTCACTTGACCCTCCCTCACAGAACCCTGACAAGGAGAGACCATAGACACCGTTTATCAGAGAGGCCTGAACTTGCTGGAGGTCACAGGGCAAGTCGTCAGCTCTCAAGCTCCAAGCCTCTGTTCTTCTCTCATACTAGCTTGGTCCCAGCACGAGGAACGAGCAGAGGGTGGGCTTGCTGCCTGGGGGTGACTGCATAGGGGGGTTGAGCTGCTGGGCTTGAGAAGTACAAAGAGCACAGAATCCCTCAGAGGCCACAGGTTAAAGACTCTCTTCTTTGGTTTTTCCTGATTGATGGACGGGTGGGTGGAACTCTGGTGACACAGTGGTTAAGAGCTCGGCTGCTAACCAAAAGGTCGGCGGTTTGAATCCACCAGCTGCTCCTTGGAAACCCTATAGGGCAGTTCTACTGTAGGGACCTATATGGTCGCTATGAGTTGGAATCTACTCCATGGCAATGGGGTGGTGGCTGGGTGCCAGGAAAAGGGCTGGGGGAGGCAAAGGCCAGTGGGGAATACTCTAGTGGCTTAATTTGGCAGGCCAGAATGATTCTCCTTCATGTCCTCACCCTCTTTCTCCTCCTTGCCCGTCTTCCCCACTTGTCCCCCAGCCTTCTCAGCTGACAATCAGGGAAACATCCCACCTCCTCATCTTTCCACTGCCCCCTCTTTCCCCTTCATTCCCCTACCTCATCACTTTACTTCCTCCCACTCTCCTCTTCCTTCCCTCCCTACCCGTCCCCTCATCTTCCCCCCAACACACATCCTTTTATCTTTCCCTCCTCTTCTCCTCCTCCTCCTCCTCTTCGCCTCTGAACTAATTGCTTAAGGGGTGAAGACCAGGTCGACTTGTGAAAACTCTGATCCATCGCCATGGTGATGCTAATTCAAGCTGAGTTCAAAGGAAATTGTTCCAGTTAAAACTAACAAACTGGAGCCTGGGCCCCAGGAAGGACTAGTGCCAGGAGGAGTGAGCCCTGCGACCAGACAAATAGGAAAAACAAACCCAGCGGCTTCTCACACTCCTACTCTCTCCTTTGCCTTCCCTGCAGCCTTCAGATCCACCCCAGCTGAAGGGGTGAGAGGTGATCTCGGTGATGCCCCTGTCATGCCCCTGTCTCGGGCCCAGGCTCTACCTGAGCCCCCTTAAACAATTGAGTGACATCTCCATTTGAAAGCCCTCCTGTAAAGTCACTGGAGCCCTAGAAAGCAGTGGTTTAATGCTGGGCTGCTAATCAAAAGGTTAGCAGTTCGAATCCACCAGCTGCTCCTTGGAAACCCTGTGGGGCAGTTCTACTCTGTCCTATAGGGTCATTATGAGTTGGAATTGACTCCATGGCAACGGGTTTGGTTTGTTTTTTTGTTTTGTAAAGTCATTACACAATTTCTCTAATCCTTCATTTCTGGAGTTTAACCACCCTTAAAAAAAAACCTTCCCATAGTAAGTGTGAATTTGAAAGTTGTTGTTGTTAGCTGCTGTGGAGTTGGCCCTGACTCGTGGTGACCCTATGCACAAGGGAACGAAACGCTGCTTGGTTCTGCGCCACCCCCATGGTCTGTTGTGGATCAAACCATTCTGATCCATAGGGTGTCCACTGGCTGATTTTCTAAAGTAGATGGCCAGGCCTTTCTTCCTCATCCATCTTAGTCTGGAAGCTCCCCTGAAACCTGTCCAGCACTTAGTAACACGCAAGCCTCTACTGGCAGATAGGCGCATTGGCCAGGAACTGAACCCAGGTCTCCCACATGAAGGGTGAGAATTCTACCTCTGAACCACCACTGGCCTCCAATTTGAAAGAACCAGGAGTAAAGCAACAAATACCTCCTGAAGTGCGTGCTCTGGTTTCGGTGCCACCTTAAGACTTCAGGTCCATCAACTCAGTCGTCAAACAACCCAGGGTGCTATTCTGATCCCAACTCTGCAAGCTTCCCAGGGTGGAGGGAGCTCCCAGAAATGAACCTGCTAACAGCTTGCTTCGAGCTCAACGATTCTGGCTGGTTTAAGGAATATTACAGTAGGCCTGGAATTGAGAGAGAGGCCTAAAAAACCGAGAAGGGGAGGGTCTTCGTTCCAAAAGTACAAGTGAGCAGCCTTCTGTGCTTGAATAAATCAACCCGTCTTCTCCGACTCCCCTGGCACACTGCTCGTGCTTGCTCCCGTTCCAGCACGCATCACTGCCAGTCTTGTTGGCCGCACGTTTTTCTTCTTACTCTGAGAGCAGAAACCGTGTCCCATTTGTCCCTAGTGCAGGACCTGGCCCAGAGTGGGTGCTGGCTGACTGTTAACGACATGTCCAAATTCCGAGTGGGGAACCTGAGTCCCTTGGGAGGTGGATGGGCACCCAAGGGGCCAGGTTTGGGAAGCTGAGTCTCATGGATGCCACATGGAGACCAGCAGAAGCAGGAGGTCTTGGAGGGCTATGTTGTTCGAATCCATTAGCAGAGACCAGCATGGAAACCTTTCATCAGCAGCTCCCACCTTGGACCTTCCATAAGACCTCGTTCCCTTGCTCAAATTTTTAACCCATCTGGTGATCCTCCCAGGGACTAAAGAGATACTAGTCATGCGGGTGTTATTGGGTTTAGTCAAGCAGCAGCAGACATTCCTTGAAGGCAAAGACTATGTTCCTGTCACACCCCTGGAGTTCAGAGTGGTTCAGATGGTTAAACACTTGGTTGCTAATCAAAAGCTTGGAGGTTCGAGTTCACCCAGAGGCACCTCGGAAGAAAGCCCTGGCAATCGACTTCTAAAAGGTCACAGACATTGAAAACCCTATGGAGCACAGTGCTACTCTGACACACATGGGGTTGTCATGAGTTGGAATCAACGACACAGCAACTGGTGTGGTTGTTAGGTGCAGTTGAGCAGAGTTTGACTCCTAGTGACCCCACGGGAGAGAGTAGAACTGCCCTATTGGGTTTTCTAGGCGATAATCTTTACCGAAGGAGCCGTGGTGGTGCAGTGGTTGAGTGCTCGGCTGCTAATCTAAAGGTTGGTGGTTTGAACTCCCTAGCAGCTCTGCAGGAGAAAGACGCGGCAGGCGGCTTCGGTAAAGATTTGCAGCCTTGGAAACCCTATGGGACAGTTATACTCTGTCCTCTGGAGTTGCCATGAGTCAGAGGGAACTCAGTGGCAACAGGTTTGGTTTAATCTTTATAGGAACAGATCACCAGGCTTTTCTTCTGTGGAGCTGCTGGGTGGGTTTGAACCACCTACCTTTTGGTCAGCAGCCAAGCTTGCTTAACCATTGCACCACCAGGGCTCCTTATGAAGCTCACAGAAGAACTCTGTATTTAAATGAATGAGCAGCCTGAGTCTGGCTGCCATCTGGGGGAGGGACGTGGGAGCCTGAAGGCTTCAGATCTGCTCTTTCCTCAGATGTGCTGTGGGACCTTGGGAAATGCACTCCCCTCTTTGTTCCTAGGTCTCCTCAGGTGTAACAAAGGATGCTTATTGCTGAGTCGTGTCCTCTCCCAAACGTGCTAAGGAGCGACGAGGGTATGAATATGTGGTTGGGTCCCCACCAGCATCACGGCCACAGACCACCCTCCTATGGTGGGGAGTTGACGTTCACAATCCTTGGGAACCCCACCTTTCCCTGAGGGAGGGGTGGCTGTCTCTGGGATACAGAGGTGAAATCCTGCCAGAGGGAGGAACTGACTCAGCGTGGGGGCTGGGGAGGCCCAGCGGGCCTCCACTCCCAGGGCTGCTGCACTGCTGCTTTGTACTCAGCCCAGTGCTTTTCATCCCAGCATCTCAAAGCCTGTTTCAAGCTGCAAGTGGCCCTGGGAGTTGGGTCATTATCTCAATTAACAGGAGAAATTTGGGGGCAAACGGGGTGAAGGCAACTTTCCCTTGAATCAGGCCTTGAGTCAGGTGCCCAGGGAACCCAGGATTTCCCAAGCCCCAGACTTCTGACCCAAGCTCTGCACTGCAGGGACCTGTTGTAGAGGGAAGTCAGAGCTGGGCTGATTTAGCCTGCCCCTGTGTCACTGTGCAGGGGACAAGGTCCTACACAAGGACGTGGGGGGTGGGTGTACGGGCCTGGAATTTCCCAGAGCAGTGCAGCGGGTGGCACCCCACCAATCATTGTTGCTAGTGGGGAACCTGCATAGCTTGTACTTTTCAGGTGGGAGGGAGGGGGACCAGAAAGAGTGAACAACACTCATCAGAGATTCTGGGAATAGGCCCAGCCAGTTTTGGGGAGACAGTCCATCCTGGGGGAATCATTACTAAGGTCCCAGGCCTTGGGAACCCCGTGTTCAGCTGTTTTAGCTAACTTGACCCCATTGAATTTCCTGTCATTCAGTGTTACAATATCTATCTGTAACATATCACCGCTTGTTGAGAGCCGCTTGTTGAGACTCCTGTGTACCCAGCCAGAGGCAAACTGAACAGAGTTCTAAATCCTGGCTCAGTGTTCCCTGGCTGTGCAAACTTGGGTGATCGCTTTAACCTCTCTTAACTTGAATTGCCTTGCAGGCTCCGTGGCTCAGTGTCTAAGATGTAGGAGATCCCACCCTTACTCATATGCAAGGGAGAGAAGTATCACAGAGCATAGGGCTGCAGGAAACTTTTCCACTTCCTTTGAGGAAAATACATGGAGAAATGACATAGGATGCTGCAGGTCACATGGCCAGGACTAGAGCCCAGGTGGTCCAGGAGAAGCCTTCAAAGGGTGTCCGTCCATCCCTGTCCTTCTAGGCATGGATGAGGCAGCCTCTGGGCTGCTGACTCATGGTAGAGAACAGCTCAGCTGTTGCTCTCAGCAGGTTGGGTGTCTGGATAAGGAGGGTGTGTGAGGGTGGGGTGTCGTGGGGAAGTCAGGGGCAGAAGAAAACCCAGGATGTTGCAAAAGGAAGAGTGGGGGTGGAGGAGGGTCCGTTTTAACGAGGAGAAGGGCTGGTCCCTGGGATGCTGTTCCACGCTGCAGGGATCAAAGCTGCCCTGTGCATCATTCACTGGGAACAGCGTCACAGCGCTGGGCACACTAACGCCTGCACTTTTCAGTGGGGGCCTGCTTCATGTAGCTGCCTCGGTTTCCCTCATCCCCAGCCCACCACCCCCACTTGTTTCTGAAGAGGCCTAATGCAGCCCAGTTTCCCTCTCCATGCCCCCAGCTGCCAGTGCAGACTCAGTCCACCGAGTTGATGTCCGCAGAGCCCTGTGGCTGCAGGCTGTCTGACCCTCTCATCAACGCTTTTTGTCTCCCTTTACCCTTCAGCACCAGCTCTGGGTTCAGCTAAGCTAATTTGCTCATCAACCTCTACATGGGGTTCCCACTTTGGCCCCTGGCCTTCGAATAAACCCATTGCATTGGACTCAATTCCTACTCATGGGGACCCCATGTGTTTACAGAATAGAACTGAACTCCAGAGGGTTGCCTTGGCAGTAATCTTTAAAGAAGTAGATAGCCAGGCCTTTCTTTTGCAGTGCCACTGGGTGGATTCAAACCATTAATTTTTCTGTTAGGAGTCAAGTGCAAGTTGTTTGCACCTAGGCCAGAAAAAGGAAAGCAATGGGCCTATTCCTTTCCCTACCCTCCACCTTTCAAAATCTAAGTTCCAAGTTGACCCCTCCAAACCCTCCCAGTAGCTTCCCTAAGTGCTAGTTCTTGCTTTCAGCCGCTGCCTCTGCAGTGGGCCTTGGAGAGGCCCAGGCCTGTGTCTCAGGTCTGCCCACCCCTGGCTGGCCGGCTAGGGTCTGGCCACAGGATCCAGGGTGTGGGAAGAGGAGGAAGCGGGGCCAGAGGCAGCTGGGAGAGTCACCTCACACCGTCTGGAGGACACATTAGATGGTGATGGATGGAGGATTCCCAAGAGGGAGGGGAAGCTGGGCTTGGTATCAAAATCGTAAGGAGAAAAGAATTTGAACTTTCTTCTGGGGTTTTTTGTGAGTTCTACAGAATGGTTTCTTCAACTTGACTTCTAAGATTTTTATCTGCCGATCTTAAACATTTCCCGCTCTGTCTCCCTTGGCTCATATTCCCTTATCTCCTCTCCTCCAGTCTCTGGCTTGACAATTTTTTGTGCTTTTTGTGGCCTTTGGGTGGACATTAATTCCCTTATTTTACAGATAAGAAAACTAAGACTTAGAAAGATCTGGTGATTTACTTAGAGACTCACAGCTAAAAATGTTGAAGGTGGAAAATTAACCAGGTTCACCCACTCCAGAGCTTAAGCTCATTCCATTACACTGTCAGACAGATGTGCATGGTCCGTGTGCACATGGTATGTGTGTATATATGTGGTATGTTCACGTGTATGTGGTGTGTGTTATCTGTGGTGTTTGTGTGTATATGGTGTGTAGTGTGTGTATACATGTGTGTATATGTATAGGACCTGTGGTGTGTATGTATGCGTGTTGTGTGAGTGTGGTAGGTGTGTGTGGTTTGTATGTGTGCGTGATTTTCAAGAAATCCTTGGAGGATTGTTTACTGACCCTTCTTTCCTCTCCTTTTCCTTCTCTTCCTCTTCTTCTCTCTTCCCTCTAGATGACGCAATGGGGTGTCTTTGTTCATGCCATGTTTTCTCTCTAGGCCTCAGGATAAAATGCTGGCATTAGTCTCTGTATCCTCAGGACACCCAGCATCTAGCTCTGTCTTGAGAAGAAGGAAGTGGCTTTGAATTTCTCACCTGGCATGGTAGCAGTCTTGGCACCAATGGTGCCTTCTAGATGAAAATATGAAAATATTGAAACAAGATAAAGTGGAGGGAGCAGGAGGGTTAGGGGGCCTGTGTTTTAGGCCTGACTCTGCCTCTCATCAATTATATGACCTCAGGTAAGTCTCCGAGTCTCAGTTTCCTTAACGGTATGCTGGACAAGAATACTACCAACCTCCCAGGGGTGTTAGATTAGAAGATATAATGTATGTGAAAATTTTTGGTAAACTGGAAAGGGTCAAGTCATTTGTAATGTCAACTTGGAGACTAAGAAATGTCTGGACACAGTCCTCCAGCATCCCAGTGGTGATATCATGAGGACAGCATACTCTCTATACACCCTCCACCCTGTCCCACCCCGTCAGAGGTAGAACCTATGCATGGATGGACCATTCTGGATAATTCTTATTATGGCTGAATGAACTACCTGGCTGCCTCTCCATCTTTCATCGGGGGATATTAGGAATTAGAAAGAATCTAATTAGAGTCATTTCAGATGCTGAGAGCACTTAACAACGAACATCATGACTCTCATATTACAAGCCAAGCTCAGGACCAAGTGATGCTTCTTAGAGGAATTACCTTAATGCTGGGGTTATTGTTTTATAAGGGGCAGGGTCAATGACAAGCTAAGTCCTTCCTCATATGAGATCAGACTGTGTTGACCCTGGGAAAACAATGAGTGCTCACCTTGGATTGAAGTGTGTTTGCTCCAGGGCTAATGATGAAATGAGCCAACCCTCCCTGTGGAAGACTGGGTGGAATCAGAAAGCCCACCATTGTGCTCCTTAGTCAACAAATGCTGCCAGGAGGAGGGTCTCCATGAACATCTGGCAGAACCTCCTGACTTTCTGTGGGGAATGAAGAAGGATGGACACTGGTCCAAGGAAATACTAGAGACTTCAGAAAAAAGATGGGAAAGCCAAGAGAGACAGACAAAGAGGTCCTGAGGGGACATGAGACAGAACTCTCAAGGCCAATGTCTGTTGGGCTTCCTTTTTTCGTTGGTACTTGGAAGTGATCAAGTTAAATAAAGCTTTTTACCTTTTTTTTCCCCCAATGCTGTACTGCTCTATTCATGTCTACCTGATCCTTGAGCGAAATGAACAAATCAGTTTTGCATATCATCATTTTTGTTCTGTTTGTCCTGGGAGTCCGCTGGCCCTTCATGGATTACCAGGTGGAGTCATCACAGTTAGTGGCAGCAGAAGAGGGACCCATGGGGCACCAATGCTGGAGATGACCACCTACCCAAGTATGAGAGGTGGTAAGATGGAATTCCCTGATGGCCACTCACAGGTTAGCAGGGAATAACTTTTGAGAAACCTGAGTTAGTTACATCATACGTTCAGGGTCTACACACAAATACTCCTGAACGTTCTCTGTAGATATGTGGGTTGGAAACAGACACAGTAAGTCATTTAGTCTGTCCTGCCTCAAGAAGGACTAATTTTTTTTTTTAAATTGTGATAAAATATATAACATTTGCCATTTCAACCTTTTTTATGTGTACAGTTCAGTGACATCAATTATGTTCACCACGTTGTGTAGCCATCACCACTCACTGTTTCCGAATTTTTTCATCACCCTTCACAGAAACTCAGTGCCCCTAAAGCCATAACTTTCCCTCTGTGCCCTTCCACTTGCCTCTGGTAACCACTAATAAACTTTGGTCTGCATACATTTGCCTCTTTTACATATTTCACAAATGAGGGTTCATACCATGTTTCTCCTTTTCCTGTCTGACTTTCACTCAGCATAATGTTCTCGAGGTTGACACACGTCGTAGCATTTCTCTTTATGACTGAGTAATATTCCATCGTATGTACACACCACATTTTGTTTATTCATTCATCTGTTGACGGACACTTGGGTTGTTTCCTCCTTTTGGCTACTGTGATAGGCCTGCGGTGGACATTGGTGTACAAGTATCTGAGTCTCTGCTTTCAAATCTTTAGGACACACACTAAAATGGAACTGCTGGGCCATATGGTAATATCAAGGAGCCTTGGTGGCACAGTGGTTAAGTGCTTGGCTGCTAACTGAAAGGTCGGCAGTTTGAATCCATCAGCTTCTCCATGGAAGAAAGATGTGGCAGTCTGCTTCTGTAAAGATTTACAGCCTTGAAAACCCTATGGGGCAATTCTGCTCTGTCCTCTAGGGTCACTATGAGTCAAAATTAACTCAATGGCAATGGGTTTGGATTTTTTTTTTTTTTTGGTTTATGATAATACAGGACTGAATAATTTTCATTATATAGTTATACTACTATTCCTCCATATCTCCAAGGATCACGATACTACATATTCTTTGACCCACATACCCACCCACCCATCCACCCATCATCCTTTATTGAAAGATGAGTAAGACAGGGTTTCTTCCCTTTAAGAACACATGGTATAGTTTTTTCAGGGATTCCAATGCTTAAACAACATGAGTATTTGCTAATGTCTAATCTAAAAGCCTAATCTAATGTTGAATCGCTAATCTAAATTCATCATGTAAATAAAGGTGAAACAGCGTCGCTCATTCATTCATGCACACACAAGCACATGCATGGTTCCACAAATATATGAGTGCTTCCTCTGTTCCGGGTGCATCAGAAGACGTCCCTCTATTTTGGACATGCTGCGGCTCTTTCAAGCTTGCTAGGTACATTCTAAGGCTGGCAGATGAACCAGCATTAAAAATGTCCAAACGTAACTACGCGCTTGAACAAAATGGAGCTACTGCAAATCCTTCCATTTAAGGATCTCAAAATACCTAAAAGCATAATGATTTCCCAGACGGAGCAATTGTGTGTTGAGGGTTTCATCCCAACTGGCATAGGGCAGGCCCCAGAATTCCTAATTCTTTGCCATGAAACCTTTTCCAAAGGAGCAGGGAGGCAAGGCTGGTCTCTTGTGCCTCTCTGTCTGAACCTTTTCCCCAGCCCTTCCCTTGGACTCCCATCCCCTCTTCTTGGATCCTTTCACCTTCCACACCTTCTTCCAGAAACAAAGGAGTTGGGGATGGAGGGTAAGGAGGGGGGTAGGAATACCCCTTGAACTCTCTCGAGTCATCAAAGGGGGCTAGCTGGTTGCTGGAATGAGTGGAGGCGGAGAGGAGAAGCAGGCTGGGAAAATCCAAAGCCCTCGTTAATGTCTGACACCTCCAATAAAAGCTGCATATTCCCCAAAAGCGATTTTTGAAAATCCTAGACTCTTTGAAGCTTGGTGTTTAACTGCCATTCCTTCCACGCATTTAATAGGAAACCAAGCCCCTTCGCTGGCTCACAGGGCTCTCACCTGAGGCAACTGCCCTCTTCCAAGCATTTGAGGTCCCTGTACAGAGACCCTTAAGCCTTGTTCCAACTGGGCATGAAAGGGGGGCTTTGCTCCTCACAGAATAAAGAGTAGCTGCCCCCAGGGGCTATAACTATGTTGGAAACTGAGGCGTATGGCCTGGAGTGGGTCAGAGCTAGGTGGGAGGAGAGCAGTGAAAAACTCTGGAAGCTGGGTGGTAGATGAAGTTGAGAAATGTGGCTAAGTCCAAGCAGTTATTTTTCTAGACAGGCTGCTTCTTTTTTTGTCCAGTTAGCTGAAAAAGTAGCACGTGTTGTTGCTGCTGTGTGCTGTTGATTCTGACTCATAGCGACCATGCTAAAATAAAAGTAAAATAAAAAGTAAGTTCTCCTTTACTGTCTCCCAACCTGGAGGCAACTACCATTAATAGCTTTTTGCGTCCCACTCAGAAATGTCGTATGCTTTATATGCCTCTCTTTTTTTTCCGTAAACATGAATATATTTACACATTGCTCCACATATGGAGCCCTGCTGCCACAATGGCTAAGACTTAAGGCTGCTAACCAAAAGGCTGGCAGTTCAAATCCTTGGAAGTCCTATAGGGCACTTCTACTTTGTCCTGTGGGGTCGCTATGAGTCAGTGTCGAGTTGACGGCAATGGGTTTGGGTGCTCCATATATTACTTGTCCTTAACAATGTATCTTAGAGATCTTTCTAGAGCCACACATATCAATCTACTGCATTTTTTGCCTGGTATTGTATAACGTGGCTGTGTTGTTGTTGTTAGGTACTATGGAATTGGTTCGGACTCAGCGATTCTATGTATAACAGAAGGAAACACTGCCTGGTCCTGTACCATCCTCACAATTTTTATGCTTGAGCACATCGTTGGAGCCACTGTGCCAATTTATCTCCTTGAGGGTCTTTCTCTTTTTTGCTGACCCACTACTTCACCAAGCATGATGTCCTTCTCCAGGGACTGGTCCCTCCTGATAACATGTCCAAAGTATGTAAGATGAAGTCTGGTCATCCTTGCTTATAAGAAGCATTCTGGCTATACTTCTTCCAAGAGAGATTTGTTCGTTCTTCTCGCAGTTCATGGTATATTCAATATTCTTTGCCAACACCATAATTCAAAGGCATCAATTCTTCTTCGGTCTTCCTTCTTTATTCTCCAGCTTTCTCATGCATATGAGGCAACTGTAAATACCATGGCTTGGCTCAGGAGCACCTTAGTCCTCAAGGTGACATCTTTGCTTTTGAGCACTTTAAAGAGGTCTTTTGCAGCAGATTGGCCCAATGCAATATGTTTGATTTCTTGACTGCTGCTTCTATAGGGGTTGACTGTGGATCCAAGTAAAATGAAATCCTTGATAAGTTCAATCTTTTCTCCATTTATCATGATGTTGCTTATTGGCCCAGTTGCGAGGATTTCTGTTTTATGTTGAGGTGTAATCCATACAGAAGGCTATATAGTCTTTGATCTTCATCAGTAAGTGCTACAAGTCCTCTTTGATTTCAGCAAGCAAGGCTGAGTCATCTGCATACCACAGGTTATTAATGAGTCTTCCTCTAGTCCTGATGCCTCGTTCTTCTTCAGAGTCCAGTTTCTCGGATTATTTGCTCAGCATACCGATTGAATAAGTATAGCAAAAGAGTATGACCTGACGCACACCTTTCCTGATTTTAAACCACGCAGTATCCCCTTGTTCTGTTGGAACAACTGCCTCTTGATGTATGTCTCTCATGAGCACAATTAAATGTTCTGGAATTCCCATTCTTCACAATGTTATCCATAATTTGTTACGGTCCACACAGTCGAATGCCTTTGCGTAGTCAATAAAACACAGGGAAACATCTTTTTGGTACTCTCTTCTTTCAGCCAAGATCCATCTGACATCAGCAATGATATCACTCGTTCCACACCCTCTTCTGAATTCAGCTTGAATTTCTGGCAGTGCCCTGTCGATGTACTGTTGCAACCGCTTTTGAATTATCCTCAGCAAAATTTTGCTTGTCTGTGGTATTAATGATATTGTTTGATAATTTCCACATTCTGTTGGATCACCTTTCTTTGGAATGGGCACAAATATGGATCTCTTCGTCAGTTGGCCAGGCAGCTAGCTGTCTTCCGAATTTCTTGGCATAGACAATTGAGCACCTCCAGCGCTGCATCCGTTTTTTTAAACATCTCAGTTGGTATTCCGTCAATTCCTGGCGCCTTGTTTTTCGCTGATGCCTTCAATGCAACTTGGACTTCTTTTAGTAACATCAACGTATGCTGACACCTGAAATGGTTGAACATCGACCAATTCTTTTTGGTACAGTGACTCTGTGTATTCTTTCCATCTTCTTTTAATCTTCCTGAATACTGTCATTTATTTACCCATCCCTGGATGATAGACATTTAGGGTGTTTTCAGTCTTTTGTTATAGGGCACAGTGGTTAAGCACTCAGCCGTAACTGAAAGGTCGGTGGTTTGAACCTACCAGCTGCTCCATGGGGAAACATGTGGCACTCTGCTTCTGTAAAGACTACAGCCTTTGAAACCCGGGGGAAGTTCTACTCTGTCCTGTAGGGTCACTATGAGTCGGACTCAACCTAGTCAGTCTTCTGTTATTACAAACAAAGCTGCAACGGACAGCCTTAACATACACACCTGTGTGAGTAGAACTGAAAGAGAAATTTCCAGAAGAGGTGCTGGGCCAGAGATATGTACACTTAAGTTGGACAGACATTGATCAGGTTATTTTCTGACTGGCCGAGATTGTATCCAAAGGAAAGGAATCAGGATGGAAGAAACTGATTGCCAACCATCCCTGTTCCCCCACCCCACCCCCTCACGGAGGAATGCAATGCAATGGTGGAGATAATCCCCCCAGGGGGTGATTAAAAAGTCATTTCTCTTTGACTTTCGGAGCCCTAGAGACACACTGGTTAAGAGCTTGGCTGCTAACCCAAAAGTGAGCAGTTTGAATCCACCAGCCGCTCCTTGGAAAGCGTATGGGGCAGTTCTACTCTGTCCTGTAGGATCACTATGAGTTGGAACTGATTTGACGGCAATGCTCTTGGTTTGACTTTAGGATGCATGAAGTGATTTTCTTTTCTTGTAGAATGATCTTCTCGGGCTGAGCACTACTAAATGGGGGTGTATCCCCTGAGCATCGATAGGCTGAAGAGGGACTGTGAGGGCCAGTGGGTGTCAGGCTGAGCTCCAGCACAGAGCAGAGCTGCCTGCTGCTCCCAGGGAACTGCACAGGCTTCCTAGCTCTGCTCACCAAACTGCAGGAAAGCTGCAGTCATTGGCGTTGAGGGTTTAACTTCCCAGAGTCTTTTGCAGTCAACATTTCCTTCCATTTCAGCTGCTGTTGGTCAGACATTGTCGTTCAGATGAGGAAACTGAGACCCAGGCGAAACTGGGATGGAGTGTGGTCATGAAAAGCTCCTGGTTTAAGAGTCAGGGGTCTAGTGCTTCTGCCTGAGCTCTGAGGTCAGGCAGCTGTGTGGCCTCGAGCTTCTGTTGAAGGGTTTGGAAGGATGTCTCCCAGCCTCTCACCATCCAGGGGCAGGATTTGATGAGTGACCAAGGCCCTGCAGTCGGTCTGAGTGTGAGCTGGGATGGGGACATGGCCAGGCTCAACTGGCTGCCTGCTCATGATTGGCTGGGCCAATAGTGGTCACTCATGGTGTGCTGCTCTAGGCCAGGGTCACTGTCCCGACATGATTCCTGTAGAGAGAGCTGAGGGTCTCTCTCCTTGGGGCTATAGCATATCCTCCCAGACTCCTCAGGCAGGAAGGCACAGCAGTGGCTGGAGCAGATGGGGATTTTCTGACTGCTAGGGAATAGGTCCTCCACCCTGACCCCTTTCAGAGGCACTGTGGGGAGAGCTCTCTGTCCCATAAAAGCCCCTATAACCTGTGCCATCTGCCCCCCATAAAACCAACCAATCTCAAGTCTGAGTCTCCAGATGGCCTGGAGGCCTAATCAAAGTCAGACCCCTCCCAGGCCTCCTCCTTTCCTACAGGTCTGGTCTGTTAATAGCCTTCACATCCTGCCTTCAGGCCTCCTTAACCCCTTCATCCCTGGCTTCCTCTCCCTCCCCAAGGTTTCTGCTCTGCTACCCTTCAGCCCCCTGGAGTAGGGTCATGCAGAGGAGGCCATCCCAAAGCCAAGTGTGACTTCATGAGAGAATCACTAGCTTAGGATCAGGAGAACTGGGCTCTTCCCCTGGTGCCTCCACTGACTTGCTATGTGGCTTTGGGCAACTCATTTAACCTTTCTGGTTCCCTATCTTGGCAACCAATGTTTATACTGCAAGAGAGTTCACAAAATGCTTTTTCAGCTACATGTTCTCAAGTAATCTTCCAAAAGGAGGTAATTATGCCTATTGTGATTACCCTCACAGAAAGAAGTTCATGAGAATGTGGTTTGTGGACAGACGGAAGCCATCCAGAGGTTGCCATTGCTGTGCCAGGCTGGGGAGGTCTTCCTGGAGCAGGAGGCAGGGCCTACCTCGAAGCCAGCTGCACACCTTGGGAGAGTGCAGGATTTCTTAAAAGCTCCTCTCACCATGAATCTCAGCAGCTGAGGCACCACCTGAGACTCCTGACGAGATGTGAAGGTGGTGGGGAAACCTGGAGGAGTCAGAGCAGAGCCCACGGAGGTGTCCATGGGGTTGCAGCCCACATGGAAAGCAACTCCTTCCGCTCCAGGCCCCTCAGCTCAACCCAACAAGGCTGGTGAGTGAGTGAGTGGGTGAGTGAGTCTGAGTGAATGAGTGAGTGAGTGAGTGAGTGGTAGCGGGGTGGCAGCCCTCTCGCTTGCCAGGAGTAGGAGCCTGTCTCCCCCAAGGACAGAACATGAGGAAACAGGCTAATAAGCAGCAGAAGTGATCTAGGCCAGACCCGTGGAAGGGCTGAGACAAAGGCAGTGGAGGCCTACGGTGGTTTGTTGAACAGGAGCATGGAGACACCCTGTGGTGAGAGTGAGGAAGCACAGTGTAGCTCTTGAAGAAACAAGAACAAAAAAAACCTCTGCCACTGAGTCCATTCGGACTCATGGTGAGCCTATAGGACAGAGTAGAACTGCCCCACAGAGTTTCCAAGGAGCACCTGGTGGATTTAACTGCTGACCCTTTGGTTAGCAGCCGTAGCTCTTAACTACTATGCTACCAGGGTTTCGAGGAGACAGAAAAACCGAGACTGAGCCTTATTTGATTTCCCGCTGTGCCTGGCAGGGACTTGCCATATAAGATCTCATTTACTCCTCATGACAGCTCTGAGAGGTAGATATCCCAATGTCTCCTTCAGACTCTGAAACTGTCCATATTCTAGCTCTGCCACCTACCAGCTGTGTGACCTGAGTAAGTTATACAACCACCCTGAACATCATTTTTCTCATCTGTGAAATGGGATAATTTATATGGCTGTTGCAGGATGGGGGTCAAGTGGTTTTCTCAGGGCCTGGCACGCATAAAGAGCCAAATAAAGGCTGGCCATTTGTAGAGACATTACCTCTTGCAATGTCACAAGCTAGTAAGGACCTACACAGCAGGGATCTGAACCAGAGCTTTGAACCAGTTCTTCCAGGTTCAATCATGGCTGAGGAGGCAAAATCGGAATAGACCCAAATTTTTACAATGTGGGTGAACCAGCATGATAATCGGAACAGGAAAAATTACAGGTTGAAGCCCTGCTAGAAACCTAATCTCTCCCTCTTAAAAACAAGGGCAGCATGTGTTTCATAGCAACCAAATCTCTTGCTTATTGGATTCTGAGCAGAGTCAGAAACAGTGGTGCCCAGCTCAAAGATGGCAGCTAACTGTGCTGCTTTGAATGTGTGTCGCTTTCCACAGTCCTGCCAATAATCCAATCTCAGGCATCAGGCTCCTGAATGGGCTCACTCTGTCATCCCTTCTGAGCCTCCCATTCCAGGGCTTTGACCCATATAATTTTTCCTATTTCGGTTACTGCTCCAGTTCACCTAAATTGTAAAAATTTGGGTCTGTTCTGGGTTCGCTTCTATGGCCATGACTGAACCAGTCTGAACTGGTTCAAAGCCCTGATTTGAATCCAGATTTCTATAACTATGATTGTGATAATTTTCCTGCTCCCCCACGAAAAGCAGGGGATTTGGGGCTGTTGAGTGTTCCCACCCCAAGACCGTGTTTATTCCTGAGATGCAGGAGGTGTGTGTTAGATCACAACTCAGGTGAGGTGAGAGAGCTGATTGGCTACATCTGGTGATCTGGCAAGCCCTGTTCTGGCCAATGAGAGAGCAGGATTTCTGGCAGGTGGACAAGGGTGTCGATGCCAGCTCTCATGGTTCCCTTCCCTACCCCTTCCTTTCCATCTCCTCAGGACCAGGCACCTGGAAGAGATGTGGGGTGTTTCCATTTCATTTTAAAGATCAGATCATGGTCTTGGAGAACCCAAGTGACCTGGACAAGCCAAGACTGGCTCCAGAATCTATTTCTCCATTCTTGAGTCGAGGTACTGCTTAACCACATTATCCCAGACCAGGGCTTGGGCCCAGGCCCTCAGCAAGCGAGGGCTATGTGGGGTGCTTTTACTCCTTAGATGCGGCCCCTTCTGCTTTTGCTGTCATCCAGGCTCCCCTTCCCCCTGTCCTACCAGGCTACTAAGGGTCTCCTGATCACAGGCTCTCACTGTTCTTGGTTCTTGGGATTGTTAGGGATGAGACGGCAATGGAGCCTTGTGCCTCTGTGACCCCACTCTGATTCTCCTGCTGTGTTCAGGAGAACTGCCCTTACTACCACCCCTAGTTTCTCCCTTCCACCCTGAGAGGAACAGCAGGGTTGTCATCTTCTCCTCTGAAGCCAGCTGGGTAGAAAGCAGCCATTGGCATGGTCCTAGTTTGATTCAGGCGCCTGGTGAGTGGTGTGGCCTTGTGGTTGTGCTGAAATCCTGTCTCCAAGAACCAGAGTGAAACCTCACCTTGGAGCATGCTAGAGCCAGCCACAGGAGCACAAGACCCCAGACAGGGTATTTTAGATCTCAGGTCCCAACTGCTTCCTTTGCTTCCCCCACTCCTGGGACCCCCACAGTCTGACATTGGCAGGGCTGGTCTGTGCGTAGATGTGTGTGTGTGTATCTGTTATGGATAAGTGATTCCAGGACGTGGGCACAGTATGCCAGGATGTGACAGGTCCCATCTGAAACTGGTCAGGCTGAGCTGCAGGGCATCTCCCTGGGTGGCTCATTTCCATGCCAGGCCTCCTGACCCTTAAGGAACTGCCAGCTGGACCCTGAACTGTCCTCTCTTCATGTGTTCACTCTGATGTTCAAGAAAACCTCACTCTCCTCACTCTGGCTTTACAACAACTGTCTCTGGGTGAATGGTAGGGAGCAGAGTGAAAACTTCACCTCTCAGAACATAAGTTAGCTACCTACAGCAGGAGGGACTGTAGTTGGATAAGAGGTAACAGTTACTGAGTGGAAGGAAGATGGTTCCATTATGGCGCAGAAATCCCTCTGCCTTGGGCAAGTTCAGGAGCCTGGGTGGCACAAGTGGTTAGTGATCAGCTGCTAACCTAAAGGTTGGAGCTTCAAACCCACCCATCAGTTTCATGGAAGAAAGGCCTGGCAAATTGCTTCTATAAAGATTACAGCCAAGAAAACCCTACAGAGCAGTTCTACTCTGAAAGGCATTGCGTCTCCATGAGTTGGGGCCAAATTGACGGCGGCTAACAACAGGCCAAGTTCAGTGACAGAAGATTCCTACGGTGCTCAGATGACTACCTCAGAGGCTAGTCCCTCTTGGACTATGGACACCATGGACACAGCTGACAATATAGGCATTGCTTCATCCTTGGTTCTTAAAAGTTCGGGGCCAAACCCCA